>NC_048601.1:73623260-73923260 GCF_003668045.3 Cricetulus griseus | reverse complement strand
CACCATGTAGCTTCTGGGGCTTGAACTCAGATCATCAGGCTTGGTGGCAAGTGTCATCTCACCAGCCCAGTTTAAATTAGGAAGTTAAAGGAAAAGAAAGCAATGGGCTTTCTTTTAATGCAGCTTAATTAGCTAAAAGCTAAACCATCAAACCTCAAACTTGCAAAGCTGTGAATCTACCTGTCCTGGGTGAAGTCTGTCTTCTGGTCATTGACTTGGGGTTCAGAGTGATCTTGACATCCCCTTCCTCCTCAGCCTTCTGATCCCGGCACTGCCACACCCTGCTGGGGTCGTGAGGTGTGCGGGAAGAGGAGTGAGCTGGTCCTCGTGTCAATAAGGAAAAGGAATGTTTGGAGTACAGGCTAGCAGCAGGCTTATGCCCTTTGAGCCTTTTTTATGGCAGGGAAGTGTTGACTTTCCAGCATCATATCCTGATCCTCAGATAGCAGGAAGAGAGAGTTAGTCTTCCAGTTCAGGGGAGCAATCATCTCCTCTTTTCCTTCTAGAAAGCCTGTAGATTTTTGATCTTGACATAGACTCACAACCTTTTGCAACAGATTTGCTCCATGCAAAGCCACGAGTCACCTGAAGCATGGCAAATTTAAAGTGTGATGACAGACTCTCGAGAGGAAGTTCAGGCTGGCCCCAAATTCTCCATTCTCCTGTCTCAGCCTCATGAGTGCAGGGATATTTTTCTTGCCTTCTGTAGGGTAGGCTGCTGGGGAAGGAACAGTGATCAGGGCTGGGGACTGGGCAGACATCTTGCTCTCCACCCTGGATAAAGGCCTCTCTAATTCCCATGATTGCTTGATGTTTGCATGACTTTTCTTTGGATAACGACACTTGCCCGTAAAAGCTGGGGCAAGAGCTGAGTGGTAGAGCAATCACAGAGCATGCACAGGGTCTTAGGTTCAGTCTAGCACTGGGAAGAAAAAAGTGTACTAACCAGCATCAGGAACAGGGTTCTGTGAATTTGTTTATATTTGTGTATTAAAAATCCCAGCTAGCTCAAGGGAAGATAGCCTATCTCTGCTGGTGACCCTCTTGGTGGACAGAGACTGGTCCTGTCTGTGGCTTGCCTGCTTTGGATTGGAGGTTCAAAGTTCAGCTTCAGCTGTGGTTAACCTTGCGCAGGATGGGATAGATGGACAGGATCCACGTGGGAGTTTGGTGTGGGCCAGCCCCTCCTAGATTAGGCTGGCTTCCTTCCTGACTCCACAACTATTCATCACCCCAGACATCAGGGAACCAGTAGGCCTGTTAAGCCCCCATCCCTTATTGTTGAAATCTGCTTCAGGATTCCACAGTGGGCTTGTTAAGAGATGACTGGTCTCCTAGATGGGTTTGTGAAGGCTGGAAGACAACATGGAGTACTCACGCTTTCTCTCCATCATACGGGTCCCAAGGCTTGATCTCAGGTCACATGCGTGCCACCAAGTGCCTTAACCCTCTTAGGCCATCTCACCTTCCCCTTTGCTTCTTTCTAGGAAGGAATGTGCTCATTGTCTTCATTCTCCCACCCCTGTTTCCTTGGCTTTTAGATTTTGCCATTTGGCCCTCTTGGCCCGTGGACTCTGTTCAGCCTCATGGGCCGCTGCTTACTTTTTTTATATCACGTGGCCCCCGGCCTCAGTCTCTCAACATTTGGAGAGCTGCCAGCTTTCTGTGAGGGTGTTGAATAGGTGGGAAGGGGACTCTTGGTTGGTGGCTCTGGCCTGACTGGAAGCCTGGCTTGTCAGGAGCACACCTCTCTACCAGGCACAGTGGTGGGTGGGTCCTGCTCAGTGCCGTCATTGCCCTGTCTATCATTTTGAAATTAGAAAATAAAATAGAGGCTGTGGAAATGACTTAGTGGTTAAGGGAGCAATTGTTGCTTTATCAGGGGACAAGACCCCAGGATCCACATCCAGCAACTCACAACACCTATAACTCTAGTTCTAAGGGATTGGACACTCTCTTCTGGCCTTTCTGGGCAGACAAACACACATACATACAGAGATAAAAAATAAATTGGGATAAGATGAACAACAAAACCAAAATAACTTCTATGAATTGCTCCCAGGGAATTAGTTTTCTCTTACAGAGACAAAATATAAAGGTTGCTTCTTTTTGTTGAGTTAGTTCAGAGACAGCCAACGGAAAGCATTCTGTCCATCCTTCAAGGCACAGGCAGGGGTGTCAAAGCGCTTTTGGCAGTGAGATGGACTGGATTCCATTCTGGGAAGATAAGCCTGACTTCCATGACGGCCATCAGGGGATGCTCTGGTCCTCAGGGCATATGTGGACTTTCTGATAACCACGAGGTCCCCTGACTTACGAGCTCTTCTAACCAAGATTTGTATAAAAGGCCTAAATGGAAGACTCATTCTGATGAGCACTAATTAGCATTGTGCCTTTGTGTACACTGGGTGACTGGGTCCAGATGTCATTTCCTTTTTACAAGATAGCAGATGATGACTTGAGTTCTATTAGGTCATTTTTGTATAAGTTACTTGTTGCTGTAACAAGTTACATTAAAAAGGTGGGTGTTTCTTCTGGCTCACAGTTGGAGGATACAGTCTACCATGGCAGGAAGAGCATGGAGGCAGGAGCCTGAGGGCTGGTTACATTGTGTCCATAGTCAAGAAGCAGAGAAATGGATGGATGCTGGTGTTCAGCTCATTTACTTCTTTTTATTCAGTCCAGGCCCCTAGACTGTGGAAGGGTGCCACCCATGTTTGGGGTACATCTTCCCACCTCAGCAAACCTAATCTAGAAACTCACTCACAGCCATGCTTAGGGATTCGTCTTCTGGATCTTGCCAGATTCTGTCACGTTGACCATCAATAGAAACCATCACAATCAAGTCTGTCTTCCCCTGTTAACCAGCCTCCCTGCTCATTTCCTGTTTGTGTCCTTAGCTATTTGATCACATTGCTGAATGCCTGGCCAACTTTATGGACAAGCTACAAATCAAAGCCAAGAAGCTCCCGCTGGGTTTCACCTTCTCCTTTCCCTGCCACCAGACAAAACTAGACGAGGTATGGCAGGCTGAAATGCTCTCAGTGGCATTGGGCTTGGGGTCGTGAGGGTGGAGGAGGACTCTGGAGCCATCTGCAGCTATGGTGGCAGTGGCTCTGAGGAGTTTTGCATAGGAGCTTTCAGTATTGAGACTTTTGTCCTTCTGGGAACCTGTTTGTATGTGTCGTGTGTAGGTGTGGAGAATGGTGATGAAATTCGAAAGGCAGAGGTACTCGGGCACCCCATCCCCCCTGTACATATTTTGTGGTATCCTTATCCTGTCCAGGTTAGCAGGAATAAGAAATTAAGATCTCTTTTGATCTAAAGGGCTATGAGAAAGACCCGTGGATGAGAAAAAGACACCTTAGAGGCTGAGAGGATGCACTTATCTGGTAGAGTGCTTGCCTAGAACGCACAGTGTCTTGGGTCCATCTCCAAAATGGCATAAACTGGCCATGGTAGTGCAAACTGTAATCCCAACCCTCAGGAAGATCAGAAACACCAGGCGATGGATCCCGTTTGCCACCTCTTTCCAGCTCTTTGGGGCAGAGAATCATGATAAACTCATGTATGCACTCTCCTGTCCTGGTGGTGTCTTTTTTTGGGGGGGGGGAGGTGGGGAGCTGAGTCTCCTCATTCCCGGGCTAGTCAGGAAACAGTGTACAAATTTAAACATGACTTTAGCTCTGAGGTTTGTGTAGAGGGTTCTGATGAGCACTGTGGGAGTGTCACTGTTTCAGTTGTGGGAAATGATCATTCTTTGGTTTTCTAGAGTTTCTTGGTCTCATGGACCAAGGGGTTCAAGTCCAGTGGCGTGGAAGGTAGAGACGTGGTGGATCTGATCCGGCAGGCTATCCGGCGCAGAGGGGTGAGTAACGGGTGGGAGCTCAGCACCAGATGTTTTTGTAGGACTCAAGGATAAGTGTTCTGCATTCCTGCCGCATTACCCAGTGATTTTTGTATGTGATCAGATGCCTTTTGGGTTTTGAGATTTACTTGATGGACAATAACTCTGGCCTCGGTGCAAGAAACACCCTAAATCCTTAACCTGAAGAGTCATTGTCAAGTTGGAATGTTGGCATGATAGACAAAAGGGGAAGGAATGGAGCAGAGAGGTGATGGGCTAGGTCTATAGGTTGTGAGTAGGAGGGAGAAGACAACAAGGTGGACTCAATTCTTGCTGCGGTCTGGGAAATTGTCCTTACTAAAGATAGACAGAGAATGGGGGCGGGGGGAAATCTCTACCTCTAAACCTCTTTGGCTGTGGTTTGGGTTAGTAAGACACTTGCATGGTACATCTTGCTTTCTCCGTCTTCACGCCTGTCTCCCCCTTGGGATGATGAAGTTCCTGTGCTCTTCTGCAGGACTTTGACATTGACATTGTGGCCGTGGTGAATGACACAGTTGGGACCATGATGACCTGTGGTTATGATGATCAGAACTGTGAGATCGGTCTCATTGTGGGTGAGTAAGCCCCTGGTGTGAGGGTGGGGATGGGGGCTGAGAGGGAGGGAGGGATCCTTAGCTTGGGTGTTTTCTCCTACTTTGTAAAGATAATGAATGGTTCAGCTACTTTGGCCCAAGCTAGGAGGACCTGTGGAGTTAAGCAGTATTGTGTGCTAGAGGCTTGGCTCATGTGTTGTGTTGTCCTGGGAGGCTGCAATGAAGAATCTCAGCCCCTCTGCAGACATGCAGCAGTGAGGAGGGCGGGGGTGGGAGAGGATAGGTCATGTAGGCGCTGAACAAACAGTTCCTTCCTTTGCCCGCCAGGTACTGGCAGTAATGCCTGCTACATGGAGGAGATGCGTCACATTGACATGGTAGAGGGTGACGAGGGACGGATGTGCATCAACATGGAGTGGGGGGCCTTTGGAGACGATGGGACACTCAATGACATCCGCACCGAGTTTGACAGAGAAATCGACATGGGCTCACTGAACCCTGGGAAGCAGCTGTAAGTGGGGCCTTCCTGTGGGTGGGTAGGTAGGACATGGGGGGCGGGGCGGGGGCGGGGCCACAGCCAAGGGTTGTTTCCATGCTTTTGCATTGTCCCCAAAGGGCACAATGTGTGTGTGTGTGGCACCCACTAGTTATGGGAATGTTCACGATCATAAGTCACCAAGAGGGCTCAAAGAGAGAAGCAGATAAGAACACAGTGCCCTTCAAGAAGGCCACTTTGTCGTCTTCTTGCTTATTTTCTGGAGACAGTGAGCCACGTGAAAAAAGGCACAATATGGGATGAGGGTCTTCAAAGGCACCGTTTGTGGCTCTCAGCCCATCACTGCCTGGCGGGCAGCACCTGGTTTTATTTGATGATGGGAATTGAACCCAGGCAAATACTCTCCCAGCTGAGCTAATACCTGGCCTTGATTTGTTTTTGTTTTTGTTTTGTTTGAGACGCAGTCTCTCACTGTTTAGTCCTCGGCTGGCCTGGAGCTGGCTATATGGACCCAGGCCGGATACACAAACCCACCTGCCTCTGCTTCTTTCTTAAGGGCTGGGGTTGAGGTTGTGCTGCCTGGTGTTGTCTTTTTTTTTTTTTTAATTGTTGCTTGCTCATAGTCCCAGAGCTTTCGACCTTTATTCACACTAGGCCTCTGGTCCAGCTGTGTCCTAGGGAGAATTGGACATGGAGGCTCAGCATTTTGCATCCTCCATCCCATAGGCTCCAGTTTTAGCTTTTTGTTACTTTGGATTTTTTTTTTTTTTAAGACATTGTATTTTTCTTTCCTTTTTAAATTAGGTGTATTCATTTTATTTTATGTGTGTGTGTGTGTGTACCACATTTGTATGTGATGATTGGAGATCAGAAGAGGGCATTGGATGCCCAGGAACTGGAATGACTACATGTGGGTGCTGGGAATTGAATCCAGGTCCTCTGGAAGAGCAGCCAGTGCTCTTAAACGCTGAGCCATCTCTCCAGCCCTACTTTTGACTCTTACACAACCTTATTTTGTTCTTGAATTTGCTAAACTTCTGTGTTGAAGATCTTGAAATAGGGTTGGCTGCAGCAAGGGCTGAAAGCCAGTTGCAAAACCTTTTTGAGCAATGTACCATTTCTGTGGTCTTCTTGGTGTTTGTTTTAGAAAAACTATTAGTTCTTCTCTCTGTTTAGAAAGGAAGCCCAGGAAACCCAGCTCTATAAACTGGGGCAGAGATGGGTAGCCTCCAAGTCACAGGCTTCTCTCCATGTTGAAATGCCAGTCTGTGCACTTGGACTTTTTTTTTAGGAACGTCTGTTTGTGTCTCCTGTGAGTGCTGAGAGGTTTATTAGATGAAAAGGCCAGTCAGTCACTTGGTGCCTGCTTCCCTTAAAGGGGCACACCCATGTCACCGTGAGGAGCTGAGTGTCCTTGGAAGTGTCCAAAGATAAAGCGACCAGTAATGGCTTATCCATAGATGACTGACAAAGATTGGGAGGGCATCTTCCAAATTGTCACTGGGGTGGCCCTGAAGTTATGCTGGACAACTCCATGTTGTGAAGAGCCCTTGATGGAGGAGTGCCCCATCAGCTTCCATGGAGCCAACTTGGTTGACAGTGTGATGTAGACATTTGGATTTTGTAGTGCTACTCAGGCTGGGACCTGTGGAGCTCTGGGTTTTTGGGACAATCTCATGCAGCCAAGCTGTCTTTGAACTGTCTGGGATTACTTTGATTTCTTTTTTTTTAAATATTTATTTTTATTTTATATATGAGTGATTTTTTAAAAAAATTTTTGCATGTATTTAACTGCACTGTGTACATGCATGCCTATGCTGAGGAAGCCAGAAGGGGGTGCTGGGTCCCCTGAGACTAGAATTACATGTTCTCATGGGTGCTGGAATCTATCTTAGATCTTCTGCAAGAGCAGGACCCACTCTTAACCACAGAACTATTTCTCTAGCCCCAATTTCCTTCATCTTCCTTCCTCCCTCCATCCTTTCCTCTTCCTTCTTTCCTTTCCTATCCTTTCCTTTCCTTTCCTTTTCTTTTTTCTTTAGAGACAGGGTCTCACTGTGTAACCTAGGCTAGCCAGAAACTTTTGATCCTCTTGCTTCAGCCTCCTAAATACTGGCATTGCTGCCAGCTCTCCTTTAGCTTTATCCGGTTTGAAGATTGAGCAAGTCACATCTTGCTGATTGAGAACCTGGCTTTCAGTTCTGTGTCAAACCCCTGCTGGGCCTCCTGGGTGGTGTGGCCCATCCTAGTCAGTACACATTATACTTCCTCTCTGTTAGACGCAGTTCCTGTCTGAGGCATCAAGGAGCTTTCTTTACCAAAAAAGATAATCCGCTAGGCTGTTTCTTCTGTCACAGATTCCTAGAGCCCTAGGCAAAAAGTAATCTCTAAAGAAAACAGTGTCACCTAGTGGTGGAAAATCAAATTACTGGCCTTCCTTCAGTTCCAGAGCTGATTCCTCCTGTAGTCACTTCTTCCCTTGTACCCCAGAGGCTCTCAATGTTCACCCCGAGATTTACCCTGCAACTTTACCCCAACCTCTGGCCATGTTATCACCCCATTTTCTTGAGAATCCAGATTTTGGAAGGCAGTGTCTATGGATGAAGGGGAAGATCTGTACCTAGATATAATTCTAGCCACTTAGTTTCCTATTGGGACTCTATATAAGGCTTTTAAAAAATATTGTTGCTATTATTTTTTTTTTCTTGAGACAGTATTATTGTACCATGCTGGGTTGAGACTTGCTATGAAGCCTACACTGGCTTCAACAATGGCAGTCCTTCGTTCTCAGTCCCCTACAGTGCTGATGAGTGTAAGCCACCATGGCTGGCTTTAAGACTTTATTTTAAAAGAGAATTTTCTTGCTTGATGTAGTATAGTGTGCCTGTAATCCTAGTACTTGGGAGGTTAAGGGAAGAGGATTGCTTGAGTTCAAGGCCGGCCTGTCTCAAAAAGGCAAAGCAATAGTAACAGAAACTGTACCACCAACAAAAGCAGTTTTGTTTTTGTTTGTTTGTTTGTTTGTTTTTTGTGATGGGAGTCTCATGTGGAATAGTCTGGCCTTGAACTTCTGATCCTCTCACCTCCATCCCCCAAGTGCTGGCATTACAGCTGGACCACCACGCCTGACTCTGAGTTGAATTTTAAATAATCACTGTCTTGGTAACTTAAATTACCCCAGATTCTGTTCCATACTTCCTTCCTGTGTTTCACTGGGAGGCTTAATGAGCCCACTCATTTTCTACGAAAGATTGGCCGGTCCTGTATCTTCTGTCTCCTGGGTTGTTTGTTGTATTTGTACTGCCGTGCTTTATAAGTGCAAGTGAATCCTGGGTCGTTGAGTTTTAAACCTGAGGTTGAGAGGTCTTGCGTCTGCGGCCCCAGAGGAGGGATGGAGTCCATCCGTTGATGGAACGCCACTGGTCTGTCTCTGCAGGTTCGAAAAGATGATCAGCGGGATGTACATGGGGGAGCTGGTCAGGCTCATCCTGGTGAAGATGGCTAAGGAAGAGCTATTGTTCCAGGGGAAACTCAGCCCAGAACTCCTTACTACTGGCTCCTTCGAGACCAAAGACGTGTCAGATATTGAAGAGTAAGCTTCTGGGCCCTCTGCTCACCAAGTCTCCATGAATCCGGCAGGATCTGGGGAGGAAAATGAGGGGGTTGGCTTTGAGCTCTGTGTGTGTGTGTGTGTGTGTGTGTGTGTGTGTGTGTGTGTGTGTGTTCATGTGTGTACATGTGGCCCATAGGGCAACCATTGGCATGTTCTACAGGCTGTCTACCTTAAAATAGACTTTCTCAATGGCCTGGAATTTACCAAGTAGGCTAGGCTGATTGGCCGGTGAGTCCCCAAGGATCCACCTGTCTTCCCCTCTTCAGTGCTGGGACTAGAGACACATCACATTATCTGACTTTTTTGTGTGAGTCGTGAAGATTGAACTCAGATCCTCATGCTTGCAAAGCAAGCACTTTACCCACTGAGCCATCCCCTCAGGCAGGACTTTGAGATTTTAAGTAGGACTGCAAAGAGTTCATACAGTTGTCTTTGGGTGGTATTACGACTTCATTAGCCAATCTGTATTCCTGCTAATTTGAGTATGACCATGCCAAGGGAACTCAAGATGCTAGGAACTGTTGGTCTCCAAGTGTAGGGACTTGGTATGCTGCTCTGGGCTTGATGCTGGAGGCATCTGAGAGGATTTTACTCTGCATCTGCCTCCTATCCCTTCTCTTGAGTTTGAACATTTCATTTCTCATGAACATTTTTCTTTCTCAAGAAAAGATTCTGTGCTGACCCCAGTTTTATAATAGAAAAAAAAAGTGGTCCTGGGTGCCACTCTATTTTCTTTCCTGTTTTGATAAAGCACTCTGACTAAAAGCAACTTGGAGAGGAAAGGGTTGATTTGGTTTACACTTCCAGGTCACAGCCCATCACTGAGGGAAGTCAAAACTGGAACCCAGTCAGGAACTTGAAATAGAAACCATATAGGAACACTGCTTACTGGCTTGTTCTCTGGCTCAGCTAGCTTCCTTATTCAGCCCAGGACCATCTGTCTAGGAATGGTACCACCCACAGTGGGCTGTGCCCTCCACCAATTAATAATTGAGACAGTCCCCAATTGACATGTCCACAGGCCAATCCGATTGAGGCTTCTCAGGTGACTCTGGACAGATATCCTTAGATACACGTACCCACACATAGCTTGGCAGAGATGGCAGCAATGATATCCTGTTTTTTCTTTATTGTTAAACAATATCCCAAGGTTTAAGGCTACAGTTCTAGGCTTGAGATTTCTATTTGGTTGAAGGGGTCTTATAGTTTCAGGGACGCGATGGAGAGAGAAAGGAGTTTTAGTGCCAAAGCAGGGCAGTGAAATACTTCAAAGGACTTTGCTAATGAGGCCCTTGGAGTAATTCTGTCTTCTCTTGGTTAAGCCCAAAGGGAGATGAGGGCCTGTGTTAGAGAGGCAAGGGACTGCTACTCAGGTCTCCTTGACCCCAGCTCCAGGCACAGACTGACTTTTGATGTTCTAGAGAGCAACAGGTGGACTGCACACTCAATTCAAGTACTCAAAGGTGGCTGGCAGCTGACTCACCATTCAGCTACTTGGAGGGGAACAGAGAGCAGGAACTGGCACATTCACTTGGCATATGCAAACAGGGTCTCGTCTTCAGAAGGCACACACAGAGGAGCTACTTGTTCTTTCCTGTAGAAGATAAAAGGACACTTGTATAAGTCAGACTTGTGTGTGTGCGCGTGCGTGTGTGTGTGCGCGCGCGCGCGCCCTCCCTCGTGGTGGGGGGTCCGGGAGCCAGGCCTTGTAGTGTGTGCTATACTTCCTACTGCTGAAGGAGTCAGCACTCTCTCCAAGGGGGAGATTGGAGCTGGGGGGCTCCCTAGCCAGCCCACAGCCCCTCCCACTAGTCACAGTGAGTTAGACACTGCTGACACCCTATCTGCTTCCCAGGGAGAAGGACGGAATACAGAAGGCCTACCAGATCCTGGTGCGTCTGGGTCTGAATCCATTGCAGGAGGACTGTGTAGCCACACACCGAATCTGCCAGATTGTGTCTACGCGTTCTGCCAGCCTGTGCGCAGCCACCCTGGCTGCAGTGCTGTGGCGCATCAAGGAGAACAAGGGCGAGGAGCGGCTTCGCTCCACCATTGGTGTCGATGGCTCTGTCTACAAGAAACATCCCCAGTGAGTGAGCAGCTTGGGGCTGGGAACAACAGAGTCTGCTGGACACTATGAGCCGGCTCTGTATTGCTTTCCATGGAGCATAAGTATTCCCTGGTGGGCACTATTGGTGTGGGTGGGGTTGATTTCTGAAGGCAGCCGATGATTTGCCCTCTGTTCAGAACTCCTGGCTGCTGAGTACTTGGCTTGCCTTTGTCTCCTCCTCCACCCTGCTTTTTGTTGTTGTTTTGAGATAGGCCGTCATGTGGCTCCAGGTTGGCCATGGATGAACTTAAATTTCTGACTCTCTGTCTCTGCCTTCCAAGTTCTTGGGTCACAGGCCTGTGCCACCTTTATTTATGCAATGTTGGATTGAATGCTTTGAGCATTGCAGGCAAGTACATTACCAACCAGGCATCACCCCAGCTGCCTCCATCCTTTTTATGAGTTACTGTTGCACTCACTGTCCTTGCATTATTCTGGTGGTTTGTGTGGGTGCCTTGTCCTCAGCTAGTGGCCACTCCAACCCTGGACACCAGCCTCTCCACTGATTTTGGTGTTGAATTGTTCCTGCCCTATCCATGTCCCTTAAGTTGTATATTCCAAGATGTTCACATGCCATCTGGGACCCCTAATATGTCTCTTTTTAGTGCTCACTTACTTTCCGTCATTTTCTCAGTGTGAGTGCCAAGTCTGGGCACCTTTAACTGAGCTGGTTGCTGCCAAGTGCTCTGCCCTGAGATCCTTGCTTTCCAGCCCTGGGCAGTAAAAACACAGACAACCTGGGAGTATGGTTCAGAGGCCGGTTCTGCCTCAGAAGTTCTGGGGTGAGATTGGCTCTTACAGCGGACAGCCTCCAGTGAGTCTGGTCCATGTGGTGCAGGAGGCCTCCACCCAAGGAGTCATTCTCACTGACTCCACTTGTTTAGGTGCCTTTGAGATCATCAGCAGGAATTGGGGGGGAAAAAAAAGGCCAGAGTCTAAAAGATTTTTCTTTCTTTTTTTTTTCTTAATAGTAGATAAACTTTTTTTCGATGGAGTCACATGAGAATTTTTTTAATTTTTATTTACTTATTTTTATTACATATACAGTGTTCTGTCTGCATGTTTGCCTATACATAAGGAGAGGGCACCAGATCTCATGACAGATGGTTGTGAGCCACCATGTGGTTGCTGGGAACTGAACTCATGACCTCTGGAAGAGCAGTCAGTGCTCTTAACCTCTGAGCCATCTCTCCAGCCCCTAGAAGATTTTTGTAGGTTTTTGTTGTTGTTGGGTGTTTTCCCAGGACCTCCGGGAGCAGGTGGCAGCGGGAGCACTTGATTCTAGTAGATTGCCCTTGCAGAGGCTGTCTTCATTTGCTAAGCAGAGGAACAGGTCTCATGTGACTGCATACAGGGGGTGGCAGCTTTAGAAGAGCCAGCTAGGGCTCCACGATTGAATACCGGGCTTTTATACAGTAACCTTAGGATGGGAGAGAATGGAGAGGAGACGTGGGCGCCATTTGCTTCTGTGGGGGCCACTGGCTCTGGGCAGAGGTGGAAGCTGCTCTGAAGCGGTCTGTACACCATTGTAACCAGGGACACCTGTCTCCTTTTGTGTGTCGCTGCAGTTTTGCCAAGCGTCTTCACAAGGCAGTGAGGAGGCTGGTGCCCGACTGTGATGTTCGCTTCCTCCGGTCTGAGGATGGCAGCGGCAAAGGGGCAGCTATGGTGACAGCAGTAGCTTACCGGCTGGCTGACCAGCACCGGGCCCGCCAGAAGACCCTGGAGTCTCTGAAACTGAGCCACGAGCAGTTGCTGGAGGTCAAGAGGAGGATGAAGGTGGAAATGGAGCAAGGTCTGAGCAAGGAGACACACGCTGCAGCTCCTGTGAAGATGCTGCCTACCTATGTGTGTGCCACCCCGGATGGTACAGGTACATAGCACCGGTGCCCACCTCAGTTCACCTGGGGTTTGTCCTGCTGCAGACATTAGTCACGATCTTTAAGATTTACTTAAAATTTTGCGCCTGCGTGTATGCGTCAGCTGGTGGAGTCCACCGGAGGGTGTCCAGTCCCCTGGAGGTGGTGTTGCAGGCAGTTGTGAAACCTCTGACGTAAGTGCTAGGAGATGACCTGTGACCTGCAAGAACAACATCCGCTCTCTTAACGGTTAAATTATCTCTCCAGCCCCATTTATTTTGCTTTTTTGAAATGGGTCTCCTGTAGCTCAGGCTGGCCTCAAACCCTATGTATAATCCAGGATGACCTTGAATACCTGTGCTAAGATTATTGATGTATGCCAGCACTTGGACCAATTTTATTTATTAAAAATTTGCTGTTTCGCCAAGAACTGAAGCCAAGAGAAGTTAAGAACCTTGCTCAAGTTCATACAACCAGACATTGAAACCTAGGAATCTGGGGTTGAGAGCCAACTCTCAAACACTATGTTAGTTTGGGTCTACATGTATTTCCTGCCTGGCCTCATACAAAAAGTTTCTGATCCACGATGATCTTTCATGGTTGGCACAGGCTCCAGAGGAAGAAAGTAGGGTTTGGTCCCTGGTCATCCTCTAGTGGCTTTTTCTCATTCAGTCATATCTTTAATATCATCTATAAGTAGGAAAAGAAATGGTTTGGGTTGCCTCAGGGGCATATAGCCCAGGTCGACCTTAAATTAAGTGTAGCTGAGGCTGTCCATGAATGCCGGATCCTCCAGACTCTAAATCCTGGCATGCCACACTGCCTGACTTAGTTTTCTTTGAGGAGTCCCTCACTTGTTCCTTCTCTTTTCCCGAATCGTACCCTACGTAGCATTTGTCTTGGCCCAGATGTTACATTTAGACAATTTTAAGCATACAGTATTGGCATGCCGGATGTTATAAAGAGCCGACTCCTGGGGTCAGGTGGGCCCATCTGGTCCTGAGAGTCTTCCTTTCTTAACTGCTAGGTGGCGCTCACGCTCCATTTTCCCCTAACGAAGGGACTGTGTGTAAACTCATACCACAATTCATTACCGTCCTGGGTTCATTTTCTAGAGAAAGGAGACTTTCTGGCCTTGGATCTTGGAGGAACAAATTTCCGGGTCCTGCTGGTGCGCGTGCGTAACGGGAAGCGGAGGGGCGTGGAGATGCATAACAAGATCTACTCCATCCCGCAGGAGGTCATGCACGGCACTGGGGAAGAGGTGAGGCTTGGAGCAAGAAAGAAAAGGAGGGGACACGGGGGCTGGAGAGATGGCTCAGAGGTTAAGAGCACTGGCTGCTCTTCCAGAGGTCCCGAGTTCAATTTCCCAGCAACCACATGGTGGCTCACAACCATCGGTTATGGGATCAGGTGCCCTCTTCTGGTGTGCAGATATACATGGAAGCAGAATGTTGTATACATAATAAATAAATAAAATCTTTAAAAAAAAATAGAAAAGAAAAGGAGGGGACACACCAGGGAAGAGGGGAGGGTCATGACTGGGTGGGCTTCTGGGAGAGTGGCCTTCCCAACTTCAAAGATCTCCCTTCCCCTAATCACCCCTGGCTTGGGGAGGACTGGGGTTCAGGACCCTGGCAGAGTTGCTTCTTAGCAACTAAGCTTGATTTCTCCTGAGAGGAATGTTTGGGGGGTCAGCCCTCTCTGGCCAGGGTCCCTCCCTAAACGCCCTTTCTTCCTGCAGCTCTTCGACCACATTGTCCAGTGCATCGCAGACTTCCTTGAGTACATGGGCATGAAAGGCGTGTCTCTGCCTCTGGGTTTCACCTTCTCCTTCCCCTGCCAGCAGAACAGCCTGGACCAGGTAGCTGCCTTCTGGGAGGGCTTCTGTGGGCTTCAACTCTCAGCTGACTCCAGTTTCCAGGGGAAAAAGTTGATCTCAGAAGAGGGGAAGGGTATGAGTCAACTTGGGTTGGAGACGTTAGTGGGATGGGGGCCATGGCAGATGGATGTCCTCTTGGTTGCAACAGTGTGATAATAATCAGAAATACTAACTCATATTTTAGTGTGTTGGGGTGTCACGTGTATGTTCAAGTAGGGTATCCACCTTGTTTTGGGGATACAGTCTCATTAGCCTGGAGCTCACTCCTCAGCTTTTTACATGGGTGCTGAATATCAAACTCCGGGTCCTCGTGCACCTAAGTAGACACTATCTTTTCATGCCAGTCCATGTGTAATCTTTGTACTTTTATCAGAGGAGCCTGACACTGTTAACACTATTCCTATCGGGACTGTAAGATCTTAGATAGTTGCTGAATTTTTCTGTCTGTGTTCTGTGAGGCTCGTGTGTTAAGTCTAGGATTGTAAAAGTAAAGAGTAGCAAAGTGGGAACCAGCTGTGGCTGTTAACTCTGATGACATCATCTTTTTGATGAGGCTTCAGTAGACCTTAAGGAGACCTGGAGGCCCAGAGAGAGGTCCCTGGACACATTTATTCACCACCAGCTTTGGGCAAGTCTCCCTGGCTGTTGAAGCCCAGTGTTGTCTTATTATGACAGTCTGAAATGAGGTTGTGGACATTTTTTGCCAGAGGCACACAGCTCACCTGGAAATGAGAGATGGGTGGAAGAGACAAGCACGTCTTTGTCTGTATGTGGGTGTATAATCCAGGGCTCCACGGCACTGTTTTGTTCTGAATCTCTTGAGATCCGATCACAGTATGACACATCCAGGTTTATAGATTACCCAAGTGATGGGCACAGCCCATGAGTGAGGCTTGGAGGCACCGTGCATGTGGGTGGCCATGGTTCCAGCCTTTTGGGAAAGGGATTTGAGAGTGCTGATTTGTGCTGGCTGCTACAAAGAACAATAGGGAACAAAACTTTCTCGCATGTGCAAAGCCGATGGGCATCTGTGCCCAGCTGGCTCGTGACACAATGAAGAGCACACTAAAAGGGGGGCTCTTAGGGGCTTCGTGATGGCTCAGATGGTAAAATGCTTGCCTTGTAAGAATGAGGATCTGAGTTCAAATCTCCAGCACCCATATAAGCTGGGTGCAATAATGTGCCTGTAACCCTGGCCAGCCAGCCAATATAGCTGAATTAATGAGTCCCAGGTTTAATGACACATCCTTAAAAATAATAAGGTGGACAGTAAACGGGAAAGACGTCTGGTATCAGCCTCTGGTCTCTGCATACATGCTGCCTGTATAGCTTTATCCACACAGACATGAACAGGAACACTACTCATCCCCTCCCTCCCTCTATCTGTCTAAGAGTCTATAGAAGACTCTGAGGAGCTTGGTGGCTTCTCTCCTAGGTTGTTCCCCAGCTCTCTGTTCATTGAAATCTGGAAATTAAAACATAACACATAGTGATGGTGAGAATTAAATGATGCAAGCAAGTTACCTTAAGTGTGAACTCAGGACCATTTGTGGGTCATCTGTTGGCAAAATGGGGCTCCAGGAATGACCAGGACCCCATCTCTGTCCCTCCTTTGTGTACCTATGTGTCATTCATTCATTCATTTATTCATTTATTTCAGAGCATTCTCCTCAAGTGGACAAAAGGCTTCAAGGCTTCTGGCTGTGAGGGCGAGGATGTGGTCACCTTGCTGAAAGAAGCAATTCACCGGCGAGAGGTAGGAGACAGTGCAAGTTCTGGTCCATTGGGCCCATGGTGCCCAAGGTGGCTGATGTATTCAGAGGCAGGGCAATGTATTCATGTTGGAGGGAAATTAACTAAATTATTCAGCAGTGTTTGCTTCACTACTGGGCATGGGGACTCAGGGCTGACTGCCATAGTCTTACTTTATAAACAGAAGGCCATGATCCAGTGGCAGGTGCTGCTGTAAGGGCTTTGAGGAAAAATAAAGTTGAGTAGGGAGAGCAGAGAGAAGTGGGCAGATAAGTGACTGTGTGTGTTGGAATTTTTGGATATCTGCTTCTGCCATCAGGAGTTTGACCTGGATGTAGTTGCTGTGGTGAATGACACAGTTGGGACTATGATGACTTGTGGCTACGAAGACCCTCACTGTGAAGTTGGCCTCATCGTTGGTAAGGACACCAATTATTCTTCCCAAGTGGGGGTGCCTGGCCTGGGGTGGGAGGAAGACTGGCGCTGATTGAGGATTGGTGCCCTTGATTGACAGGTACTGGGAGCAACGCCTGCTACATGGAGGAGATGCGTAATGTGGAACTGGTGGACGGAGAGGAGGGCCGCATGTGTGTCAACATGGAATGGGGGGCCTTTGGGGACAACGGCTGCCTGGATGACTTCCGCACAGAGTTTGATGTTGCTGTGGATGAGCTCTCCCTCAACCCTGGCAAACAGAGGTAAGCCCTCAGCGGGGCTTTCATCCCCGAATGGGACCTCAATTGGCTGGGCTTTCCACCATGGCTCTTTTCCAGATGCCTGCTCTCTTGAGGACCCTAGTGGGTTTCTCCTTCAGAGAGGTTCTTCTCAAACCCCCATCAAGGTCTGGGAGAGTGTGTTAGAAGCTAGGACTGAGACTGAGGAAAACCGGCGGGAACTAGAAGCACATCTCCCCGCGCGGTGTCGGTGTGGCTCTGACAGTAGGGGAGCCTTTCTCCAGTTACTCAGCGTCTCCTGTCTCTATTGTCAGAATGGACGAGCATTCCCAATGTCACACAGCCTCCTGCAGTGTGGGGGGCTTAGAGCTGGGCTGAGACCTAAGATCTGCCACTTCCCCTCAGGAAGGTGCTCTCTACGGTGTCGCCAGGCTGAATTAGTCCAAGACCTTGATCCTTTAGAACACAGTTTGTGAACGATTGGTCTAAATTAGAGGTCCTAGACTGAAATACCCCCACAAGCCAGGCAGGTATCATTAACGAAGGAAGCAGGCTACAAAATAAGGTAGGGAAGTGATAATGTCTCCCATGATCCTTGGGCCCTTAGCTTTCTAAAAGGGCATTGTGCATAGTCCAAAGATTCTTGAGCCATGTCATAGCCATGGTTGGTCCAGAAGCGTGTTTACAGGGTACTGCTGTTGACACCAGTTACTTGAGGTCCAAGTAAGCTGCCCAGTGGAACTTAAGGAGGAAGACCCAGCCATCCTCCGATGCTCCTAGAAGTAGTGTTGGGTTTGTGGATTTGTTTCTTCCTAATGAGCTGTCAAACATCATGTGGTTAGTTTGGGCGAATGTTTGAGAAGATTCCTGGATGTCCGCACACATGACTCAGGGGCCATCCCTTTCCCTCAAGGGGAGTTTGCCAACCTCTGCCTTCTTTTCTGCCTGGACACATTTGCCCCTTCTAACCTCCGTGGACGCTGTCACATTGCAGATTCGAGAAGATGATCAGTGGCATGTACCTGGGCGAGATTGTGCGTAACATTCTCATTGATTTCACTAAGAGAGGGCTGCTCTTCCGTGGCCGCATCTCAGAGCGCCTCAAGACAAGGGGGATCTTTGAAACTAAGTTCCTGTCTCAGATCGAGAGGTAAGGATGGGGTCCTGGGAAGAGGGTGGGACCATGTTCTCATTTTCCCTCATGAGTAGACAAGTTCTTGTGGTGCCAGGATGTAGCTCACAGAGATTGGCTTAGAGTGAACTACCCACTCCTGACTAAAATTCCCTAAAAGAACCATGCTGCGCGCATGGGGGAAGGGTCATGAAAAGTGGTATTGGCATGTTTTAGACTGAATATCAGGGCTAGTCTGCTCTAGGATGTGAATTTCCTTTGTTTTTAGTGTACTTTGGTTTTGGTTTTCTTGAGACAGGTCTCACTATGTAGCCAACATTGCCCTTGAATTTGTGGCAATCCTCCTGCTTCAGCCTCCTGAAAGATGGGATTATAGGCATGACTCATGGCATCAGTTTTGTGGTAGCCATGCCCTACCTTGGGTGTCGAATAGAGATCATTTGTTCATGGCTCTGTTCCCCCCATCCCCTATGGAACCTTCCAGGATGGAACCAGGTGGGCCACTGGGTCTTCCTGGGCATACCTGATCATTGTCTCTCTCCCCTGCAGTGACTGCCTGGCCCTGCTGCAGGTCCGGGCCATCCTGCGTCACCTCGGACTGGAGAGCACGTGTGATGACAGCATCATTGTGAAGGAGGTGTGCACCGTGGTTGCCCGGCGTGCGGCCCAGCTCTGTGGCGCAGGCATGGCTGCTGTGGTGGACAAGATAAGAGAAAACCGAGGCCTGGACAGCCTCAAAGTGACAGTGGGTGTAGACGGGACTCTTTACAAGCTCCATCCTCAGTGAGTACCTGACCCTGGAGGCCTTCCCTGTCTTCCTTCTTCTCCTGGTATATTTCTATCCTTGGCTTCTCTCAGCCACTCCAAAGAGTGTTTAATGGCTTAGTTTGGAGATAAATGGTGATGGCCCTTTGGCTGGCTTGAAAGCCTAAGTGTAGTTGCAGTTTGATAATTTTCAAGGCTGGATAGCAACAGGTGTGCCCCCCTCCACACTTGGCTAGTTCCCAAGGAGGAGATCATAGTTCCCAGTGGTCCCATCACTGCTGTTTCTATGATGTGTTGCTTAATCTGTGTTGACTGTTATGAACAGTGCTGCTGGGAGTATTCTGGTGGGCTTACTCTATGATTCAAGCAAAAATTTCCCTGGGATCCAGGGATTGTCACACAGAAGCCACTTGGGGCTTATGTTGATAAAGGTTTTATAGGAGCACAGCCATGCCCGAGTTTATGTCCTGACAGAGGCTTTATTCATGGTCAGATGGTAGAGTAGTCAGGAGAGGACACATAGCCCACAATCCTGAAGCATGTATATGAATGTGTATGTGGAGGTATGTATACAGAGTAGAGGTGTCCTTGGAGCCCAGTTGATTCCCTGGAACTAGAGTTACAGGTGGTTGTGAGCAGCCTGACATGATGCTGTCAATTAAATTTGTCTCCCGAAAGAGCAATAGATACTATAACCACAGAGCCATCTCTCTAGCCCATAATTTACCTTGAAAATTATTTTAATTATTTGTATATATGAGGTAGAGGTGGGAAGTGTGGGAAAGTTGTGTACATGGGTAGAGTGCCTACAGAGGCCAGAAGATGTCATTGAATCCTCTGGAGCTGGAGTTACAAGCCATTGTAAACTGCCATGTGGGTGCTGGGAACTGAAACCTGGTCCTCTGCAAGACCTGGGGGCACTAAGTCTCTTATATTCCAGACCGGCCTCCATCTGTGTATGTAGCCGAGGATAACCTTGAGCTTTTGATTCTCTTGCCTCTGCTTCCTGTTTGCTGGGATTATAGACAAGGGGTCCCATGTGCAGTTGATGCTGGGAATGAAACCCAAGGATCTCACTTATGTTGCTAGGCAAACACTATCCACTGAGCTCCGTTCCAGGACCAGTTGATTTATTTTGAAGAAAGTTCACCAGCATCTTAGGACATTTATGCCAAAGTTGAGTCTTCCACTCTCTTGATTGGCCTCCATGTTGTAAGATTTGGATGTGGTCCTGGCCCCTTCAAGCCTCAATTTTCTGGCACCCAGTACATAGTAAAGTAAATGTTTGCTATTTTGTAGGTGTCGTGCTTCTCATCTTAATTCTTATTTCTGGCTACACTTGAGGACACAAACCAGTCACATCCCTTCTCTCTCTCATTCCAGCTTTGCCAAAGTCATGCATGAGACGGTGAAAGATCTGGCTCCGAAATGTGAGGTGTCCTTCCTGGAATCTGAGGATGGCAGCGGGAAGGGAGCAGCTCTTATCACTGCCGTGGCCTGCCGCATCCGGGAGGCTGGGCAGAGGTAGAGCCAGAGACCACACGGGACTTCTCTGCTTCCTGGCCACTTCCCTGCTTTAAGTTATGAGGATGGACCCCTTGGCATTTCCTGGCAGAGAGGACCCTGTGAGACTGCTTTTGTCTATGTATTCACTGTAGAGTTTGGCACCCAATCCTTGGCCTTCCTGAGAATCAGAAAGTATGGAATTGTTCACAGTTGTTCCTGTCACCTCCTGAGATCATCCCTCCCCATTCTATTTCCTGTACAATCCTAAGGGATGGAGATAGTCTTGAAGACATGGTTGCCTCATCTTGGAGATGAATGTGACATTTGCAGGTGGAGAACATCTTCTTGAAAGGATGTTTGCTTCTCTTATGAGAGGCAGACATTGGGAGGGAGGAGGAGGAGCAGAGGGACATCCTCCGGGTGGCCGTATGGCTGAACCCTCTTCAACTCAACCATAAGCATCGCCCTGCCGGTTCTCACATTTGCTGTCCTGGAATAGAGAATCCAAACCAAAGCCAAGAGTTAACACCTCCTTCGAGCGTTTGTGGCTTTACCTCACATGACTGAATGAGTCATCATCCATGAACAACAGACCTTGGTAGAGGGGTCACTTTTGGTAGCTTTTTAAAATTTTTTTTTTCCCCTGCAGAAGTGGAAACACTGTTTTGTTTGTTTGTTTGTTAATTTATGTTTGAAATTTATTTAGTTTGTGAAGTAGGTCCTCTCCTTCATCGTGTAATGGTTAATTGTAAGTAATGTATTTATATGGTTTTTTGTTCTGTACATAGCTAGCCAGGGCCTCAAGTCTCGGCCTCATTAATAGATTGGTGTAGTTCAGGATGTGAGGTGGAGGCACTGGCTGACTCCCAGAAACACCTCCTTCACCTGAGGGAAGAGGAGAGATGTGGTGGTTGAATGGCAGAGCAACAGCCTCCAGGCTTCTCCTGCCTCTACAGTCTGAGATGTATGCAGGGCAGGGATGGAGACTGAGGCTAACCCCTGGATGGAAAAAACCACAGCAGCTGGCTGGCCAATCTGTCTGCTTTCCTGAGTGATATCTCCTAGGATGTTAGCCAAAGGAAACCGAAGGACCTGTTCAAATACTGCTTAGAAAAAAACTCAATTGTAGGTCAGTCAGTGTTTTAAAAAATGGTTTGGCAAGCTAAAGGAAGCCACCAAAAATGTTTCTACAGCTATGTCCAATTGTCAAAGCAAACCAAATGAAGCAGTGAAACAACCAAACCAAACCTCAGGGATGTTGTACCTTTGCCCTCCTAGCAGATTCCGCCTCGGGTTTGTCTTGTGTTTTAAAGAGGCGCTGTCTGTCTGCTCCGGCAGATCCAGCTGTGTTGAGCCACTCACTCACTTTTTTATATGAGCTATTTATTTCAGACTGTTCGAGAAACAGGAGGTCATGAAAGCCCTGTCCTCTGCTCTCTGAGCATACGGTTCCCTCTGACTCCAAAAGTTCACTTCTATCCTCAAAATATTAGATTGACCGCCAACATTAAACATGGTTATGACATAATAAAGAGGGAACAGCCTTGTAACACTAATAAATAGGATGGATACAGGAGTCAAAACAGAAAGACCAAGAGAAACTTATCATTGTTAACACCTAAGTTCTATGCATTTTTCAATTGTGTAGAGCAAAGCCTGGATACAGTTGAACAAGGTGGCGTACAAAAATGAAAAATGCCCAGGTCCTCCTGGGATGCCCAGAGGGAAGGTTGGATCTTGACTTGTTCCAGGCTGGCGCTGCCTGTGTGGTGTAGCACCCTTGTTCCCCCAACCTGATTCAGGTCATTGGAAGCCAAAGTCACCTGTAGATGTGGGAACCACTAGAGGGTAGCCCTGGAGTGCAGATGGATTTTGACTAAATTTTTGAGTCTTGAATTTTAAACTTTAAAATCAGGCACTATCTATGAGAGAGGGCACTTTTTGGCAGAGATATGTGTGTAAGTAGCTTTTAAGGAAGTGTTGGCTCTTGATCCAGAGCATGAGGCAGTGTGCTGTGTTCCTAGAACTAGGCTGACTGCTCCCAGCACTAGGGTGACAGCCCTCTGCTAATGCTGCTTTGTGTGATATCCAATGAACCTTTGGCTCATCTCAAATCCCTGGGCACTCAGTCTAGTGAATGTGATGTCACCATGTACAGTAGAGAACTAGTCTTGAATTAACCATGTGATGTTAACTATTATTAATAAATTTTAACTTTTTTTTTTTCAAAATATCCAGTGTGTGATTGGATCCTTAAAATGGGCATTTTTAAGAGTGTGGTCATCTTTGGGCAGGTTAGCATTTCCTGGTCAGCCTGCTCGATCATTGATGAGATCAATACATTTAGAGTGTAGTGTTATCTTTCAGTATCCATGGAGATGGGTTTTGGAATGCTAAGGCCTGTAGGTGGTGAGATACTGTATTACCTTTCTATTCTATGATAAAACACCACAAACAAACAGCAGGAATGCCACACTGAGAGCAAAAGCTGAGCTTCAAGTGGAAGCAGAAAGTAAGGACTAGAAATGGTATCCGTCCTTAAAACTCTCCGAAGCCTGCCCCCAGTAACACTTTCTCCACCAAGGCTTTTAAACCCCTCCAATCAGCACCATTAAATGGGAACCAAGTATTGAAATGCCTAAGGTTGTGGGGCACGTCTCGATCAAAACATAACTCACTTATATGAAGCAGAGTAATTCATATTAGCCTATAACTTACATACATCCTCTGGCTCCAGGTGCCTCACACTGTCTGTAAATGCTGGGTGAGTGGTTCCTACACTGTGTTCAGAGACTATACACACAGTAAAAGTCTCTACATGTTTGGGGCAAGTTTACTTTTTTCTAAAATATTTCAAATACATATTTTTAGGTGCCCCAGCACTTGAACCCAGGGCCACCTAAGCAACCCTGTCACCTAACTACATCTCTCTCTCTCTCTCTCTCTCTCTCTCTCTCTCTCTCTCTCTTTTTTAAGATTTTTATTTATTTTGTATACAACATTCTGTTTCCGTGTCTATCTGCACACCAGAAGAGGGCACCAGATCTCATAACAGATGGTTGTGAGCCACCATGTGGTTGCTGGGAATTGAACTCAGGACCTCTGGAAAAGCAACCAGTGCTCTTAATCTCTGAGCCATCTCTCCAGCCCCCCTAAATACATCTCTTGTTCTCCCAACCCTTTTTGAAAGGGTCTCATGTAGCCCAGATTGGTCTTGAACTCCTGGTCCTGCTTTAGCCTCCCAAGTGCTGGGAGTACTGACATGTGCCACCATACCTGGCCCCAGCCTTCTTATCCTTGAGATTTGGTTCTCACTAAGTTGCTCAGCGCTAAAGTAGCCTTAGCTCTCTCTAACCCAAGCAGGCTTTGGATTTTGCAGTCTCCCGAGTAGGTATATGTATAGACAGGCTCTCAGTATGTACCTCAGGATGGCCTGCACCTTGCTATGTAGACCAGGCTGGTAATCAACCTGTCCGAGGCCTCCTGCTTGTCCTTCCAAGAACTTGGGGTACAGGTGTGAGCTACTTAAGAGCTAAGGAGCTGAGTGAGCAATGGGGAGACTGGATCCAGGTGGTATGCATTTGTAATCCCAGAGCTGGGGAGGCAGACATGGGTAGATCCCTGGAGTTCACTGGTCAGCAAGCCTAGCTTATTCATCAAGTTCCAGGCCACTGAGACCCTGTCTCAGAAAACAAGGTGGACAGCTAAGAACGTGTGTGTGTGTGTGTGTGTGTGTGTGTGTGTGTGTGATATTCTCCTAGCCTTTACATTCCTGAAAACATTGGCTTAAAAATGTAATAAGGTTGGCAAGGTAGCTCAGTGGATAAAAGAGCTTGATATGAACTGGAGAGATGGCACAATGGTTAAGAACACCTGCTGTTCTTCCAGAGGTCCTGAGTTCAAGTCCCAGCATCTTAGCAAACATTCATAATGGGACCTGATGCCCTCTCCTGATATGCAGGCATACATGCAGACAGAAAGCTTAAGATGCAAGAGAAGAGAATTGATTCTTTTTTTAATTTAACTTTATTTTATGTTCATTGGTGTAAAGGTGTCAGATCTCCCTGGAACTGGCATTACAGACAGTTGTGAGCTGCCATGGGGGTGCTGGGGAATTGAACCTAGGTCCTCTGAAAGAGGAGTCAGTGCTCTTAACCACTGAGCCATCATCTCTCCAGCCCTGAGAACTGATTCTTACAAGTTGTCTTCTGATCTATACACACACACACACACACACACACACACACACACACACACACACACACGAGGAAGGGGGTATTTGTATTCTATACAAAGGGATGGAGTCAGCTTGTGGACACATGGATCCTGTTTTCCCTCCCAGCCTTGTCTGCTGGAGTGCATCCCACTGGCTGAATAGATAGTAACAAGAAGCAAACTTAAAAATTGAGGATGACCTTGAACTGAGCCCCGCCCCGCCCGCCCCCGCCCCCCACCTGCATTTCTCCAGCGCTGGAATTCCATGCATGTGCCACCACCCCTCTCTGAGCCTATCTGGCTTTTCAGAGCAGATTCCCTCCAATTCCCCACTCTGGGCCCCTGAGTGTTGGCAACCGGCTTGGTCCTGTCTGCAATCAGCCATACTGCTCAGCACAGTGTGGGCACCTCTCTCCTAGGTCACTTTGGCCTCTGGCAGTGTGAAAGAAAAGATAACTTGTTGCTTCCCACATGGCTCGGGGGAGGCTCCAGAGAAGGCACAGACAGCTCCCCACAGACCCTGAGACTGGGCGAGCAGGGAGGGGGGTTTAGTGTAATTTAGGGTAGATTTCCATGCTGTGAGGCTCTCAATGTCTCAGATAGCACACGCTTGCCCTCCCCTCCCCTTCCCCCTCCCCCTCTCCAACCTGCTGCCTACGTGCCTATTCCTACATCCCCGGTCCCACCCCAGGAAAAATGACTTTCCTTCGAGCAGACTGCACTCAAGCTGCTCACAGCTTGGGAGTAGCTTCTTCCCCAGCCTCCACCAACTCCCACCCAGCCCCTTTCTTTCTCTTTGTTGTTTTGTTTTCTTTAGCTGGTCCCCAGGTGCTGAAATACAGGCACTCCCCCTGCTCGGAGAACTTTTTGTCTTTTCACAAAGCCTTCTTGCTTTTCTATTTTCTCATTCCCCTTTAAGCCTCTCCTTTCTTGTTCTTTCCTCCCAATTGGCAGTCTTAGCACCCTGCTTGGTGCCACCTTATTTTTGTAGGAGTCTGGATGAAGCACACATGCTTCTTGCAGTTTTCTTTATTTCTTTTTCTAAGGATATGGATGGACGACAGGGTCCTGCAAATGCCAGGCATGGGCTCTACCACTAAACTGTAGGTCCTCAGCCCCTCGTGATGTTTCAAAAATGCACACAACAGTTAGCTAAAGGCCTCTTGGTCTACCTCCCACCAAAGCAGGATTCTTTTACATTTATGTATTAAGTGTGTGTGTGTGTGTGTGTGTGTGTGTGTGTGTGTGTGTATTGTGTGGTGTACATGTATATGTGGAGGTCAGAGAGTAATTGGGTACCAGGATCAAACTCAAGTCATTAGAATTATAGGTAGGTGCTGCTACCCATTGAGCATCCTGCCAGTGTAGCACCTTCAAAGGCCCCCAGGCACTTCTGTGTTTGTATCTATTTCATGCTTCTGGTAGTTACAAACGTCTCATTTTATGTACACACTGTTTCCCATCTATTTTCTCATGGCTGGACAAGCACTGACTCAACTTTGACTACACAAACACCATGGCTTTGAGCCCCTTGTAATGGCTAATCTTGGTTGTTAACTCTGCTGTATCTGGAAACAACTAAACCCCAAGATTCTGGGTACTCCTGTGAGGGATTTTCTTAATCTCTGGTGCAGCCCACATGAAAGGACTCGGCAGAAGGAGGCTTTCCTTTGGCCTGCTTGTCCCACCCTCACTGACATGTTTATCTGGACTCTTGCTGCTGCAGCCAGTATTAAATCAGCTTCTTCAGGATTCAAATGTAGACCCAAGATCAGTAGCTCCCCAGGAGTCCCCCAGGATTGGGACTACTGAGACATTTAGTCCCGAGGTCTGAACAACTGTCAACTGTGAGACAGCCTTTGTTGGACCTCTGAGACCATAGTCTTTGGAAGCATGATCTCTGGGCTCCATGCTTTGGCTGCCTGCTGCCATGCTGTCTCTGTGGTAATGGACTCTAACTCCTGGAGCCATACTGAAGTTCTTGAGTAAACCTTTCTTCTGATGGTGTGCAGGGGAAAGAACTTTAAACTTAACAAAAGGTTCACCAGGAACATATTTGCCTGCTAACAAAATCCCATTTCTCCAGCCCTCCCCCCTCAATCTATCTCTTTTGTAGTTGTTGCTCTTCAAGACAGGGTTTCTCTGTGTAGTCCTGGCTGCCCTGGAACTCACTCCGCAGGTCAGACTAACCTCAAACAGAGATCCACCTGCCTCTGCCTCCCGAGTGCTGGGGCTAAAGGCGTGCGCCACCAACGCCCAGCCCAGTCTATCATTTTTATTTACTAAATTAGTCAAACATATTCTAGGGGCAAAATCACTCAACTGTTGAGGAGAAATATTAGACACTTTGATAAATTGATTCTGTTTCTCATAGCCTTGCTGTAACTGATTTTAAAAACATTGGGTCATCGGCTGTGTTAAGACAGGTATCACTGTGTACCCCAGGCTGGAAGTTGCTGATGTTATAACTAACCCTCTCACTCACACTGAGCAGTCTTCCTGCCTCGGACCCCTGAGTGATAAGGTTACAAGCATGAGTCATCGTGCCTTGGTGAGTTCTAGTCTTGCAACAGGTACTTTGTTCTGTTGGGTTTTGTATGTGGGTGGCCACAGCTCTGCAGAGAGTGACATTTTAACTTTTCCTTCCATTTAAATCATTAAGCCTACCCTTCTCCCCTTAATTCAGCACGTTCACTGGGGTCTTTAGTGCTAGGTCAGATGGAAGCAGTAGTAACACATTTGGTTTCATTCCCAACCTTGATTGGAATGTGCCTCCCTTTCCTTTATGAAAGAAATATCAGGTGTTAAATTCCAGCATTTGGGGGGCTGAAGCAGGAGAAGTATTGTGAGTTTGAAGGCAGCCTGGGCTGTTTTGACTCCATTCCAAAAGACAATTGCTAAAGAGTTTTGGTACCGATGTAAGATATTTCTTTTTTTAGATTTATATTTTACAGCCTTTAATTATATGTGTGTGTGTGTGTGTGTGTGTGTGTGTGTGTGTGGTTGTTTTTCAATTTTGTGTATGTGTGTATATATTTTTAATTTTATATATGTATGTGTATTTTTTAATTTTATGTATGTGTGTGTATGTGCACATGTGTGTGCGTACCCATGGAGGCCAGAAGAAGGCAATGAATCTCTCAGAGCTGCAGTTAACCAGACTCATATTGTCTGCAAGAGTAGTATTCTCTCTTAATTGCTGGGCCATCTCTCTAACTCAAAAGAAGTCTTTTCTGTTCTTGTGTTTGAGGCCTTTCAGGCTACACACAGGGGACTTTAAACACCCCAACTTTATTTTTCACCATCCTGGTGGGAAAACCAAGGTCAAGGCGCTGTTTAGAGTGGTGTCTAGAGAAGGGTCACTCCCAGATTCACAGGCAGCGTCTTCTCTTTGTCCTTAAGTGAGGAAAAGGAACTCTGGCCTCAGTCCTGTGGAGGAGGCATCTATAGTATGAACTAACCGTCTTTCAGAGGTCCACCTCCTAACTCCATCACACTAGGAATCAGGTTTCAGTGTGTGAATTTGTTGTCAGAGCAGACCCTGTGTTTTCAGCCTGTCTGTCATGTCATTATGGCTTCTAGAAAATTTGCTCGAGGTCCGGAGCTCCCATTGGTGTTTAAGCTTCCACTCACTTCACAATGCGTCCTTAGGAAAGCTTGTCAGATTGAGTCAGCGTCCAACAGGGCTGATGCGCCTTCTCATCTCTCATAACCTCTGGTGCCCTCCAGCTGTTGTCTATCTCTGAGGAAACTGGGTCATTTGCCTGGAGTTGCCCTGGGTGACATCTCTAGTGACATTTCTGCTCTCCTGTCTTTCCGTAAGTTGGTAATCAAGTCTGGACTCTGGATTAGATTTTGTTCAAAGATCACCATCCCCAACAACGTTTCAGTCCCATCACTTCCACCTGTGATGTGTCTGTAGTTGCTTCTCCCATTTTATTGTGCCTTCCATCTAGTCCTGATACCCTCCTTTTTTGCCAGAATATTATTTCATTAATCTTTTTAAAGAATTAGTTTTCCATTGTCCTTTTTTGAGTTGTTTCTATTTTCTTTCTCTACATTGGTTTTATTATTATTGCTGTTGTTGTTATTTTGGTTCTTTGAGACAGGGTTTCTCTGTGTAGCTCTGGCTGTTCTGGAACTTGCTCTGTAGACCAGGCTGGGCTGGGACTCAGAGATCTGCCTGCCTCTGCCTCCTGAGTGCTGGGATTAAAGGTGTGCATCACTACTCCCTGGCTTTGTTTATTTATTTTTTCCTCCTTGGTTTGTTTGCTTGCTTGTTTGCTCCCTTGTTCTGGTCTCATTTCCTCAAACACACACTGAAAGCTATTTATGAAGTTACAAACCTCTGGCTCCCTGTTGCTCTCTTAGTCCTAGCATAGTTCACATATAGTGATTTTAAATATGTTGTCTCCTCTTCCTTCTTCATCTTCATTTCTAGTTTTCTTAAATTTAATACTGTCTCATTTTTGTTTCCAACAGTATGTTCTATTAAGTAGCTGTTTGCTATGCATTTCTCACTCTGGCATTTGCTCCAAGGAAACAGTCCACATTGATCTCTGGAAAGCGATCAGGCGCTCCTTTGTAGATTGGTACATGGAATGCATTGCACCTCCATCCCCCAAAAAGATTTATTTGCGCACATGCGCACACATGCCTGGGCACATCACATCTGTGTAGATACCTGTAAAGGCCAAAAAAAGACCGTTTGTTCCTCTGGTGCTGTAAGGAGCAATTGTGAACTGCCCATGGTGGTGCTGGGAACCAGACTCAGGTCCTCTGAAAGACCAGCCAGGCTTGTAAGTGCTGAGCTCTCTCCAGGCCCTGTTGTAGTCCTTCTCTGTGCACTTGAAGACCATGCTGGACACTGAGTTAGAGAAAGAGAGGGGGAAGGGATTGAGGCAGAGTGACTGTGGCTATATTCTTGAGGATTAACAGTTATTTCAGAGTTTCTCAATGGTGGAATTCCAGGCAATTTATTTTATTTTATTTTTATTGAAAATAGATTCTTTTCTCACATAATATATCCTGATAGCCATTCCCCCCCCCCAGTTCTTCCCCATCCCCCCCAATCTGGATCTGTTCCCTTTCTGTCATTAAAAAAAACAGGCTTCTAAGAGATAATAATAAAATATAGCAAAATAAAATACAACATAAAGCATTTAAAGCTTATTGCATTATTTTTTTATGACAGTAGTGTTTTGTTGCATGTCTCTGTGTGTGGTGTGTATTTGAGTGTTCACTTGTGTGTGTACATGGTGTATGCATGTGCTGGGGTATTTGTACAGGCACTTGTGGATGCCCTTGCTTGATGTTGGGAATGTCTTTTGTTTTATTTTGTTTGGTTTGAGATGGGGTTTCTCTGTGGCTTTGGAGGCTGTCCTGGAACTAGCTCTTGTAGACCAGGCTGGTCTCGAACTCACAGAGATCCACCTGCCTCTGCCTCCCAAGTGCTGGGATTAAAGGAGTGCTCCACCACCGCCGGACTTGAGATGGGGTTTCTCTGTGAACCCAAAGTTCACTGGTTCAGCTAAACTGGCTGACAAGCTCCAGGGATCCTCCTGTGTCCACTCCCCAACACTGGGGTTACAGAGACCTGCCACAGGGCCTGTCTTTTATATGGGCTCTGGAGATTTGAACTCAGGTCCTCATGTTTACACAGCAAGCACTTTACCCACTGAGCCTTCTCCCCAGTCTTCATTTACCTATGTTTGCAGACATTCTTGAGAACTATCTCAGAGACTTTGAAAGAAGAATGATTTGGACCAGGGCTAACATTCGCCGTGGCAAATCATCCTGGTCGCTGACTTAGTCCAATTCTGTTGTAATGAAATACCGGAGTCTGAATACCTTATATAGAGAAAAGGCTTATTTCACACACAGCTTGCACAGTCCTCCAGCCCAGAGGGCACTAATTGATTCTGGGGATGCTTCACCAATGACCCAAGTACCCTCTCTCTTGAAGTTCCTCCATTTTCCTGTGTCATTTCATTGGGGACCGAGCTTCTGACAAATGACCATGAATCGTCTCCAAAAGTGGCGCTTGCCCTTCCAAGCCTGCCATCTTGAGCTATAAAAGCGAGGGTGTTTGAGAGACCTCGTTTGAATAGCCACCCCTCTTCTGCTATTTGTAAGCTCCATCTGCTGCTGGAGTACTCACCTGAAAATCACGGAATTCTGGGATATGGTCCAGCTGCCGGGTGCCAGCAGGCACGGACGCTCACAAAGGAGGCTTTAGATGCAGTGCGCGGTGCTGCCCAAGCCTGAGCAGGTGGGGGATGAGCCTTTCCCTGTTGTGTGCTCAGGAACTGCTGCGGCCTATCCCTGCCTTCATTGGGCAATAATCACAGCTCTCACTCCACGCTCTGCTTTCTGGGCTGAGGGCCCATTTCCAGGGCGAGCAGGCAAGAAATACAATCAGAGCACCGAAATAAATAGAAATTTTGAATCCCCAGCGGTTCCTGGACCTCGGGTCCTCTGAGGGACAAACATCTACTATGTTTTATTAAATGTCTTCCATCTTAATAAGCACTAGGAAATGCCAGAACCATTTGCAGCTTCCTTCTAACCCTGGGGACTGGGAAGGCAGATGCTTGGGACCTCTGAATAGCTGTGTTTACCCACTGTTCAGTGATGCTCAAAATGGCTTTGCCCTGAGGCTGCAAAAATCTCCCTAGGAGACCAGCTCTGCGATCTAACGTACAGGGCCCTACTTCCAGGAGGACCAGCCAACTCCTTCCTTGGCAGTGGTCTGCACATTTCTAAGCCCTAATGTTGCCCCGAGGGCATTTGTCCACGGGCCATAGAATGAGAATATTGAGAGAGTGCACATGTTTTATTCATTTTGCGTATATCACACACGAGGTGAGTGTGAAATTGGGGCACAAACAATTGGATGCAAGGAACGTGACAGCCAAGATATCCGGTTAAATCTAGTTTTGAACCCTTCCTCACCAAGGGGACGATATGTCCAACAGATTATTCATGATGGCGCAGGAACCCCGGAGAAATGACATGGGCGGGAGGCATTTGAGAAAGGGGCTCCAGTACAGAGCCTGATGTGGCTCCACTACTTTCCAAGCCCAAATGTCGGAGCGCTCCCCATGCCTGCCAGCCTGCGTGCCCCATCCTCCAGGACTTCTCAGGAGTTGGTACCCACCCCATCTGCAACACTTACCCAGAGATGTGGAGAGATGGCGCCCCTGCAGGCAGCCCTCAGCACTGCATAAGGCAAAAGTCACGGTGTCATCCTTGTGACCCTCAGTAGCCCTGTCTCAGAGGCTCCCTCCAGTGGCCCCTGATGAACACTGCATAGTTGTCCTTGGTCTCTTACAACACGTGTTGCTGAGTCACTGGAAGGCAGACCGTCCTAGTCTTAGATACTACCAGATCTTTTTCATTTAGATTCCTAAAACAAATAGACTAGTTTAAGGTCGTATGTGTTTCCTAAGGTTAGACGATGCTTGAAGGGTAGAGGGATGAAAAAGAGGGAAAATGGAGGAAAGAAAAACTGAAAATAGGAACTGAAGTGGGGGAGGGGTAGGAGGCAGGGCAAGAGAGATACTGTTAGACCCCCGGAAAATCCCAGGCCACGACTGCGGTCACCCCAATCACCAGGCAGATTCGAGAGCTTGCTGCAAACTGCATGAGGCTTTATTGTAATTTAACGAGCTAACCCCATGTTAGCTCGAGTCTTTTGTCCACCCACCATGGCGGATGGCTACAAAAGACACCTCGAACCGGCTGCCGACCGATCTTGTAGGGCAGCATAAGGGGAGTGTCTAGGGGTACGCACAGGCTCAGGATTGGTGTGCCTCCAGGCTTGGAGGGCTTGCCCTGTGTTGCCAACTGGTTGTTATGGCCCATAGCCCTCCCAGGGTGGTTGCTATGCTCTGTGTGTCATTGCTGTGCTCTTGTCCTTAAAGCACACCCAGAGCCGTATAGCTTAGCGCCACCAGCTAACTTCTGATTGGTTCCTTGTCACGAGGCAGGCATCTGACTTTCTAGTGACTAGGACAAGGTCATAGCGAGCACGTGTTACTGTCATGGCTGCCGAAATGGGGGGCTGGTCCCTTCAATACAAGTTGTAAGACTGCTGACTTATCCTTTTAGAGTAGTGGTTCTCAACCATCCCGATGCCGGCACCCTTTAATACAACTCCTCACGTTGTGGTGACACCCCAACTATAAAATTATTTTTGTTGTTACTTTGAAGGGACCAGCTTCCCTTTTGGCAGCCATAACGGCTGAACACGTGCTTGTATGACCTTGTCCTAGACACTAGAAAGTCAGATCCCTGCCTCGTGACAAGAAACCAATCAGAAGTTAGCTGGTGGTGCTATGCTTTACGACCCTGGGTGTGCTTTATGGACAAGAGCACAACAATGACGCACAGAGCATAGCAACCACCCTGGGAGGGACTATGGGCCATAACAACCAGTTGACCAATCAACACAGGGCAAGCCCTCCAAGCTTGGAGGCACGCCAATCCTGAGCCTGTGTGTACCCCTAGACACTCCCCTTACGCTGCCCTACAAGATCTCTCGGGAGGCCCTAGGAGTTGTCTTTGCTAGCCATTCGCCATGGCGGGTGGGTGAAAGACCAGAGCTAACATGGGGTTAGCTCGTTAAATTACAATAAAGCCTCTTGCAGTTTGCATCAAGCTCTCGAATCTGCCTGGTGATTGGGGTGACCATGGTCGTGGCCTGGGACCCTGGATACCTGAGTTTTCCGGGGGGTCTAACAACTTCATTACTGTAATTGTGCTGTTAGGAATTGTGTAGTCTTTTTTTTTTTTTTTCCAGACAGGGTTTCTCTGTGTAGCTTTGGAGCCTATCCTGGCACTCACTCTGGAGACCAGGCTGTCCTCGAACTCACAGAGATCCGCCTGCCTCTGCCTCCCGAGTGCTGGGATTAAAGGCGTGCGCACCAACGCCTGGCCTTGGAATTGCAATGTAAATATCTGTGTTTTCCCATGGTCTTAGGCCACTCCTGTGAAAGGGTGGCTGAACCCCAAAGGGGTCTTGGCCCATAGATTAAGAACTGCTGTTTCAGAGGTAGAGGCAGGAAGCAGTGTGTTGGTGGATGTGCTTGGTCCCCCACAGACATGCCCACAGGCCAACTGATCACTCAGTTCAGACCCCTTCCTAGTGACTCTAAGCTGTGTCAAGTTGACAGTTAAAGCTAATTAAGACAGGATACACCATGGAAGGAAAGGCATAGCTTTTCTACCTTTGCAGGGACCTGCTGCCGAGACTGCTCAGTTCATTTTGTGGCAGACAGGAAATAGAAATTGGACAAGAAGAGGGCCAGGCTGTATGACCTCAAGACAAGTTCCTATGGACCTACCATCTAAAGTTTCCACAACCTTCCAAAACTGCACCACCAGCTGGGGAAACAAGTGTTAAAACACACAAGCCTGGAGAGGGGGTGCATTTCATATTCAAGTCACAACAGTGGGTCACAGCAAAGTGGAATGATCTCAGCCACGGATTACAGATGCTGTCTGGGGACATTCTTTTTTTTTTTTTTTTTTTTTTTTTTAAATATTTTATTTATTTGTTATGTCTTCTGCCTGTGTGCCAGCAGAGGGCACCAGATCTCATTCAAAGTGGTTGTGAGCTGACATGTGGTTGCTGGGAATTGAACTCAGGACCTCTGGAAGAACAGTCAGTGCTCTTAACCACTGAGCCATCTCTCCAGCCCCCTGGGGTACATTCTTAGCTTGTGGCTTGGTAGAAGTTAGTAGCCTAAATGATTCCAAAGGTTCTTATCTGGTCACCAGGATGGTAGGTCAGTCACAGGAGTGGTCAATGGCTGCTTACTGAATGTGCCCCAAGACAAGCCAGCTTCAGGCCTCCCACAACACTCCAGCCCTCCACAATTGCAGGGTTCTAATCAGTCGGCTTTATGGAATCTTTGACTCAGGTATGACTTTTCTCCCACTCGGGGAGCAAGTTCACAGGCTTATGTGACATAGGCTTGGCTACCCTATGAAACTTTCTTTGAGATGGATTTTCTCAGGTATTTTTGTCACAAGGTTGGAAACTCGGCAACTGTACTCTCCAGCTTATCCTTTTCTTTCTTTCCCCAAACTCACCCAGTCAGTCAGCAAACGCTGGTTGAGAAACTATGAGGACTTCCGGGATACAGTGGTGACTAAAGTGGACACACTTCTGCTGGGCATCCTGGCGGGCAGTTGTGACGGAGATGACAGGAATCAAACAACATGGGAACAGCCAGTGTCTGGTTTTCTGCAGCTGTGATAACACACTCGGCCAAAAACAGCTTTGAGGTGGGAAGATTGATCTTCCTTTACAGGTTGCAGACGTCACTGAGGGAAGTCAGGGTAAGAACTAAAGCAGGAACCTGAAGGCAGGCCTGCTTGCTATCCCACACAGCCTGGAGAGCAATCAAAGATGGTTAAGGTCCTGTCCAAAGAACTATCGGGCAACTTGAATGCCCACATCTCCCCAGTCCTAGCCCCTGGCTTGGTAAAGTTGGCATAATATGGGCCTTGCGGAGGAAGATAAGCAACAGAACACACTATCACAAAGTGTGTTTAACCTCGAGAGTTTCTGATGATATTAGAGTTGATCTCGTAGTTAGCTTGTGTCGAAGAATGGCAGAGAAAAGGAGTAAACGTTTATTTTGCCTTTGTTGTTCACACTATGCTGAAGGGTGTGTGTGTGTGTGAGTGTGTGTGTGTGTGTGTGTGTGTGTGTGTGTGTGTGAGTGTGAGTGTGCGCACAAACAGCAGACAAGGGATGTTTGTCTTGATGGCAGTATCCCAGTTCATGAGTGAAAGGGGAGGATGGTCGGGCGTTGGTGGCACACGCCTTTAATCCCAGCACTTGGGAGGCAGAGGCAGGTAGATCTCTGTGAGTTCGAACCAGCCTGGTCTACAAGAGCTAGTTCCAGGACAGCCTCCAAAGCCACAGGGAAACCCTGTCTCGAAAAAAAAAAAAAAAAAAAAAAAAAGAAAAAGAAAGGGGAGGATGGAGTTTCACGGTTGGTCACCACCATTTGGCAGTCTTTGTGAGGTAATGGGTTCAGGCAGGGAGTGGAAAGGGCCCTGAATGTGATAGAGAAGCACACCTGTTTCCCTCCCTTCAGGAAGCCGGCCCCCGCCACTGAGAGTCCAAAGACCAATTTGTGGGTAACTTAGAGGAGGGTGGGGTGGGCTACAGGAAGTCATGGGGCTACATTTAGCTAATCTGGAGCTAGCGACACTTTAAGGCAGGTGAGCAGAGGTTTTGCGGGCTTAGAGTTCCAGAGGGATGAGAGCCCATCATGGCCGGGAGATGTGATCCCAGGGAGCAAAATCTGAGGGTGCACATCTGGAATTGCAAACATGAAGCAGAGAGAACAAACTAGAAGTAGGCAAGGCTTTTTACTCTCAAAGCCCGCACACCACCAGTGACGCACTTCCTCCGTCAAGGCCACACCTCCTAAACCCAGCTGCACAGTGCTGTGAACAAGGGAGCAAGTCTTCAGATGCCGGACACTAGCGGAGTCATCCTTGGCTGCGCAGTGAGTCTGAGGCCAGCCAGAGTTACACGAGACCCTGTCTCAAAAAACCAAAATGACACAAAACAACCAAGACTGGACTGCTCTGTGTCACACCGGAAGTCGGAGAAACTCACCCCTTCCTGAGGACCTATAGGTAGCTAATGGTTGCTGGGAGAGGGAAAAGCTTTTTCTCCAGGGGTGTAGCCTCTGGTAAGGTGCCCATGCTCCTGTAAGCAACCCTAAAAGAGTTGGCTCTAAAACAAAGACATGAAAGTAGAAAGGGGACCATTTGGGAGAGGAAAGGGATCAGGGGAGTGAGAAGAGGAGAACAGGGGGTGAATATGGTCAAAACACACTATTTGGAAGTATGACGTGTCATGATGAATTCATTATATATAATTAATATATGCTAATAAAAATGCAAAACCATTTGACACATTGCAGACTAAGTTTGGAGATCCCCTAAATGGAGAAGGCAGGAAGGGGAGGCAGAGAAAGAGCACAGTCTCCAGGAAGTGAGAGGAGATCTCCAGGAAGTGAGAGGAGAGAGAGCTGCACTCTGGGAATACGCTGGCACTTGGGACAGCGTGGCACTTGGATGGGACACGCTCACTCCTGTCAAGTGCTGCACAGGGTCAGGTGTACCTATGCTGAGAGCTGGTGCCTTTGACATAAGTGTAGGTCACTGGTGACCTGGGCCAGAACAGTTGCAGGTATGCCAGGGGAGAGCCCCTAGTGGTCTGGGTCTGGAAGACCGGAGAGCGGCTGTGAGTGCAGTGAGTCATTAGGGCGCTTTGCAAAATGCCCCAAATCGAGACACACAGTGAGGGGTGTGAGGCCAAGAGAGTTATCTTTTTCAAGATGGGAGAAATTCTGATAAGCCTGATGGAGAGGGGTGGTGGGAGGGAAGAGACGGAGGGAGGAAGGAAGGTGAGAGGGAGGGAAGGAGAGAATGAAGCTACTGCTGACAAGTACCACAGCACACCGTGAGAGAGGTCATGGTCAACTCAAGTCCACTTTGTATGGTGTCACCACACACAGATTTCAGGCAGAAGCCCGACTGAGAATTGGTGCAGCCTTGATGCCCACCTGGCCATACTGGAAGCTAAACCCACAGTGAGGGGATTGGTGTTAGGTCTATTGGGTGTGGGATTTCAAGGCACTTGGTGAGAGCCCATGCTGGCCCATACGAGTTCACTCAGAATCACAGTTTGGGGCAGCATTCAGGTGTTCTCAGCAAACTCCTCACCTCTTCTCACTGGATGGTCAGAAAAGCAATGGGTGACTTCCGGTGTCAGCGGGAGTGTGTGCACATCTTCCCAGCAACATCCCAACAGCTCAGGCTGCCAGCGACAGAGAACAGGATGATAGGCTGAGCAGCCAGGCACACAGACACATGCTGGCTGGAGTACATCCCGGGGCACATGTTGAGTGGACAGCTGGATTAATGGTCTGGTGTTGAGAGGAGAGGACAGACAGAATGCAAGCATTTGGGAGTTGGTGGGACTGCCAGGAAGTGAGTACAGGTAGCTGTCAGGCACCAGAAGAGAGTCAGAGCTAAAGAACAAAGCAGACAGGTCAACTTCTTCACCTCAGAGGAGAGCTCTCCTTGACCTTGGTTTTGGTTCCTAAATGTAGAGTGATGCAAGGAGAATGTTAAGAGCAATTGTGTTGGGACTGAGAGGATGGAACTCAAGTGGTCTTGAGGAAGAATGGAGGAGGGCCAGCAGAGTCAGTATAAATAACCCTCCTGAAGAGAGTTGAAGAGCTAGGCAGGGAGATGGAAGAATGGGGTAAGGAGGTGCTCGTGTGTGTGTGTGTGTGTGTGTGTGTGTGTGTGTGTGTGTGTGTGTGTGTGTGTGTTCCTGTGTGTATAGGTACCAGTGCACATGAATGAATGTAGAGGCCAGAGAGGTCAATGCTGGCTGCCTTTCAGCTCACATTTTGAGTCCAGAGCTTTTGATGATTTTGGAGGTCCCTAATTTGCCTAGATTGGCTGGCCAGTAAGCCCTGGGGATCCTCCTGTCTCTGCTTCCCCAGTGCTGGGATTATAAGCATGCTCTACTGTGTGTACCTTTTTGATGTGGGCTCAGAGATTTGAAATCAGGTCCTCAAGTTTGAACCACTTTGTCAACTGAATCATCTTCCCAGTTGCTTATTCATTCATTTTTTTAAGATATCAAAATTATAGTACACGTGTCATGTATGTTTATAGGGATGATTTGGTAGATAGAAGAATGCTCATGATTATGAGACAGCACAATGATTCATTTTTTCAAACATTTATTTTTATTGTTTTTAAAATAATGTGTGTGTGTGTGTGTGTGTGTGTGTGTGTGTGTGTGTGTGTGTGTATCTGTGGGTATGTGCATGTGAGTGCAGTGTCCACAGAGGCCAGAAGAGGGCACCATATCCACTGGAGCTGGAGTTACAGGCAACTGTGAGCTTTCTGATACGGATTATGGGACCTGCTCTTGGGTCCTCTGGAAGAGGTGATTTTAAGCACTGAGCATCTCTTCAACCCAGGATGGTTCATGTTGATTGCTAGTCTGAATAGATTTGGAATCACCTAGGAGACACAGCTCTGGATGTGTCTGTGATGGAGTTCCTAGAGAAAATTAGCCAAGGAGGGAAGGCCTACGCTGAATATGGGCAGCTCCATCCGATGGGCTGGAGCTCCAAACAGAATAAAACAGAGGAAGTGAGCTGAATACCAGCTTTCATCTTGATCAACTTCCTGACTGCAGATACAATGTGACCAGCTGCCTTCCCTGCATGGTGGACAGGACACTGAAACTGTAAGCCCAAATAAACTCTTCTGTCCTTAACTTGGTTTTGTTAGGCATTTTGTTACAGCTATGAGAAAAGATACAGTGAGGGACCCATTAAGGAAATAATGTCCTTGAGCTGGCCCAGGTCAGGGCGCAGGGCACATACGGAGAACCATGGCTCTTCTTCCCTGCGGGCAGAGTTATGAGAACAAATGTCCTTGGCTTTCTGGGACCCTGCGATCATGGGTAGGAGGGGGGTTGTGGAAGGTGCAGATAATTTTAGGCCCCATAAATGTATTAATTCAATAATAAACTTGCCAAACTGGGCCTAGTGATGTGAAAGACCCCCCGTGGCTCAGGCCCCCAGGATTTTGACCCAGGACCACAGTGACCCCAATGACCAGGTGGAGGTGAAAGCTTGCTGCAAACAGCAAGAGGCTTTATTGCAGTTGTTTAATGAGCTAACTCCATTAGCTTGGGCCTTTCATCCATCCACCATGGTGGATGGCTGGGAAAGACCCTGAGAAACCATGGGACAGAAATCTTATAGGGCAGCATAAGGGGAGTGTCTAGGGGTACACACAGGCCCAGAATTGGTGTGCCTCCAGGCTTGAAGGACTTGCCCTGTGTTGATTGGTCAACTGGTTGTTGTAGCTCTTAGGCCCTCCCAGGGCAGTTGCTATGCTCTGCACATCATTGCTGTGCACTTGTCCGTAAAGCACACCCAGAGCCGTAAAGCATAGTACCACCAGCTAACTTCTGATTGGTTCCTTGCCATGAGGCAGGCATCTGGCCTCTTAGTGACCAAGGCAAGGTCAGGCAAGCACATGTTAAGCTTTTATGGCGGCCGAAATGGGGAGCTAGTCTCTTCAGATGCAGTTCTGTAACCCCAGATACTTGGTAGATTGAGGCAACAGGATTGTTAAATCCACAGTCCTACCTATGCCACTGAGTTAAGGCCAGCCTGAATATAGTAAATTCCCATCTGAAATCTTTAAAAAAACAAAAGGACTGGGGGTTATATCTCAGTGGTGGAGGACTTGCCCAACATGTGTGAGACCCTGTGTTTGATCCCCAGCACTGCAAGATAATAAAACACTCTCACCCGTCCACAATAACATTTATTGTTATTATATTCTTTTTTGTTTTTATATTCTTTTTTGTTGTTGTGTTTTTGAGAAAAGGTTTCTCTGTGTACCCTTCCCCCTTCTTTCTCTTTTCTCTCCTGTCTCTCTCTCTCCCTCCCCCTTCTCTCTCTCATTCTCTCTTTTTCTCTTTCTCTCTGTCTCCGGCTCTTGCACTCTCGCTTCCCCCCTATAATAAACTTTATGGTTAATGTAAGAAAAAAAAAAGTTTCTCTGTGTAACTCTGGAACTCACTCTGTAGATCAGGCTCGGAATAAAGGAGTGCACTGTAGGGCCCAGCTATGAAGGTGATACCTGGTTCCAGGAAAGACTACAAACTGAGACCACCCATGTACCATCCAGGAACCACCCTGGAACACACCATCTGAGGGGAAAATACCTAACATTCCAATCATTGTAGATAGGATCACCAGATGTCCCTTAGCCCAGCCACACCCATCCTATTTCAACAAGACACTCTTATACAAATGTCAGTCATTCAGGGTTCCTGAGCCTTAGAAATCCCTGACCCTAACCTCTACTATTATAAAAAATATCCACCCCAACAGAGCTCAAGGCTCTCTGATCATGCCAATGTGTTGGACACATGGAGGGTACAAGTTTGAATTTGAACAAAGGCTCTTTGCTTTTACATATGTGGTCTCCTTGTTGGTTCCCCTTTTGGGGGAACTCTGAGATCTGGGCATAACAGCACCATCACTTTCTGGCTTTGTATTCTTGCCCTCAGCTCTAGCCTCTTCTGTATCAGGTCACAGGAACTGCTGACCAACAGGAGCTTGCCTCTCTGTTCAGGCTTGCCTAACTGCTGGGTGGCTCCCTCTGTCCTGGCTGCTGGGTGGGCCTACTCTGTCCTATATGAGGGCACCAGTGTAGCCCCTGACTGACTTGGCTTTAGCCTATCTAGAATCTGGTGGGACCTTGATGACTGCCTACTCCAGAGTTGGCAAGTAAGTGACTTAGGCTGTACTGTCTCTTGGTAAAACTGGGCTAATGATTTCTTATCTCCTTGACCCACTTAGAGAACTAAAATAATAGTGTGTGCTTCTGGGTGTGGAGGTGCATGCTTATAATCCCAGGAAGATTTTGGAAAATGGGGGCAGGAGAATTGGGAATTCAAAGTAAGCCTTGTTTGGCTACATACTGAGTTTAAGGACAGGCTGGCTTCATAAGACATTGTTAAAAAAAAAATAGGAGTGGTACATGCCTTTAATTCCAGCACTTAGGAAGCAGAGGCAGAGGGGTTTCTATGAATTTGAGTTCAACCTGGTCTTGAGTTCTAGATACATAGAGAGACTCTGTCTCAAACAAATCATGTACCCAGTGGTACAAGGATCTCATGTCTCTACTCTAGAACTCCTAATGTTGTTCCATGTGCTTGTTTAACAAGGTTAAACTATTATAAAAATCCAGTGATTATTGTGTGTGCACGTGTGTGGGGTGTGTGTGTGTGTGCCATGGTTCATGGGTATTTGATGAACATACGTTGTCAGGCTTGCCTTTCATGCTCTGAGCTACTCAGCCAGCCCCAGAAGACCAAATTTGCTCACCTCTTAGAGGAAGCCCTTCTCTGCTGGCCCCAGCTCCTCCTTCCCCGCTCTAGGTCCCAGCAGGTCTCTTGATTCTGGAACCTCAGACACAGACCTCCTCGGGTCCCCACTGCTACCTTTTTCTTTATGCTTCTTACATGGAGCTGCTACTCCTGCCAAAACCCAGAGCTGAAGGAATTCTGCTCATCCCCACCCCCCAACTCCCTTTCAACATCTCTGCTGCAGGACTGGCTTCTTAGCCTGCCTCTTCCTCCCTCCCTCCCTCCTCCCCTCCCTCCCTCTCCCTCCTCCCTTTTCTTGCCTGCTTGCTTGCTTGCACGTATGTGTATGAACACTTGTGTATGGCAAGAGTGTTCACATGTGTGTGTGTGTCTGCATCTGCATGTGTACGTGCCCTAGGAACCTTCCTCGATTGCTCTCCATCTTGTATATTGAGTCAGGGTCTCTTGGGGAAGCTGCAGCACGCTGGTTAGGCTAATGAGAGTCAGCTGGCTCTGGGAATCCAGCCGACTTGCAGGTAGGCAGCCATGGCTGTAGGTGCTGGGAATCTGAACTCAGGTCCTTATGTTTGTCCAACAAACACAATCCGCACTGAGCCTTCTCCCTAGCCATTGTTTTTGTTTTTATTTTTTGAGACAGGGTCTTGTGCAGCTTACACTGGCCTCACACTCGCAGTGTAGCCAAGGCTAGCCTTGCACTCTTGATCCTCCTGCCTCCCACCTTGCAAGAGCTGTTCTTAAGAGCACGCGGCCTCCCGTGTATCTCAGAGTGACCGCCAGGTGGCGCCCGCCACTCGGAGGAGCTGAGAGCCCTGTAAAAGGGCTTTGCGGAGCTGGGGAGGGAGGTGTGCCACACCTGTTGTTGCAGTGGCGGGAGCTGGGGACCCGGTCTTGGGAACCACAGGCTAGGCTGACTGATGAGCCGCTTATGTCTGGGTTGCACTTCCTTTTACTGTGTTCTGCAGGTGTGTTAGGATTGTTCCTTGGGGACGGGGCGGGGGAGGGATGGCAGGGTGGGCAGGGTGGGGAAGGGGTAGGAGGGGCTGTGCTGCCACCTGCAGGCGCCCGATAGGAGGTAGCTAAATTTCAGGGTAGGACTGTGGGGAAACCCACATGCCCTTCCTTACTAGCCCTTAACATCTCCGGCAGATGGCTCTATCCTCTCTTGGCATGTCCAGTAAGGCGGCAGGAATTCACAGTCAGCGGGTGGTGCCAGGAGGACAGGAGTCGGCGTGAAGCTAACATTCAGAGACCTGGATTAAAACATTTAAAAATTTTGAGCTGGAGAGATGGCTCAGTGGTTAAGAGCACTTACTTCTCTTGTGAGAGACCTAAGTTCACTTTTCAGCACCCACACTGGCTTATAGCCACCTGTGACTCCAGCTCCAGAGGACCTGACACCTTCTGAATTCTGCCAGCAAACACACACACACACACACACACACACACACACACACACACACACACACACACACACACACACAGAGACAGAGAGAGAGAGAGAGGAGAGAGAAGAGAGAGAGAGAGAGAGACACACACACACACACACACACACACACAGACCTTTTAAAAATATTTTTTTATTTTTTGTTTATGAATGACTTGCCTGTATGTGTGACTGTATGTTTGCATGTTTGTGCACTAACCTCATGCAGGTAGTACACTCAGAGGTCAGAAGAGGGAGTCAGATCCCCTGGAACTGGAGTCACAGATGTTGTGATCTGCTACGTGGTCACTGGGAATTGAACCCAAGTCCTCTGGAAGAACAGCAAGTGCTCTTAACTGCTGACTCATCTCTCCAGCCCTAAAACAAATCTTTAAAAAAAATATTCAGAATTTCTATCCTGATGGATATATGGACATATGGACATATGCTTGTAATTCCAGCGCCCGGCAGGTGGAGACAGGTGGATCTTGGGCTCTCACAGGCTAGCCTTTGTAGTCAACGGTGTTCCCTAAGTCAGTGAGAAATTCTGTCTCAAAAAGCAAAGTGAGGGCCTGGAGAGATGGCTCAGAGGTTAAGAGCACTGGCTGGTCTTCCAGAGGTCCTGAGTTCAATTCCCAGCAACCACATGGTGGCTCACAACCATCTCTTAAGAGATCTGGTGCCCTCTTCTAGTGTGCAGATACACATGGAAGCAGAATGTTGTATACATAATAAATAAATAAATAATTTTTTTTTTAAAAAAAGAAGCAAAGTGAGGCCTTGGGGATGGTTCAGAAGGTAAAGGTGCTTGCCACCAAGCCTGACAACCTGAGAACTGACTCCTGCAAGTTGTCCTCTGACCTCTGAGCACATGATAAATAAATGTAAAGAAAGATTACAAAAAATCCATGGCAGCAAGTAAATGAAGAACACCTGAGGTTGGTCTCTGGCATCCACAGTCACTCAGTCATGTGCTTGCACATATGCACATGTATGTACATCAACACACATACTACACACACACCACACATACACACCACAATACCACACACACACACTACACACATACACACACACTGCACACACACCACACACACACACACACACACACATACACCACACACACCACACCACACATACACATACACCACACCATATACACATACCACACACACATCACACACTACACACATACACACACATACCACACATACACACACACCACACCACACATACACATACACCACACACACCATATCATACACCACACACTACACACATACACACACACACCACACATACACACACTCACCACACCACACACACATACATACACATACCACACACACCATATACACATACCACACACTGCACACACCATACACACACACACACACACACACCACACTTTTAAGAATTTCCTGGAGGGGAGAGTCTGTGTGATGGATGGTACAGGTCACACACCCAGGAAGTCTTCATATCTGATCATAAATGATCTTCTCACAGTGTCCAGGGCTCTTTGATCACTTGCTGACCCTTTTGTCCTCTCTGTGAATGTGTCACCTTTGCTGTCCTCAGCTCTCCTAGATTCTCCTACAGCCTTGCCGGCAGTCTGCAAACTTTCTGGAAGATTGGAGTGCCTGCCCTGTTAACATTTGGAAATGTGGATGGTAGGCAGGGTCTCTGTTGTGGGAAATCCCCTCTGTGGCTGCTGCCTGCTTTTTCATGTGGGTCCTGGCCACCTAACTCAGGTGCTCCTGCTTGCAAGGGAAACATTTCACCAACTGGGCATTCCCCCAGGCCTCTGTTTATCCTGATTTCCCCCTTTTGCCTTTCCAGTGCCTGCTTAACCAACAGGCTAGAATAAATCCTTTTTTTTTTTTTTTTTTTTTTAAGTAACCCAGGCCATTCTTGTCTTGTTTTCGTAGCTTCTCCTGACCAACCAGTAGACCTGAGATCAATACAAGACTGAAGGCATCACCTGAGAATCATGCCAGGGTGAGGCTTCCCTCATGGGATGCTTCAAGGTACCCAGTCTCAGAAACATTGCTGGAATTCCCAACACATCAATTTCCAAGGTAAAGGAAATCCTCGCCTAGGACAGTTCCCCAGACTGAAACAGTGTATATGAGCAGGGAAGGAATGTTTAATTTGAGAAAGCCAGTAGAGACCCTTTATCTTTTTATCCCAATCAGAGCTGTCAGAGCTAGTTAGCATCAGAATCAGTCAAGTGTCTCCAAAAAAGGCTGCAGTGTACAGCAGCTATCCAGTCACCAAGGCAACCATGCATCAGCGAAAAGGGCCCCCAGGAACCAGCTAGAAACTCAGCTGCCTGACAAGCCTGTCATTAGCAACTGGGCCCAAGTGTGGAAGGAACAATCCTCCAAAACGTCTCCTGCCCAATCCCCCGCTATCTCCAGCTTCCCACACTGAAAATCTGCTCACCTCAGAGAGACATGTTCTGGCAGGCGTGACCAATAGCAGGAAGAACGCTTACTTACTTCCCAACAAATAAGACAGGCTGACTGCTGTGTTGGCCCTGGGACTAGCATCCTTAGAGCATACCAACCCAGACCCCAGTGTCTTCTGGTCATCTGGTCTGTATCCAGTGGTCACTGAGTCTGCCCAACATCGCTGGGCATCGATTATCAGGAAGCTTGTTTCTTATTTACTCTTTACCCCTTTCCCTCCAAATTAGTGTTCTCCCTCTCTCCCTCTCTCCCTCTCTCCCTCCCTCCCTTCCTCTTCTCCCACTCCTATACCTTCTCTATCCCTCATGCCTGTTTTCCTTTCTTTCTTTCTTTCTTTCTTTCTTTCTTTCTTTCTTTCTTTCTTTCTTTCTTTTTGGTTTTTGGAGACATGTTTCCTCTGTGTAGCTTTGGAGCCTGTCCTGGAACTCACTCTGTAGATCAGGCTGGCCTTGAACTCACAGAGATCTGTCTGCCTCTGTCTCCCGAGTGCTGGGATTAAAGGTATGCACCACCACCGTGTGGCTTCTCTCTCTCTCTCTCTCTCTCTCTCTCTCTCTCTCTCTTTCTCTCTAAGTGTTATCATTATTTTCATTTTGCATGCATGTGTGTGTCTGTATATATGTTTCTGAGGAGACCAGAAGAGGATCCTCAGGGCTGGAGTTACAGGGGTTTGTAAGCCAATGGACATGGGTGCTGGGGACTGATTTGCAAGAGCAGCATGTGTTCTGAAGTGCCGAGCCATCTCTCCAGACCCCTCTGTTTTGTTTCTTTGAGATAGTGTCTCATGTACCTTGGCTGGCATCACACTTGCTATATAACCAAGGATGCTCTTGAATTCATGATCCTCCTGCCTCTACCTTCCAGGTGCTGAGATTAGAGACAGGCACTACCATATCTGGCTTGAGCTGGTGTCTGCTGCCATCACAACATCAAACAAAATTAAACAAACTCCCAGCCTATTAGTGATTTTAATATGACAAGAGGATTCATTCATTTGTGCAGGCAGTCTACAAATATTCGTTGAGTGCTTCCTGTTTGCCAGGCAGTAGGTTGAACACTGCAGTTAGTAGATAGAGTAATTCACTGGTTGTAGCTGCAGCCAAGTCAATTAGATAGGATGTTGGGGAGGGCCGTTCTGAGGTGGGGACTCCCTGGCTGTGTTTTGTAGATGAGGTTTCTGTCCTGCCTGGTCCCATAGCCGTTTTGCCCCAAATAAACACACTAAGACTTCTATTAAGTATAAAATGTTTGGCTGTTGGCTTGGGCTCCTTACTTGGCTAGCTCTTTCTTAATTATTAACTCATCTCTATATTTTAAACTCATTTCTGTTAATCTATGTATTGTCACCAGGCTGTGGCTTACCCGTAATCCGGCATGTTACTCCTTTGGCAGCATGGTGTCTCTTCTTGGCCTCTGTCTTGCCTTCCTCTCCCCAACCTTCTCCTGGTTTCGTAGTCCCACCTATCTTTCTGCCTGGCTACTGGACAATCAGTGTTTTATTCATCAACCAATAAGAGAAACATATATACAGAAGAACATCCCCCATCATCTCTTTACTGGCTGCTCTTCCACAGGACCTGAGTTCAATTCCCAACAGTGTTCTAGCTATTTATTGCTATGTAGCAAATCAACCCAAAACTTAATGACTTCATGGTGATTATTTTCTCCATGAATTTTCAGCTTCTGGCAGGGGGAATGGAGACAGTGTTTCTGGTCCACGAAGAGTCAACTGAAGGGGGAACTGACAACATCTGAGAGCTTTCTCCCTTGTATGCTGAGTAGTTGGTGGTGGCTGATTGATAGGGTCTCAGGTAGTAGTGTCAGTTGAGACATCTGCAAGCAGCTTCTTGTCTATGTCACAGAGTCGTGGGTGAGTTGTAGGCATGGGTCTTCCAAGGGAGAGCCAGATAGAAACGATAGCAGCTTTTAGTCTTCGAAATCACATGGCATTTTATTTGAGACAATGTGTCCTCCAGGGGAGGGAGCTAGACTATACCTTTTGGTAAGATAAATCCAAGAAATGTGAGGACATATTCTACAGCTTTTGCCTATGACCTAAAGGAGTTGGTGGGACACCATTTCAGAAAGAGACTTCTAGATAAGGTCTCTGAGGGTAGACAACAAGTGAGGAGTTTAAAGAAGGAAAGGGCAGCAAGGCTGGGGGAAGGCAAGCAAAGAGGAACATCTGAGATCGTGTTAGAGGTGTATAACGGCTGTATCAGGCCGTTATGGGAGCCTGGGTTTTATTTTGTGTGTAGTGTGCGTATGTGTTGGGGCGGCATTGCAAGATTTTAGGTTTATTTTTTGTATCTTTCTGCTTGCATTTTTATTGTGCATGGCGTTTGTTTTTGCATGTGTGTGGAAACGTGTGTGAGTGAGAAGTGTGTGTGTGTGTGTGTGTGTGTGTGTGTGTGTGTGTGTGTGTGTGTGTCTGTGTGTGTAAACACATGTGGGCATATTTGACTGTAGAGGCCCAGTGTTGATGTCTGGAATCATCCTTGGTTGCTTTTCCACCTCACTCACTGAGGCAGGATCTTCCAATCAAACCCAGAGCTCACCAATAAGGCTTGTCTCATTAGCCAGCTTGCTTCGGGATCCCCTATCTCTGCCTTCCGGGGCTGGAATTGCAGATGGACTGTCACACCCACCTGGCATTCATGTTGGCTCTTAGTTCTTCTTTCTTGGGTGGCAAACAATCATTGAGCCCTTTCTGCAGCCCTCTATTCATATCTTCATAGGACTGTTCCAGCTGTTGTGCTTAGACTGACTGGAGATAGACTGAAAGTCCAATAAGGACACTATTGGAGTGCGCCAAAGGAGAGACAGTGATGGCTTGGGCAAGAGTGTTGGCCTTGGAGATAAAGCAAAGAGGAGGGACTGGTGTGGTGATTTGAATGAAAATGGACCCCATAGCTTATAGGGAGTGGCATGGCCCTGTTGGAGAAAGTGTGTCACTGGGGATGGGCTTTGAGGTTTCAGATGTTCAAGCCAGGCCCAGGGTCATTCTCTACTACTGCTGCCTTTGAATACAAATGCAGAACTCTCAGCTCCTCCAGCACCATGTTTGCCTGCATGTGGCAATGTTTCCTGTCATGATGACAATAGACTAAACCTCTGAACTGTAAGCCAGTCTCTAAGCAAATGTTTCCCTTTATAAGAGTTGTTGGTGGTGATGGTGTCTCTTCAGTGGGAACAAATGCAAGGATTCACCAAATAGACTAGATGTGACAGTGAAGGAAACTGGGAAGGTAACAGGAAAAGCTTTAGATCTGAGCCTCTGTGTATACAGTGAAGATGTTTCCTGTGATTAGAAGACTAGAACAGAACTCACTGATATACAGAGAGGTAAAGCATTGAGACTGTAGCAGGTCTTTCTTTGGACTGCCAGTTCCTGAATAACGACACAGAGATGTTTATAAATAATGAAAGCTTGGCCTTAGCTTAGGCTTGTTTCCAACTAGTTCTTAAAACTTAAATTAACACATTTATGTTAATCTATGTGCTGCCATGTAGCTCATTACCTCTCCTCAGTACTATACGTCTGACTTCCTCTGAGTCTAGCTGGCCAATTTCCCCTGCCCCTGATTCTTTCCCAGAGTTCCTGTCTTTCTTCAGAAGTCCTGCCTATCCTCTCCTGCATAGTTATTGGTCATTCAGTTTTTTATTAAACCAATCAGAAGGTGCCTTAGGCAGGTAAGGTTAAACAGAGACACATCTTCACACAGGGTACAGAAACAGTATCCCAATATGAGTCTATGTTTTAGCCATGTCAAATTTGCAATGTTTGTGGCTAAGAATAGACAATTTGACAAATCAACCTGAGATTCAGTGGAGATGTTGGGTCCAGAAATATAATTCTGAGAATTATCAGCATACAGATAGTATGTAAAGCCATGGATAATGTCACTTGGGGAGGAGTGACGGTGAGCAAAGGCAGGTGAAGACAGAGTCCTTGGAAGGGAAATGTGAAAGAGGCTGGGGAGGGATAGGCAAAAAGATAGGAGACCAGGACAGTGGGTATTATGGGGTGAAGGTTTGGAAAGAGGAGTTAAGAAAGAATCAAAACAAATGACCCTTTAGCCTCTTCCAGGTTTGCATTTCTCAAGTTTCTTCAAGCTGACACATTCTATGACTAATCAGCCTTTGGGAAAAGGAAGAATCATTGGCTCCTTCCAAAGACTCGTATTTGATCTTTAGACCCCTGTGGGAAAGTGGCTTTCCTGTAGACACTGGGACAGTACTGTCTCCATGAACAGACACCCGTGAAAAATGAAAAGCTGGACCTATAGGAACACTTCAGGAGTTCTGGCGTATCAGGCTAGGCATTCAGGAATCCTAGTCACGCAAGTAAAATTGGCAGATTGGACACTAGTGGTGAAGTTGGGCTTAGAAAGCAGGTATAGTCATTTACCAGGGCTTCTGTAAGAACATGACACAAACTTGGTGGCTTAAACCATGGGAATGAATAGAATCAAGGGTTCTAGAATTTAGACATCTGAAGTGGAGGTGTTGGTAGGGTTGGCTGTGTCTGAAGGCTGTGAGGGAATGACTTCCTTTTGGTCTGTATGTGACCACCGTCTTGTTCATGTGGCCTTCTTCATACTTGCATGTCTGTCTCCACAGTTCCCCCTTTTATTGAGATACCAATTATTTTATGATCACCTTGATGACTTCGTTTTAACCTAAGCTCCCTCTAAATACCTCATTTCCAAATAAGATCACATGTTGAGGGACTGGAAGTTAAAAGTTTGTATTAGTTGCTTTTCTGTTGCTGTGATTAAACACCATGACCAAAGCAACTTAGGGGAGAAAAGAGAGTTTATTTGGGCTTATGGTTCCAGAGAATTAATTAGAGTCTATGATAGAGGAGTGGAGACAGCAGGCAACAGGGCTGGTGGCTGGACCAGCAGCTGACAGCTTACATATTAATGGCAAAGACAAAACAGAGAGAGCAAACTAAAAGTGGTCTGAGTCTTTGAATTCTAAAAGCCTACCCGGAGTGGACTCACTTCCACCAATAAGGCCACATCTCCTAAAACTCACCAAGGAGCAACACCAGCTGGGGAGCAAGTATCCAAATGCCTGGGGACCATATCTCATTCAAGCCTCCATATTGCACTCACTCCTTCGCCCTCTAGTCTCCTGATAGTAACATAATGCAAAATGTATTCAATCCAACTTTAGAAGTCCCCGTCGTCTTTCACAGTCACACTGTTTAAAAGCCCAAAGTCTCTTCTGAAATGCCAGGCGATGTCTTAACTGTAGCCGGCTGTGAGATTAAAAAAAAGCAAACTATGCTTCTGACATAAACTTCAGTCTGAGTAGGGAAGACACAGTTCAGCCCACAAGCCCTTGGGTAGCTATGGCTGAGAAGCTAGGAGAGAGGTGAGAGAGCCTCCAACACCCAGAACAGAAACACGTCTGAATAGATAAAAAACTGCTGTTGAGTAGAAGGAAGCTGCACTTCTCCAGTGGATTTATTCTGAGGGTCTCCAAACAAGGAAGACAAAACCAAAACAAAAGAAAATAACAACAACAAACAAACCCCAAACCGAGTTGTCACAAAAGGAGCAATACCTTGCGGACCTCCAGCAGCAGCAAGAGTGGCAGGTGCACAGGCTTCAGTGACCGCGGTTGCCCTGGTTACTCTTTTCAGGGACCAGCTGGGACACAGCGGAGGCTGGTGGGTTCTCAAATTAGAAGTTCACGAGCTTCTCCACCGGATGCTCACACTGCAGGAGCTGCTGGAATCAAATTTTTTATCCCAACGGGGAGCTATGATTTCGGGTTTGGCTGGGAATTAAGTTCATGGGAAAGAATAGAAAGTTCAGAAGAACAAATTAAGTAAGTTGGTGGGAGACTGTTCTGCTCATCACCTGAACTTGAAAATGCCTCCACCCCCGAGGAACTACAGTGGGAAAAGAACAGAGGAAATCGCATAGACTCCTACCCCAAAAGAGTTTTCTTCCCTTCTCCTTTGCAGCTCTGAGCATCTTGTAGTGTATTAATGAATTACTTGCTGTCACTGTGGCTTGTGTGCCCTCTCTTCCCGTTCGTATGTTGAAGTCTCACCCCTCCAAGTGACTACACTTGGTGATAAGGTCTATACTTTAGTAATTAAGGTTAGATGAGGCATTATCCTGGTAGGACCTCAGTCCTTTAGGATTAGTGGCCTTTTATACAAAGGGAGAACCAAGAGCTCTCTCTGTCTCTGTCTCTCTCATTTTCTCCGAGAAAAGCATAAAGAAGAGCTCATGTGAAGATAAAGTCTGAAAAGACGAAGGACGAGGTCCTCACTTTGAACAAAATCAGCTCCAGTCTTGATTCTAGACTTGCTGGTCCCCAGAAGTATTGCTGACACTCCTCAATCTGTGACATTTTGTCATAGTGGCAAAGTACACTCATGTGATTGGTTTAAATTTAATTTTCCCCATTAAAAAGCACAAACGTTATCTTTGTGTCCCCTGGGTGCCACTGTGCCTGTCTTGGTGGCTCTCACATGGCAGGTGTCCAATCATTAGCTGCTAACAAAAAGAGTGATTAGTAAGTCAATGGCAGGGTTGGGACTATTACATTCACTGTAAAGTGGGGGAAACGGACAGCCATGAACACATACTTAATCAACCTGGGACACAAATGGCATTTCCAGGATCAGAGTTAATTGAAACTGGACCAGGACCAAATGCTATCTTCAGCCACAGACTATACAGAGACGTCAATCTAGCCAGTGGGAAAGCGGCTTCCCCTGATTTATGGCTTTTCCCTCTCTCTAATCAGGATCAGAGATTTGCTGCTCTCAGATGCAACACTCTCAGAGTCAGCAAAAGACAGAAAACTTGGAGGAGCCTTATTGCCAGAGGCCATAGGTGCCATTGCCAGAGGTGGAGCATCACACAATGAGTGTTTGGCTTCTCTGAGAGACCGCACAGGGTCACACTGCCTCTGTCCAGGGTCTAGGACTCTGAGTTTAGGAACAGAGTCTGTCAGCACACTGAGAGCCGATTCATCTGTAGTTTATCTCTAATTAAGCTATGGGAACTGATGCTCGAAACCAGCACACCGATCGATCTATTGATTCCTAAGAGCACTGGGACCAGGTGTGTCTGGAATATTTGTCTGGGCTCTCACATTCTTCCACTGAAGACAGACCTCCAAGGAAGGCAAATAGGAGAGAGCCACTTAGGGAATGTGGAGTTGAAAGGAGCCAGGATATGAAACTGCCTGAGGGCCTTGAGTTACAATAACCTGACAAACCATTTTTTATTGTTACTGTATCTCTCATGGTATCAGTAACCACCAGGCCCAGCGCTTCCTTCCCATAGTCAGAAGCACTAGAAGGTTCTACTCAAGGCTTCAGGGAAGGAAAAAAAACCCCTCCAGCTCTATTAGTATTTTATGGCATTGGAATTTGGAGTGCGAAGAGATGAAATAGAAACTGTAGGCAGCTCACAGCCTCCATTTTTTCCATCTTCTCTCAGAAACAAAACAAAACACCAGCTAGGTATTATGTAACTCAGTCTAGCTCATTCCTCACCATGTAGTCAAGGATGACTTTGATTTTCTCATCCTCCTGTCTCAACTTTCATAGTGCTGGAATTACAGGTATGTGCTATTACATATGGCTCACACAGTGCTTTGGGATGTCACACATGCTAGGTAAGCACACCTGACCCTTCACCCCATGTCCCAAGCCCTCTATCCCGACATTTTTGTGTGTGACCTTCAGGGCCTTCAACGCATCTACCTTGAGTTTCTAATCCAATTCGAGTTTGAATTGAACCTTACTGTCATGGTTTTCAGGGTTTTATTTGTTTGTTTTGCCTCGCAACCGAATCTTCAATTTTAGTAGCATGTCTTCTGCATAGTTGAGAACTTAGAATAGTTGTTCTGCATGGCTGCTCAAGAAAATTTGCCTTGAGTAACAGGCAAATCGGTAATTAAAACAGCCCGATTTCATCAGTTCAAGATTTGAAGAAACCAAATCATTCTGTGTCGCAGAACCTAGAAAAGCCACCACAGTGGTGACTTCCTGCCTCCTGGGAGTGTGGACTCTGTCCTTGCAGCATGGTCGTCTGTACCTGAGAATAGAGATTACTGTGATGGGTCTCCCTGCCCTATGTTCCTCAGCCCTCACCCACTCAAAGGCCTTCAGCCTCCGGCCACAGGTGGTGGTTTGTACATACATCTGTAGTCCCAATCTCATGTCCAAGCTCCAGAACTTTGTATAAATGTCTGTGCCCTATGCGCTTGGGGGCCTCAGTTGCATTGTACTGTAAGTTCAGTCCCCATCACTTTCCCTCAGTGAGGCCATTGGAACCACCTCATTATCAGGTCCTGGTAGGGACAGACCCACAGATGAAGGTGGGCTCTAGACTCCAAAGTTGTTTCAGAGCATCTGTCTTTCTCTCTTTATAAAGACCGTGCGTGTGTGTGTGTGTGTGTGTGTGTGTGTGTGTGTGTGTGTGTGTGTATGTTTAGGGGTGTCCAGAGGGTCTAGAAGGGGATATCAGATCCCTTGGGGTTGGAGTTACAAGAATTTGGTAACCCCCACTGTGGGTCCTCTAATGGATCAGTAAAGTAAGTGCTCTTTACCACTGAGCCAACTCTTCAGCCTAGAACTTCTTCAAGGAGCTAGCTTAGTGAAGTCTTAACTCTTTAAAATATCTTTAAATTTAACTTCATTTTATGTGTGTGGGTGTTTTACCTGCATGTATGTTCATGTATCACACATGTGCCTGATACCCACAGATGTCAGAAGTGGGTGTCAAATCCCCTGGAACTGGAGTTACAGACAGCTGTGAGCCACCATGTGGGTGCTGGGAATTGCCCAGGTCCTCTGGAAGCGCAGCCAGTGCTCTTAACTACTGAGCCACTTCTCCATACCCTATTCTTAACTCTCTTAAGAGAGGCTGGGCAGCCGTAGATGGTCATCTGATAGAGTTTGAATTCGGAATGCCCTCAGATGTCCATCTATTTGAGAACTACATTCCACAGCCTGTGGCATTACTGGGAGGTGATACAGTCTTGAGGAGGTGGGGCCTATTGGAAGGAAGTTAAACCATTTGGAATGTGTCCTTGAAGGAGGGACTCTGGCCCCTCCTGTTAATCTCTCTGCTTCATGGCTGCCTAGATATGAACAGGCTTCCTGTGTCATGTACCATTGCCATGACGGACTGGCCACCATTGGGCCAACAGCAATAGAGCCTTTGACTGAAAACTTTGGAACTGTGGGCCAAAATCAACATTCCTCCTTTAAATTGATCATCATGGGTGTTTCATCTTAGTCACGGCAGCTCACTAATGGTCCACTGATGGGGGAGGTCCTTCTGTGTATATGATTGTCTTACTGGTTGCTAAATAAAGTACTGTTGGCCAATAGGAAAGCAAGACAGGTGGGGCTAGGAGTCAAGGAGGATTCTGGGAAATGCAGAGCTACCATGTGAGCCGGGGAAGACAGGATGCTTCTGCTGGCATCCGATAAGTCTTATAAAATATATAGATTTATGATAATTAAGGCTGAGCTAGCAGATGAGAAATCCTAGTCATTGGCCAAGCAGCATTTGTACCTAATATTAAGTCTCTCTGTGTTACTTGGGACCTTAATGTGGCAGCGGGTGGAACTTGGGCGGCCTGGCGGAAAGGCTTATTGTTAGAGTCCACCCTGTAAAAACAGGCACTACTCTCATATTTGCACCTCCCATGTGGCCTTAAGAGTCCAAACTCTTGTCACATCACTCCAGCTAGATTTATGTCCTTTCTGTCTATTTTGAGGCTGAACACTCCAGATTCTCCAAGGGTCCTTGTATGGATCAAATGAGACTGTTGTTACACCATTTTTTAAAAGACAAAAATAAAAGAACTGCTCAGAGGAAGAATGTCTGAAGCGGAAAGGTCTGGCTGGCTGTGTGATTTCATTTGTTCACTTCTTTAATGAAAATACAGAGAAACTGCTCCGGCCAGGGGCTGTTCTGGGCACTTGGGAGATACAAAACCAAGTAAAGTGTGGATCCTTATTGAGAAGGGGATGGGACTCCAGGCAGGAGGAATACTGGAACTACAAAGGACAAAAACACAGTGTGTCTCCAAAGGACACACATGTGTCATTCCATGTATGTGAAGTCAAATCTAATCTGGGATGCTAGAGTCGGGGTGGAGGTTTTATAGAAGGACAGACTGTGGGGCAGGCTTCTGGAGGCTCTTGAAAGGAGTGCTGGCAGAAACAGCTGACCTGAACAAGGGGGAGCTCATGGACTCCAGACTGATTAGCTGGGAAACCAGCATAGGTCTGTTCCAGATCCCCTGAAGGAGGATGTCAGTTTGGAGGTCTGGGCAATCTATGGGGCCTCTGGTAGTGGATCAGTATTTATCCCTAGTACACGAAGGGACTTTGGGAGCCCACTCCACATAGAGGGATACTCTCTCAGCCTAGACACACGGCGGGGGGTGGGGGCGTGGGGTCTGATATGACAGACTTTTAGATCCCCATGGAAGGCCTCACCCTCCCTGGGGAGCAGAAAGGGGTTGGGATGGAGGGCAGTGGAGGCGGGGGGGGGAGGGAAGGGAGAGGGAACTGGGATTGGCATGTAAAAGAAGCTTGTTTCTAATTTAAAATTGGTCTAATTACAATTATAAAAATAAAAAAATAATAAAAAGAAGAAAGGAGTGTTGGTTATATGGGTTGTGGTCATTTACTGACACTTTCAATAAATAAACACAGACACATAGGATGTAGATACTTTGCTATGTGCATTTTGTGCTTGAATTAAGTTTTAAAAACAATAAGAATAGTTGTGAAGAATATTTTTTAGATTTATTTTATTTGTGTATCTCTCTCTGTATGCACAAGCACATGTGTGTGCAGTTGCTTGCTGAGGCCAGAAGAGGGCATCAGAGCCTCTGGAACTGGAGTTAGAAGTGACTGTAAACCTGATTAGAAGCTTCCAATCAAACTCTGGTCCTCTGAAAGCCAAGCAAGCTCTCTCACTGCTGAGCCATCTCTCCAGCCCTCAGAATAGTTCTTATGCAAATGTAAATTAATGCTGGAAGTGGGCATTCTACCAGGTAACTCAGGCATGCCCTGAGTGTTTTCTCAGTGCTGTTTAAATGCTGTGCTCAAGTTCTTGGTGGGTATGCTTAGTGAGTATAAAACAATCGAATTCTAAACCAATTAACCATTCAACCAACCAAGCAACCAGGAAGCATCTATTAAGCGATGTTGACACCATCTGTTAGATTCTATTGGGAGCACACACCAAAACCAGGATGTTTTTCCAGCCTCAAGGGACTTCACGTTTTGGGGAAGACTCAAGTGAGACATACAAAGTAACCTCCAAACTACCTGGCATCCCGGGGTCTTCTATGACTTCTGAAAATGAAAAGAATTCAAAGCCACTTGACTGGGAGAAAGCTATGGGGTGAGGAAAGTGAGCAAAACAGCTTCTTCAATTCCTGTCTGCCAGCACAATTCATTGTTTGGCTTTCTTTATTAAAATCTAATATCTTAAAAGGAAAAAAAAAAGCAGGAGAGGGGCTTGGGAGATAGGTGGCTTAGGCAGTAGTATGAGTGCAAGGTCCTGAGTCTGAGCCCCAGCACGCACATAAAAAGCCAGATGTGATGACACAGTCTTGTTACCTCAGCACTTGGGGGACAGGGACAGGGACAAGGACAGGTAGATTCCTGGGGTCCATTGGTCAGCCAGCTTAGCCTCATCAGCAAGCTCTAGGTCCCAGTGAGAGACCCTGTCCTTAAAAACAAGGTGCCTGGCTCCTGAAGAACAATGCAGGACAGTGAAACTGAAGTGAAGGCAACAGAGGAATTCTGAACTGGCTTTCTCTCTCCTGGTGAGCTCAATTTGCTTTTCTTCCTCCCTCCCTCCCTCCCTCCCTCCCTCCCTCCCTCCCCCCTTCCCCCCCCCCCCCCCCCCCCTCCCCCCCCCCTCCCTCCCTCCTCCCCCTCCCTCCCTTCTTCCCTCCCTCCCTTCCTTCCCCCCTCTCTCTTCCTTTCTTCTTCTTTTTTCTTTTCAAGAAGGGTTTCTCTGTAGCTTTGGAGCTTGTTTTGGAACTTGCTTTTTAGACCAGGCTGTCCTTGAACTCAGAGATCTGCTTGTCCTGCCTCCCAAGTGCTGGGATTAAAGGTGTGTGCTACCACCACCACTGCCAGCTTCAACCGGCTTTCTTACAGCATCCAGGACCACCTGCCTAGGGGTGGCACCATGACAATGGCCTGAACATTCTCATATCTGTCAGTAATTTAGAAAATGCAGGCTGGGTGGCGCACTTGGGAGGCAGAGGCAGGCGGATCTCTGTGAGTTTGAGACCAGCCTGGTCTACAAAAGCTAGTTCCAGGACAGGCTCCAAAGCCACAGAGAAACCCTGCCTTGAAAAGTCAAAAAGAAAAGAAAGGAAGAAAGAAAGAGAGAAAGAAAGAAAGAAAGAAAGAAAGAAAGAAAGAAAGAAAGAAAATGCATATAAAACTGTAGAGATGGCTCAGTGGTTAAGAGCACTGGCTGCTTTTCCAGAGGTCCTGAGTTCAATTTCCAGCACCCACATGGTAGCTCACAACCATCTGCAATGGGATCTGATGCCTTCTAGCATTCAGGCAAACATTCATAGAGCACTCACACATAAATAAAATTTATCAAAAAAGGAAAATGTACTACAGACTTGCCCTTAGGCAAATCTATGGAGGCACTTTCTTTTCCCTTTTTTTTTTTTAGATTTATTTATTAATTAATTTATTTTTTACATTCCAATTCCAGTTCCTCCTCTCCTCCTGATCTCCCACTCCCCCCCCATCTCCCATCTGCTCCTCGGAGAGGGTAAGGCCTCCCCTAGGAAGTCTAAGTCTGTCCCATCATCTCATTGAGGCAGGACCAAGGCCCCTCTCCACCCCCAACACCTCTGTGTCTAGGCTGCGCAAGGTATCTCTCCATATAGAGTGGGCTCCACTAAGTTTGTACATTAGTGTTAGGTCTTGGGCCCATTGCTGGTGGCCTCATATGTTGTGGAGGCACTTTCTTGATCTATAGTACCTCTTCCCAAATGACTCTAGCATGGGCCAAGTTGACATGAAACTAGAGAGGACAGGTGACAAGTATGCTATATAATTGCTGTTGGCCACAGGAGCAGCGAGTGGCAATTGAAGTTTGTTTTCAGCCAAAGGAAGGAAGGAAACTCCAATGGGCCCATCTGGTTTAGGCAAGGTCACAGAGCTGCAGACCCTGGAATGTCTTTTGCTTCTGTTGTGTCTTTACATGTTTGCTGTAGCTCTCTTTCTCTGGTATCTAGCATGTTATGAGCGGATATGGGAAGGTCTCCACTGCCTGTAATGTAGTGTGCTTATCTCTTGGAAGCATCCGGTTCTACTGGGCATTTTTACAAGTGGATTGTCAAGTAGATGACCCTTCCCTAAGCTGTACTGTCTAATGTGATAATAATAATGATAGCCTACACAGAGTTTTGGTGAATAAAAATAAATTCAAGGGTATGTTTCACAGCCAGGGCCTGTGAGTTTCACCTAAGGAGCTGCATGGCTTGTAGCTCAAGTTAATGATTAAGAAAAGCCAACTGAGTCCCAGTAGCCCAGCTAGTTTGAATTCTTTTAACCTTAATATCAGGAGATGTGTTCACAGGTCTCAGAGTGCATCGCAGCTGAAGCAAAGCTTTGGAAATAACAAAGGTGGACTAAGATGCTTTTGTTAAATAGTTTTGAGGTGAAAAAAACCAAGAAGACAATCTGAAGTTTTAGGAAGACACATAGTTAAATGTGAAATTCTAAGGTCAGGGGATAAGGACAAAGCAGCCCAATTATCATTGGCTGACATATCTTTCTTGCTAGGATTGGTTGATGAACAAAGGTGATGACTAATTACTTATATACATTTTTTTACCTTTAATTTTCTGACATTAAAAAAAACCTATTGAGTGGGTATATATCTTAAATATTTAAAGTAGAGCTAACTGATTCTTTTTCATATATAAAAGTTTAAGATTTGTGATTCCTTTAAGATTCCTTATAAATCAGTGGAGTTTGTACAGACTGCTGCCCAAAGAGCTGATTATCTTCTCATTTGCTCAGGGCAAGGTCAGCTATGTTGACCCCTGAGTGATATTATGACTTATCAGCATCCCCCAGCATGTTGGTGTGATCTGGAAGGAAAGGGGATGTGTTTTGTCCTATGGCCTTTGATTTGTGTGGACATATTTACTTGCTGGGTATATCTTTGGGTACACAAAAGCAAGGCAATCCCTCTGTCATTCTTCAGACATGCCACAGTGCACATATGGAGGTCTGGCAACTTTGGGAGTTGGTTCTCTCCTTCCTCCATGTAGGTTCTGGGGATCAAGCTCAGGTCCTCGGGCTTGGTGGCATGCGCCCTTACCCACAGAGCCTTGTTGCTTTACCTGTCACTCTTGACATATTCATCTTGTCTTTCTCTGAAATCTTACCATGAAAAAAATTCATTTTTTTCAAGTTAATTTTATGATTTTTTATTGTTTATTTTATGTGTATGGGTATTTTGCACACATCAATGTCTGTGCGCCACCTGAGTGCAGTGCCTTTAGAGTCCAGAAGAAGGCTTCACATCTCCTGGAACTGGAGTTACAAATAGCTGTGAGCTGTCATGTGGATACTAGGAATTGAACCTGGGTTCTCTGTGAAAACAGCAGTGCTCTTAACCTCTGAGCCATCTTGAGCTTGTCTGCTTAACCAGCAGTGACCTTCTCTGAAGGAGAAGTCAGGCAAGACAATACTGATGTCCCTCAGGGCCCACCAGTAGGTGCCTCTAGACTTAAAGCAAAGCAGGCTCCTCGAGGGATAGAAAGTGTGGTCAATGTGAGGAGATGCCCTACACATTACTAGAGCTTCATGAGTTGCTAATTCATTCAAGCAGAAGTCTGGGGAATATGTGTGGGAGTAGATTTTAAGGGTGTGAGATAATGGCACGACGAGCATAACCTGGTTCAGGCTGAGCTTATTGATATGGTCCCTCTGAGTGGGGATTCTAGGTTTAATATGGAAGCTCACACAGTCTAAAAAAGGTGTCAAAAATTAGTTTGAATGGTTGGCTGAAGTATTTGCAAAAAGATCGCCTAGTTAAAAGGAGTTGGAGAAGCCTGATATTTCTTGGCTTACTGTTGATGAAGAGATTTTAAGGGTCAGGGAAATTGCATTGCTAGAACAGATGTGCTGTGTAAAGTCTAATCCTCCACAATGGGAAGGCTCAGAAGACATGGCCTTCGCTAATCCTATAACAAAACAGCTGTGAGAGGAGCACCAGCTAGCACATTCGCAGAGCTTTGTTGTTGCCCCTTTCTTTACTCCTGACCTTAGGGCTGGAGATGCTGCTTCTCAGTTGGATGAATTAAACACAGTGGGTTTAACTGGGCCCTGAAGTAGCCAGGGCCTGGTGGCAACACTGAGTTGCCAAAGGCAAGATGATCACTGCTGTTACAATGGGCAGTGAAGGGCCGTAGCAGGCAGGCCTGAGCATGGCAAGCATGTCACCTGCAGGTTTTACTCTAACCCTTCTCTGTCCCTTGCTAATCCATTACACTGCATTCCTAAAGCTAGCTACCAAGCTCTGTTCCCTTATTTGGCCACTTCATTATGCCTGACTCATTCCTGAGACTGATCACCAGGGCCCAACTATCAAAACATCAAGATTCAGCAATCAAAATTCATTATTTTGATTAAGCTAATTAAAATACCCATTGAGAATTTACCAACTCACCTTAGCTCATTCTAACACAGACCTCTCCTTTTTTCCTCTTAAAATTACACCTGCCAAGCTATATACTGCTCTTTCTGCCTGATTCAGATTCACCCTCCTTGTCTCTTTGCCTTGTTTAATAAAGTATCTCTTTATGTATGGAAATTGGTGTTTGCGTGTGGTCTGTGCCTAATCTGGGGTTCATAGTGGAGCACCCTGCAATAAGCAGGTCCTTCAGGCAGTGTAAATAAATTAATTAATGTCCATAACGGACTGATCTGTGCAGGTCAGGCCAGGCAAAGTGAATTTTATGGTGGTATGACTCATATCGACCTTTGGCACTGGCTAATTCATCATGGTGTTTCCAGGCATGGAATTGATAAAGAAGCCTTCTGCACTTTTGTTTTATTTGTATAAGCAGAAAATTTCTCAGACAAATGAAAGAAAGTCTTCATTGGCTACTGACAAAAGGGAGTCTCAGCCCATGAACCAGTTTCTAGACTTGCATCAGTTTGCAGACTCCGAAACTCCTGAATGAAAAGGTAGCCAGGTTCCTCCAAGGAAGGACTCTGATAAAATGCCTCAGGGTTTTACTGTTATCTTTTTTTAGTCTTTCCCCAGAGTGACCTACTGCCTTTTACAAGGAAAACTGTATGCTGGGGGAAAGGAAACAATCAGACTTTCTGTGGATAGTGGTTCTGAATTAATCAGTCTCCTGATTCCAGGAGACTCCAAGAAACATTGTGGCCCTCCAGTTAAAGTAGGGGCTTATAGAGCGCAGGTGATTAATGGAGTTTGGCTGAAGTCAGACTTACAGTTGGTATGGGAGGTCTGGGAGGTCTGGTAGGTCCTTGAACTCATTTTGTCCCAGAATGTATAATTAGAATAGATACACTTAGAAGTTGGCAGAATTCTTACATTGGTTCCCTGACCTGTAGAGTAAGAGCTATTTTGGGCTATTATGTTTGGAGAGGCTAAATGGAAGGATTTAGAGTTGCCTCTGCCAGGAAAAATAGTGAAAAAACAGTATTGCATCCCTGGAGGAAGTGCAGAAATTAGTGCCACCATTAAGGACTTTAAAGCTGTGGTGGGAACTACCACCCCTCCCTTTAACCCCATCTGGCCAGTGCAGAAGAGAGATGGGTCATGGAGAATGATAGTTTGCTGGGAGCCAACCTAATTGACAGGTAATGAGTCCGAGCAAAGCCTTTGTGAAAAACCCCAAGCTTAGATTTCTGCTTCTTTTTCTTAGAGCTGTTTTTCAAATGACCACCGGTGGTTAGGCCTGCAGGCTATAGACAGCACATCTCCTTGGAACAGTTCCTGCATGACTGAGCATTCCTTTACCGACACCCCCACCCTGGAAAGTACCCCACTCCCCCCTATAAAAACCCTGCCCTTCATTTAATAAGCTTAGAGCTTGATCAGCATTTTCAACTTGCTCTTGTTCTTTGTATCTCCTGTCCTTCATTTGTCTCCCCCACCCAGGTTCCTGTGTTGATAAGTGCCTTGTGGGCCGGGTCAATTACATCTGCTATCCCTGATATAGTGTCCTTACTTGAGCAGAGTAACACATCTCATGGTACATGGTATGCAGCTATTGATCTAGCAAATGTCCTTTTCTCAGTATCTGTCTCTAAGAACCATGAGAAATAGTTTGCTTTCAGTTGGCAAGGCCGGTAGTACACCTTTACAGTTTTAACTCAAAGATGGATATATTAACTCTCCAACCCTGGGTCATGGATTTAATTTGAAGGGGTCTTGATCATATCTCTTCCGTAAACTATCACATTGGTTCACTTTATTGATGACATTATTCTGATTAGAGCAAGTGAGCAGGAGGTGTCAACCACATTGGATTTGCTGGGAACGCATATGTGCACCAGAGGATGGTGTCTTAGTTAGGGTTTCTATTGCTGTGAAGACACACCATAACCACAGCAACTCTTATAAAGGAAACATTTAATTGGGGGGCTCACTTACAGTTCCAGAAGTTCAGTCCATTATCATCATGACAGGAAGCATGTGCAAGCAGACATGGTACTGGAGTAGTAGCTGAGTTGTACATCTTACAGGCAACAGGAAATGGACTGAGACACTGGGAGGTATACTGGGCATAGGAAACCTCAAAGCCTATCCCACAGTTACACACTTCCTCCAACAAAGCCACACCTCCTAATAGTGCCACTCCCTATGAGATTACCGGGTTCAATTACATTCAAACTACCACAGATGGGAAATAAATCTAATCAAAATTCAAGAGCCTTATACTTCAGTGAAATTCTTAGGAGTCCAGTGGTGAGAGGCATGTAGAGATATTCTTTCTAATGGGCTGGAGAGATAGCTCAGCCTTTAAAGGCTAGGCTCACAACCAAAAATATAAGAGATATTCTTTCTAAGATGAAGGGTAAGTTATTGTACTTGGCTCCTCCCACTACCGAGGAAGAAGCATGATATCCAGTGGGATTATTTGGCTCTTCTACAGGTCCAGGCTGTTGTGCAGGCTGCACCACCACTTGGATCATATGATTCAGCAGACCCGAAAGACCTTGTGGTGTCAGTGGCAGATAGAAATGTTGTTTGGAGCCTTTGGCAGGCCCTGTACTCAATCATTAGAAGAGAACTTTAGGGTTTTGGAGCAAGGCTCTACCACCTTCTTCAGACAACTATTCTCTCTCTGAGAGTCAGCTCTAGACCTGTTATTTGGCCCTAGTGGAAACTGAACTGTAGTTTTTTGTTTGTTTGTTTTGTTTTTTGTTTTTAACTCTTAGGGGAACCATCACCAAGTTCCCAATAAATTCACAGAAACTTATTCTTACTTGTAAATGCCTGGCCTTAGCTTGGCTTATTTCTAGCCAGCTTTTCTTAACTTAAATTATCCCATTATTCTTTCACCTCTGGGCTTTTACCTTTCTCTATTCTATATACCATCCTTTCCTTCTTACTCCATGGCTGGTTGTGTGGCTGAGTGGCTGGCCCCTAGTGTCCTCCTCCTCTTCTCCTTTTCTCACTCTTCTCTCTTCTTGTTCGTCTCTCTTCTATTTATTCTCTGTTTGGCAGCCCCACTTATTTCTCTCTCCTGCCTAGCTATTTGCCATTCAGCTCTTCATTAGACAAATCAGGTGTTTTAGACAGGCAAAGTAACAGTTTTACAGAGTTAAACAAATGCAACCTAAAAGAAAGAATACAATACATCTTTGCATCATTAAACAAATATTCCACAGCATAAACAAATGTAACACATCTTCAACTAATATTTCCACAACACTGAACTTTTGACAATGGGCCACCAAGTTACCATGTGACCTGAGCTGTGCATCACGAGCTGGGTGTTATCCGACCCAAGTCATAAAGTAGGACATTCACAGAAGCAACACATTAGGAAATGGAAGAGGTAAAAATGTGATTGGGTCTAAGCAGGTCCTGAAGGCACAAGTAAGCTACATGAAGAAGTTGCCCCAATGCTTATGGTTTCTACTCATGCTACAATGCTGTTGGTTGCCAAGCATGCACCTATAGGCTCATAGGATGTACCCTCTGATTGGTTGACTGAGGAAAAGAACTGACTTCCTCAGGTTCTCAGTTCCTCAGAACTGAGACTAGGGCCTGGTTTACTAATGATTCTGCATGTTATACAGGAACAACCTAGAAGCAGACAGCTGCAGCATTACGATCCCTTTCTGGGATAAACCGGAAGACACTGAGGAAGACAGTGATCTATCTATAAGTCATTTTATTGCTATGTTCCTTTAGCAGAACAGTAGTGTTTGGTTTCCCTCTAGGTCTGTGGCCTATTTAGCCTCAGGTTCTTGGCTCCATGGGCAGTGTTGGGTATGGGCTCCATCTCATGGAGTGGACCTTAATTCCAACCAGACAGTGGCTGGTTACTCTCACAACTTATATGCCACTATTGCACCCGTGTATCTTACTGGCGGGTCACCATTGTGGATCAAATAATTTGTAGTTGGATTGGTGATTACCTTTTTCCTTTGGCAGCATGCAGAGTACCTTCCAGTACCAATACTATTCAGTAGGAGTGAAGGTTCCAGGTAGACACCATGTGCTTGACTTCTCCATGTGCAGTGAGTTATGTAGGTGTTGTCTTCAGTACTAGGGCCTTGCTGTCAATGTGTGGAGGGCAACTAATAGCCTTGACAATATCCTTGGTTGTTTGGGAGTTTCCATGGGGATCATTTGTCTAACAATTTGACTAGATGTAACCCATTCCTGGCACTGGGGCTTTGAGGTGTCGAAAGTCCATATCATTCCTGTTGACTCCCTCTCTTCCTCCTGGTTGTTGTCTCAACATATCAGCTCTTAGCCTCTGCTCCAGCACCAAGCCTGCCTGCTGCCATACTTCCCACCATGCTGGTCATAGACTAACCTTCTGAAACTGTAAGCAAGTCCCAAATAAACCTTTTCTCCTATAAATTTTCTTGGTCATTGTGTCTTTTCATAGCAATAGAAAAAATAACTAAGACACCAACCATAAAATGGAAGTCATCACCAAGTTGTTAGAAAGGAGTAACTTTTTAAATTTTATTTTATTTTTTTAATTTTATTTATTTATTTTGGTTTTTTTGAGACAGATTTCTCTGTGGCTTTGGAGGCTGTCCTGGAACTAGCTCTTGTAGACCAGGCTGGTCTCGAACTCACAGAGATCCACCTGTCTCTGCCTCCCGAGTGCTGGGATTAAAGAACGCCTGGCAAATTTTTTTTTTAAGATTTTATTTATTTATTATGTATACAACATTCTGCTTCCATGTACATCTGCACACCAGAAGAGGGCACCAGATCTCATAATGGATGGTTGTGAGCCACCAGGTGGTTGCTGGGAATTGAACTCAGAACCTCTGGAAGAGCAGTCAGTGCTCTTAACCTCTGAGCCATCTCTCCAGCCCCTTGTTTTATTTTATTAGTTCAAATTAGGAACAAGCTTGCTTCAGATGTCAATCCCTTCTCCCTCTCCCTCCTCTTCCCCCCAACATCCCACCTGCCCCTAGCCATCCCCCCTCTACTCCCCAGCCAGGGTAGAAAGGAGTAACTTATTCTCTGCTTTGAGGTGGGGTGTACATGCAGGTTGGAGTCCTAGGTTGCTGGATGCATTGTTACCAGATTTTTATGCACATTGCCCAAGTCAAGTAGAGTCCTAGGTTGTCAAGTCATTCCCTATGCTTTTTTTTTTTTTTCTTATCAGAATGACTTCTTACTAGACCGAATCAGGAGAAAGACTGATTTGAACCAGGTTTCCTGACCCTATAGAAAATTCAACATGATCAACCAAACCAACTTCTGAAAGAAAAGTAAATGTCAAGCTTTATTCAGAACAGGTGTGGATTGTGGTGATATCTTGTTTGTACTCTAACAATAAAGCTTGACTGAAGATTAGAGGGTGGAGCTAGCCACTAGTTAACCATAGAGGTCTGGAGGTCTGTACAGACAGACAGGAAGTGATATGGCTGGGTGGAGAGAAGAAATGATAAGGCGGGAGAAGACAGAAGCATACTCTCTTTTTAGTGTGAGTGTTTCGTAGAGGTAAGAGCTCTAGTGGCTGGCTGCTCTGCTTCTCTGATCTTTCAGCTTTCACCCCCTAATATTTGACTCTGAGTTTTTATTATTAAAACCAGTTAGATCCTGTGCTACAGTGGATTTGCTGCTGCTTATAGTTTCCATCCATCTCTCCTTTCTTCTAGAAGTTTTTACCACCTTTTCTTTCTGCAAAACACAATGTTCAATAATCTTATTCCGTTTGGTCCCCAGGAGACTGGCTGTTCCCTATCTTTCCTCCTTAGGTCTATTGCTGAATATTTGATGACTGCCTCCCAAGTTCTTTTCACTCTACAACTTTTGGTGATTTGCTGTCATCAGTGATGGCAGGTAGCATTATTTTAGCAGCAGTGATCTTTGCTTCACCAAAATCTGTGTGATGTTGACTGCTGGGTGCAAGTCCTGCTTCTTCTTCAAGTGGTAAAGCTTCTTATCACTCTTCCTGAAGTGAGCAGAATGATAGTTATGAAAACTGACTTCCTGATGATGCTCAATACCAGTTTCATTTCAGCTTATTTGGGGACTTCCCAAGCTGGCCAAGGTGGTCATGGTTCAAAGCACTCTGAATTACATAGTCTGTCTCAGCCTAGGTAGCAAGTCCAAAATGAGCGAAACAACTGAAGTCTCAACTGGGTGTTATGCTGCATACCTATTGGTTATAGGCTTATAACACCTTTGGTTATAGGATTATAACACCTATAGCTTATAGGATTATAATCTTAGTATTTAGAAGGTTCAGACAGGAAGATTGCCACTAGTTCCAGGACAATTGTGTGTCAGAAACTAAAACAAAACAAATCAACATAAAAGAGAACAATGTTAAAATTAATATTGATGAAAAATACTCCTAAGAGGGAACTGGAGAGATGGCTCAGTCGCTAAGAGCACTTACCCCAGCAGACCCAGGTTCATTCCTCAGAATCCATATTGGGTGGTTATAAGGGGATCCAATCCTCTGACTTCTTAGGTACACACACACACACACACACACACACACACACACACACACACACACACTTAAAAGTAAAAACAAACAAACCATAACAACCTATATATTCTCTGGGAAGTAAGCCTAGCATTCAAAATGGTTCAAAAATAAAAGAGGACAGGAAATTGGTGCATAGGGAGGTGGAGTGGAGCTGGGAGGAAGAGTTAAGGGGAAGAGTTGGGGTGAATATACTCAAAATATGTTGTATGGGATTACCAAAGAATTAATGAAGCTATTTTAGAAATGCTTCTAATTACAAGTAGTAAAAGACTAATACATGATCTTTCTTTCCTTTGGATTTCTTCGAGACAGGTTTTCTCTGTGTAATAGCCGTATTTGTCCTGAAACTCACTCTGTAGAAACTCACAGAGATCTGCCAGTCTCTGTCTCCCAAGTGCTGGGATTAAAGGTTCGTATCACCACTGCCCAGCAATAAATGATTCTCAACTGTATGCTTATTTGGTAAATAATTGCAAACATTAGGTTTGTTGTTTTGTTTGAGGCCAGTTCTTACTATATAGCACTTGCTGCTCTGGGATTCAGTGTGTATGGAGATCAAGCTAGCCTCGAAGTTGTGGCCACCCTCTCACCCATGCCTTCTGCGTGCTGGCAGTAGAGGTGTGCACCACCACACCCAGCTCTACATATAACTTTATGACTGCCCATCGTAACTCTCATTTGTCTATGGCAGGGCCTGGAACCTCAGGCTCTCCTCTCTTCTTATAGACTACATTCCTTTCCCATTGTTCACATTATTTCTTGAGAATAAGAAAATCCAATATTCCAGACCACTGAGCTGAAAAGGAATCTGCTGGGAATGAGTTAGGGTAGCCTTTGGTCCTTCGTGATTGCTACTCAAGAGTGGCTCATAAACTATGCCAAGGGCAGCCAGATGAGAGCGAAGGACAGCTGAGGGCTGACTTTTGAGCATGCTGCTGTGTAATGCTTTTACATAGAGAAGGCTGAACAAAGGGAAGGTATGATCCAAAGGAGACATCACACTTTCTGATTTCCAGGGTTTTAAAGTTATGAAGCATATTTGCCTTTTGTTAAACAGATTACATAAGCAAATGTCAAGGTGATTGCTTGAAGCTAAGTGTGAAGACTCCAGTAGGTAACCCTAGCACTTGAGAAGCTGAAGTAAAAGGACTGTCACCAGTTCTAGGACAGCCTGGGCTACAGTCTCAAAACACCAGGAAAAAAAAAGAAAGAAAAAGATTGCTCAAGACACCAGACAGTGTTTGCAGGGAATGACTAAAAACCCTTAGTGGGCATTTTCAAACAATGACTTTTGCCCTCAGATTCTAACATGCCTTCTGAGATGTCAATTTCAGATGAGCTATTGTTAATGATTCATTGACTCCGTAAATACATACTGAATACCTATTAAGTGTCAGGCACTTTATCATAGTTGGAGACTCAGTGAACACATCTTCCTTCAGTTTTCAATCTGGGGATGGTGGAGCTGGAGTGGTTGAATACTGATTTAAAAAAAAAAAAAGAATCAAACAGGAAGAGGCCAGCTGGGACCAGTACTCTAAAAGACAAGGAGTTCAGTGGTATGAGTGACTGAACTTCATCTGCGACATGGGCAGGAAGAGAAGTTTCCACAAGGAAAAGAGCCTGGGATTTGAAGTTGACAAAAGCTTTGGGTCAGAACAAAAGAACCAGAGACACAACCTGTGTGATCCAGGCACATAGAGGGCCTGGTGGGTGTTACAGAATTGAAGAGAAGTTGGAAGGAGTCCACCTGCAGAGATCATTGAGAATCAAGTTCTTTGGTATGATTGTTTCTCTTTTCTCAAGAACAAACTAGGGAGGATTCAAGACAAAGGTCCTGAGGAAAGCTCTGGTACAATGTGACTCATCTCTCCTCCCTTGGAGCTTTTAATTCTCGCCAAGATTCATTGTGCTCCAGTGGGGCCTCTATGTGTAGATCCAGTCGAGGTTTATTACTTAAATTTGGAAGTGAATAATTTCATGTTATTATCCAATGCAATGTGACTGTAGTTTTCCATTCTTCCACAGGTGCATTATTGAACACTGTGGCTCAATCTTAATTGTAAATAAAATGACTTACCTGCCTCAATAGTACAGGTATTATGATCCAACGTTAATGACATTTACACAAAACATTCAACTAGGTATACAGTATTTTAAAAGTGAGTTTTTATTATGACTATATTAAAAATTCAGTGTGTGTGTGTGTTGGATATATTTGTTAGTGTAAAGGCATAAGGTCCATAATAGATGCCTTTTTTTTTCTATTCACCTCTATTTTTTGAGACAGCATCTAAAACAGAACCGGAAGTTCACTGGTTAGGCTACCTAGCTTCAGCAATCCCACTCCTGTAGTGCAGAGGACCCAGGAGTTAGCTGTCACCTTGGCCTTTTACTGTGTTCTTGTGCTCTGAGCTCAGGTCCTTGATGTAAAGCAGGTACTTTACTGACCAAGTCATCTTCCTTGCCTATTGCAAATACCAACTGCTCCTCCTTGCCAGATCTCAGTGTGGTGTGAGAACCCATGGGGAAGAGGGGGAAAGAGGCTCCTTAGAGATCCTTTTTAGAGGTCTGTGAGGTTAAAGCTATTTTCCCATCTTAAAGATAGCGTCTTCCTAGGTAATCCTAGCTGGCTTGGAACTCCTCCCTGTAGACCAGGCTGGCCTCGAACTCAGGGATTGATATGCTTCTGTTACTTGAGTGTCAGGATTAAGAGTGTGCGCCACCACACTCCACCAAGGTGTTTTCTCCTTCCTTTCTTCCTTCCTTCCTTCCTTGGTTTTTCCAGACAGGGTTTCTCTGTGTAGCTTTGGAGCCTATCCTGGCACTCGCTCTGTAGACCAGACTGGCCTCGAACTCACAGAGACGCTCCTGCCTCTGCCTCCCGAGTGCTGGGACTAAAGGCGTGCGCCACCATCGCCGGCTCCTAGGTGTTTTCTTAACACCCAGAGGTTATTCTAATTAAGTCCTTTTTGGACTGGTTACCTCACCCTGGCCAGAACTTCTTCCATTTCTGCAAGTCAAACGTGCCATTCCACCTTGGACATGTTTACCGACGTTGCTCCAGGTCTGGCGCGCACCGCGCGGGGCTGTGGGGACGGACGCCCGTGGTGCCCCAAGGCCAGCCCGCCTAGAGTTCCGCTCTCGGCGCTGACTGAGGGTGGGGTGAGGCAAACGGACTTCCGGCTCAGCTAGGCTCCGCGCGGCCGCTTGCAGGCTGAAGCCGTCCGGAAGGCAGCCCGAGACACTTAGCCAGAGAGGGCGTTTCCGGCGCGCCCCGCCTGGCGAGGGAGGAGCCACGCCCACACAGAGGGGCGTGTCCTCCAACCGGCGCGGGAAAGGGGCCGGCGCCGCGTGCGCGCGCTCAGCCGGCGGCCGCGCGCAGCACGTTCAGGGCGGGGATGGCGGCGTCGGGCGGGCGTCGGCGGGCGGCTGCGGCTGCTGGCGAGCGGGGCGCCCAGAGAGGAGGAGGCTCCCGGAGGGGAGGCAGCAGCTACGCAGGCCCCAGTCCCGACGAGTGCACCCGGGGCTCGGCTCTCGAGGCTGCCTCTGGCGAGAGTGAAGGCTTTGGTGAAGGCGGACCCTGACGTAACGCTCGCGGGACAGGAAGCCATCTTTATCCTGGCGCGTGCCGCGGTGCGGCGGGAAAGCGAGGGCGCCCGGCCGGGGGGCGTGGCATATGGGGGGGCGTGGCGCGAGGGGGCGTGGCTGGCGTGGCGGGCCTAGGTGTGCTGACCTGACTTGTCAAGAGGCCTCCTAGCAAGGAAGGCTTCTCTGCAGGGTCCTTTGAGTTTGTGAGTCACTCGCCTCTTCACGAGGGCCCCCACAACTTTAGTTTGCGTCTCCGGTGGCTCACACAGAGCTTGGAGGGGTCCCTAGTGAATGAGGGGGGTGGGTTTGTAAGTATCAGCAGGGGAATGACGAGCTAGCCTGCTCGGGAAAGGGGTAGCAGAAGTATCTTCATGAAGTTAAGGGGGCAACCTGAGCTTCTAGAACTGTATGATAAGTTCCCCCCCTCACCCTTTTTGCTCCATTTATATACAGGGTCGCCCATCTCAGTGGACTAGAATCAACCAGTCTTTCTTCCGCTTGCTTGTTTCGCAGGAGCTGTTCGTGGAGACCATTGCAAAAGATGCCTACTGCTGCGCTCAACAAGGAAAGAGGAAAACCCTCCAGAGGAGAGATTTGGGTGGGTAGAGTCACTGTGGTACCTCAGGGTGGACAAGGGAACCATGGGCTAAGCTGGCTTGCTTTCTTTCGTTTGTTTCTGTTTTTGGAGACAGGGTTTCTCTGTGTAATAACGTCTGGTTAGAGCTTTGCTGTGTAGGTCAGGGTGGCCCGGAACTCACAGAGATCCACTTACTTCTGCCTCCTGAGAGCTGGGATTAAAGGCGTGCACCACCACTCCCCACCAGTTAGGCTTTCTTATAGCTGGTTCACAAGGCATCACTGAGACAAGGGGAAGTTTGGTTTTTGATTTATTCTTCTAGCTGGTAACCCTTGGGCATGTGGAAGCCTTTTCAGATTGTCACTCTCTTCTATGCTCTCTCATTCCATTTTACAGTGGAATGAAAAGTAAATTTAGGTATTAAATAAGACTGTAGGAGGTCTTACTGAACAGCGTTTGTGTGGGCTTTTATAGAGAGTATGTAAGAATTAATAGTGCAAAATTGGATCTCATGACATCAAGGGATATATTTTATAAATAATATAATTTGCATAAAACCCCATGTCGTGGTATTAAGTGGATTGTGCAGTTTTGGGTCTGCTGTACAAATGACAAGAGCTAATTAAATATCCTTTTCCCTTGTTTTTCAGATAATGCAATAGAAGCTGTGGATGAATTTGCTTTTCTAGAAGGTGAGTTCATCGTCTCCACAAATCATTCCCCTGCAGATAGATGATGTGAGTTCAAACCGTATAAAGACAGGTGCCTGGTTCTCCTCAGTATACATGGGAACAGTTCTCCTTGCTTCCAATTTTTATGGAAAAAAAATAATTTCCCATTCTTGGGAATTAGAGTTTCCACTGGGAAACTGATAGCTTAAAAGAAGGAAGGAGTATAAAAAACACTAGTGGGGTTAGCTGGATTTAGAGTTTGAATCCCACTTGAATCTTCATCCCTAAATATCAGTCTTGCCCCTTATCATAATGTTAGTAATTAGAAACAATTTGTAAATGTTTTTAAAGATTAACTTTTATTTATATGTATGTGTGTTTTTTTGTGTGTGAGTATATGATACATGTGTGCAGGTACCCACAGGGGCCAGAAGAGGGCATCCAGACCCCTGTGCAGGTGGTTGTGAGCTGCTAAACTGGGTTCTGTGAACTAACTCAGGTCCTCTGGAAGAGCAGCAAGCACTTTTTTTTTTTTTTTTTTTTTTTTTTTTTAAAGAGTTTATTTATTTATTATGTATACAACATTCTGCGTCCATGCATATCTGCACACCAGAAGAGGGCACCAGGTCTCATAACGGATGGTTGTGAGCCACCATGTGGTTGCTGGGAATTGAACTCAGGACCTCTGGAAGAGCAGTCAGTGCTCTTAACCTCTGAACCATCTCTCCAGCCCCGTAGCAAGCACTCTTAATCATGGAATGACCTCTCTGCCCAAAGTTCCTAACTTTTAAAGACGGGATCTCATGTAGCTAAGCTCTTCACCGTGTAGCTTGAGAGTGACCTTGAATTCCTTTTCTTTTTCAATCACCACCTAAGTGCTAGTAAATAATAAAATAGTAATAATAATAATAATCTTTGCTTACTCTTTCACTCTATTCTGCGTCCCTGTGTCAACCTGTGCCCCGACACTCTTTATATGTTCTTTTTGAATCCCTTTTAAAGATACCTTTCCTGTGTCTGCTTCAAGTCTAGATTTTTTGAGTATTCTCTTTTAAGTTGTAGATCTTTGTCTTTTTACCTATTTGAATTAAAAATAACTTCTGTTAGTTGCCCACTTTGCTTTGTAGCCCAGTCTATGGTCATCTTTGGCAGTGTTTTATGTATGCTTGAAGAGGAGTATTCTAGTTGCTAGGTACAAGGTCAAGGGATACTGTGCAGATAATTCTGTTTTGTTTACTTGTTTTATAAGTTACCAAGTAAGAATTGCCTGTTAATTTCTCCAATCACAACTGCAGGTTATTTTCACTTATAATTCTGGTTCTGTTTATAAGACCATGTGGTTAGGTATGTAAAAGTTTAATATTACGTTGTGACAGCCTATAGTATTTAATTTATAGATGGACTGTTGTTATTTCTAGTAGCGATTTTGAGACTCCCACTTAATTCCACCTTCCCATTTGGACCAGACTCTGAGGTTTGACTATTGTTTCCCTCAGCCTGCCAAACAGCCCTTCTCAACCCTCTCTCAGATTGGTAGATACCTTCAGGGCCACCATAACTTTAGAGGCTGGCCTTACTTTGTGACTTTGCCCTCTCTAGGTTGTAGATTTGCCTGTTGATTCATTTTCAATTATTGAGAAATTATTTTAAAATGAGTTTAGCTTTATTCCTTGTTCTCATCAGAGATTTGCCAAAGTTGCCAGGTATGGTGGCTTATCCTGTAAATCCCAGTCTTTAGGAAACTGAGGCAGGAGGATTTTAAGTTTGAGGCTAGCCTGTGCTACAAAAGGAGCTCCAGTCCAGCCTGACCAGTGACATACTGCCTCAAACAGCAACACAAAACCCCAAAGAAAGTTATGATTCTTTTGTTAGAAGTGTCTCTGGTTTGATTTTTCTAATGTTATTCCTCTGAATTATGCTTAATTACAGGATTAAAAGATAACTTTGGCCTCTCCTTGTACTGCGTAGGCTCCTTCGGTTCAGTACTTTTTCTTCTGTGCAAATATGAGAGGATAATGAAACTGTTTTGGAAGGTGTGTGTCTGTAAAGTGGTGTGGTTGTTGCTTTGCAGCTTCACTCCAGGGTGAATAGGTGAGGGAGTGGATGTCATGTGGAGACCCACAGGCCAGAATTCAGAATGCAGAATGCAGAATGCTTCCTGGGTGTGTGATTGCTGGAGGCTGCTCTCGTGTTCCCAGATAGGCTGTGCACTTGGATGTTTTAGAGAAACGCCTGTGACTTTTTTCTTTCTTCTCCATATATGTTTAAATCCCTGACTTCTGCATATAGGGAGGACTGTAAGAGGCATGTGGGGAGGCAAGCACGTGTCATGTGGGTCATTAGCTTCTTTTCGCTTTCGTCTCTTTCTGTCAGGCCTGGTAACTGGGTCTAGCTTAGTGGTTCTCAACCTTCCTAATGCTGCGACCCTTTAATGTAGTTCTTCATGTTGTGGTGACCCCCCAACCATAAAATTATTTTCACTGTTGCTTTATAACTGTAATTTTGTACTGTTATGAATTGTAATTAAATATATTTGGAGATTGGGATTTGCCAAAGGGGTCACAACCCATAGGTTGAGAACCATTGGTGTAGCACCTGCTGGTTCTAGGGTGGGAATAGTGCCGCCTCTCTTGCAGCCCTCTCTACTAGGCTCAGTTGGTTTTTGCTTTATTTATAAATCTGCTTCAGTGAGATGTTGATAATTCATTCTTTTTTATTGTTGAAATTGCCCAATTGCTAGTAGATCTTTGTTCTCTGTCTTTTTAAAAGCTTTTTCTCTTTTGAATAGAAGTTTGGAGGTTATGCAACCTTGTGAGCTCAGGTGCTCAATATAAATTGGGATTTTCTGAAAACAGATTAGATGGACTGGAGAGATGGCTCAGCAGTTGAGACTATGATAGCAGAGGGTCCCAGCTCAGTTCCGGCACTCACATTGGTGGCTCACAGCCTCCTGTAACTCCAGCTCCAGGGGATCTTGATGCCTTCTTTTGGTCTCTATGGGTATTGTATACACACAGTCACAAAAAAAAAAAAAAAACCAAAAACCAAAAAACCCACATGTAATTAAAAGGGAGTCTTTTAAACTTATAAATGCTTTGCTTAGAGACCCTATATTATTTTTTAATGTTCACTGAGTAATGCATCAATTCTTTAGCTCTTTTCCAGCTCTAACCTCAGTTCTGTGCATTGGTAGGCTTAATTCCCAATTGACTACCCTCTCTAATGACATCTCCCCCCTGGGTCTTTGGGATAGGTATTCCTCAGGTTGGGATTGCTGTTACCGGCAACACCCGGTGTGCTTTACTTTCGCCCAGTTTGTGACACTCCCGCAGACTGACACCTCGATTTACACATTGCCCTTTGTTCTTAGGGACTTTGGATTAATTGCGGAGCTGGATGATTTTGTGAGCCTTTGCTGTATCCTTCATCTTTCCCTGTGTAAGCCTCAGCTTTGGAGAGTCCGTGTGCATACAAATCTTCTTGTTCTACTTTACCCAAGCTACAAGACGAAGAAACCTCTGATACATTCTCCACAAAGTCTTCCATTATTCGAGTCTGTCTTCCAGTTCAGGCCTGGATGTAGCTGATGCTGCTTGGGGCAGAGATGAAAGGACTGTATTGCATAAGTGGCTCAGTGATGGAGGAAAACCAGGATAAAGGTCTTTGGTCAGCTTCTTTCCTGTTTTACAGTTTTGCCTTTGCTCTTGCCCTGTGACTGGAGAACCATGCAATCAGGCACAGACTTTCCTGTGTATGACAAAATTTAGATAATGTTATTTAAATTTTATCTATGCTATGGTATGTATTTGTACCCTTTCCTTTAAGTTGTGAAATATACATAATATAAAGTTTCCCATTTTAACTTGCTTTTCAGTGTGTTGCTCAGTGGCATTGAATATATTCAAAGTGTTGCACAGCCATTACCATCATTTGCCTCCAGAACTTTGTAATAATGTTCTCAGCCTGGAACATCATGTACATGGAACAGTAGCTTCCTGTCCCTTTCTCCTCCTGTGCCTGGCTAAATTATTATTACTTTTTTTTTTTTTGGTGAGAAGGTGTAGGTGGTATATTTGGAATACTTAGAATGTTCAGGAAGGCAACAGAAAGCCTCGGCCCAGGCTTCTTACAGCATTCTGCGGTGTAGATCTCTTCTAAGATACAAAGTCTGCAGGATGTTTTCTCCAGAATAATAAACTCAGTCTTGTAGCATGTTAAAAATAAACTTTCAGAAAAGTACTAAGTTATAGAAAAGTGCTTTTGGGTCCTTCTCACAGAGTCTCCCATGACTGACGTTTCAGGGTTACCAGGAACTGACATTAATAAGTGTTACTGAGTGTAAAGTTTTTATTTGAATTTCTCTACTTTTTCCATTAATAACCTTTTCCAGCTAATCCAGAGTATTATTCCTGCTTCTTGTGTCTCCCCAGTCTTTCTTCAAATTTCTTACTTTTTGATTTGTGTGGTTGCACATGCAGAGATCTGCTTTTATTTGGGTTCCAGGGATCAACCTTGGGTCATCAGGCCCAAATTATTGGCAGTGAGTGACTACTTTACCTGCTGGTCCATCTTGCTAGCTCTGTTTCCTTGTCTGTCTGTCAATTGTGAGTGTGTGTCTGTGCCTATGGGTGTGCCATGGCACAGGAACAGGAGCAGATTGTAAGTGCCAGTGTTTTCTTACTGGGGCCAATATCATCTGATATGGTTGTGAGGAATTAAATCAGGCTGGTTGGAGGGGCCATGGCACAACTGAGGCTGTGACAATTTTATTGAGAACAATCAGACTTTTTTTTTTTTTTTTGTTTTTTTTTTTTGGTTTTTCGAGACAGGGTTTCTCTGTGTAGCTTTGGAGCCTATCCTGGCACTTGCTCTGGAGACCAGGCTGGCCTCAAACTCACAGAGATCCGCCTGCCTCTGCTTCCTGAGTGCTGGGATTAAAGGCGTGCGCCACCAACGCCCGTCGAGAACAATCAGACTTCTTATACCTTTATCAGAAACAGAATATAATGACAATTGCCAGGGTATGATGAAATTTGCAAGCTATACAGGATACACAAGATTAATGTCTGAGACCAGTTGTCCTGTTAAGTTTCCATGCTTCCTTGACTTCTGAGGGAACAGAAACACAAAGTGGCCTGAATGCTTCACTGTCTGAGGGAGTGTGCCAGTCTCTCAGGAACTGGAAGGCACAGGGTGCCCCAGGAGCCATAGACTCTAACCTGAAAACATATGATGAATGCCTCTCCAGGCCAACTCCATGGTTCCCTGCAGCAGGTGTGTTTTTTTGTTGAGCCATTTTGCTGGCCCTTTGCTTGTTTTTTTGTTACATTGACAGCCTTGACTAATGCTGGCCCAAGTACTCTGTAGCCTCTTCCCCAGCCCGGTTCGTATTTTTATTTTTATTTTTTTATTTTTTTTGTGATTAGTTAAATCTGTAACTGCATACCATTTTGAAAGTTACTCAGACCCATTGATAGGCCTGTATTACAAATATTTGAAAGTGCACACTTTTATTCGAGGAAGTTAAAATTACAGGTTTTGGCCAATAGTGGGAGAGATCAATCTGTATGCTGCCAGCATTTCTTTATATAGCAAGTTTAATGTTTGCATTTATTTTCCTTTGTGTGTGTTTAGTGTGTATGTGTGTTTATATATGTGTGTAAGCCAGAATTTGATGTTGGGTGTCTTCCTCAATCATCCAACTTTACTTACTGAGGCAGAGTCTCTAAGTTAAACTCAGATCTTGCTAGTTTGGTTAATCTAGCTAGCTTGCTCTGATCCCAGCAGCCCTATCCTGCCTCTGTGTTGGGATTATTGGTGGGTTGCCATGCTCACCCAGCATCTGTTTGGGTGCTAGGGATCTGAACTCTGCTTCTCAAGTTGGTGCAGCAAATAATTTTACCTGCTGAGCCATCTACTTTGGCCACATTATTTTTTTGGGGTGGGTGGGTGCGTTGGTTGGAGACAGGGTTTCTCTGTGGCTTTGGAGGCTGCCCTGGAACTAGCTCTTGTAGACCAGCTGATCTTGAACTCACAGAGATCCGCCTGCCTCTGCCTCCTGAGTGCTGGGATTAAGGGCGTGTGCCACCCACCATCCGGCAGCCACATTCTTGAAAAATAAAAATTCCCTAATGTTGGTGTACTCTTTAAAAAATATAAACAGAAAGGATGCTGTCACTAGAAAAGAGTTAATATGTGTGAAATTTTTCTGGGCATAGTGACGCATGCCTTTGACCCCAGCAGTTGGGAGGCAGAGGCAGGCATGTCTTAAGTTCAAGGCTAGCCTGTTTTACTGAGTGAGTTCTAGGACAGCCCAGGGTACACAGAGAAACCCTGGCTCGAGATAAATAAATAAAAACTAGGTAAATAGAGCCTTCTCATATTGAACTCATATTGGCTCAGTGGCTAAGAACACTTATTGCTCTTACAGAGGACCTAGGTTGGTTCCCAGTTCCCAGTACCCACATAGTGAATCACAACCATCCCTAACTTTAGTTAGGGAATCTGACATGCACCAGACACTCACATGGTGGCTATACACACATTCAGGCAAAACACTCATAAAATAAATTACAAAAGCAATGCACATGATTTTAAAAGGTAGTAGTATTTGCCAGGCATGGTGGCACATGCCTTTAGGCATTCATGAGACAGAGGTAGGCAGATCTCTGTGAGGCCATCCTGGTCTACATAGTGAGACCTCAAAAGAAAAACAATAGTACTGAATTCAATTAGTGTATTTTAATTTTTGTTTTCTTTCTACTTTTGGGGGCTAGGTGATGGTATAAAAGGCATATAGACTACCAAGTGTCATACTTCCTGATCTTTAGACTCCTTCCCCCTGGTGACATTCCAGTGATATCATATTACAGAGAAAAACAAACAAACAAAAAACCAAGACAACAAACAGGAGAATCAAGATGCAGACATGATTTAAGTTACCTGTCAGTTGACTCTAAAGTTGGTTATCCTGGGCTGCCTCAGTAGGCCCCAATAATTACACTTTTCCTTAAAAAACAGAGCTTTTTCCTGACCAAGGGTAAAAAGGATGTCAAAGTCAAAGCATGGGAGAAAAGGCTTTAGTTGTTCCGGCTTTACAGACATAGGAGGCAATGAGTCAAGAAATGTGGGCAGTGTCTTGATATCAATGGTGGCCTGTGTAGACAGAGCCTCACTCAGTACTTGCACAGATTCGGCCACCGTGACAAATCATGAATTCTCCAGGACATCATCCTGGGCACTGGAGTCCCAGGATCTGGCTTTGGTGCTTGGCTTTCTCTGCTGATCTCAATCTCTTAAATTTGCCATGGCCCCTTGCTCCACCTTCATTTTGTGTTCTGTATGATAATTTGTTGACGCAAACTGTTGCCTTGTCCCTGCTGTGACTTTCAAGTTCTATTATTGAGATAAAAATGAGCTGACTCTTGCAAAATGAAAGAAACGTTTAGTCACTGTAATGGCTAACAGCATGTCACTGTGGTTTTAATTTGCATTTATCAAATGTGTTATGCAAATACTTTGTCCCAGTCCCACCACATACATATTTTAACGTTTGACGAGTAACTCTTATTTGTGTTCCTCTCTTGGTGAGATGACTTAAATGAGGCTCTTGGGCTACCAGGACTTCCTGCATTTTTGCATGTCTTTTTAAGGCTGTGGAGAAGCAAACTTCTGTTGTCAGTATCTCCTGTGCTCTGTCTCCTTCCTCAGTGTCAGTCACCGGCCAATGGGCCAAAAGGGGTTGGACATTTCCCATGTGTCTGGCTGGGTGATCTAGATGGAGGAAAAAGTAAAATCCTGAAACATTACAAAGTCTAATTGTTATCTGTCGGCACTTTTTGTATGCTTGTGTTTGTCTGAAGAGGCCAGAGGTGTCAATTGGATCCCCATGGAGCTGGAGTTGTAGGCAGTTGTGAGCTGCCAGACATGGTTCTGGGAATCAAACTCCTGCCTTCTGGAACAGCAGTTTGCTCTCTTAACCACCGAGCCAACTTCTGATCTTCCGGCCTTTATTTCTCAAGTGTAGGGAATCACAGGCCACTCCCATGTTTATGCTGTGCTGGAATCAGACCCAGGACCTTGTGATCGCATCACCTACACTGCATCCTCAGCCCTAACACCTAGTGTTTGAAAGTCCATCTCATAGCAAAGGTTAGAAAAATCGACAATCCACTCCTGTTCTTTGTATTAAAACTAGGGATCTAGAGCCGGATGTTGGTGGCGCACGCCTTTAATCCCAGCACTCGGGAGGCAGATGCAGGCGGATCTCTGTGAGTTCGAGGCCAACCTGGTCTCCAGAGGGAGTGCCAGGATAGGCTCCAAAGCTACACAGAGAAACCCTGTCTCAAAAAACCAAAACCAACCAACCAAAGAACAAAAAAACAGGGATCTGATGTATCTACTTCATGCTAAGTAGCTCACAGCAGCTCGAATTTAAGGCAGTTTTCCCTTTATGTTTCCTAACTATTGATTGGTTCAGAATGTTCTCTGTCTCATCTTGGGTTTCATATTTCTTCCCTCCTTTCTCATAGAAACGTGTTTTTCTTGAGATCTTTTAGTTTCATTCTTTTAACTTTGTCAGTTGCAATATTTTTGATTTTACCTTTTTAAAGAGACAAATGCTTGTCTAGGTCAACTCTAGAGTTTGTTTTTATTGCTGTGATGAAACACTGACCACAAGCAATTTAGAGGAGGAAAGGGTTTATTTCATCTTGTGTTTCCAGGTCCCGGTAGATCATAAAGGGAAGTCCAGAAAGGAACCTGAAGCAGAAACCCTGGAGCAAATGCTTGCAGACTTGCTTCAGGCTCATGCTTAGCTAGCTCTCTTAACATACTCAGGATTACCTGCCTCAGGACGGCACTGCCCACAATGGGCTGAGTCCCCATCTTGGTTAATTATCAAAGTAATCTCCCACAGACATGCCCACACACCAATCTGATCCCGGCAGTTTCTCAACTGATGCTGTCTTCTCAGATGACTCTAGATTTTGCCAAGTTACAGTCAAGGTGAACCAGGACAAGATCTGTTAGCATATATAAGACTCTTCCATGTTGTAAAGATTGTCACAGATACAAAGCAAGTTTAGTCAGTCTTAGTCATTTAAACATTTTATTATTTTTAAAATTTAAGCTTTAAAAAATTTAATTTTGGTGCCGGGCGTTGGTGGTGCACGCCTTTAATCCCAGCACTTGGGAGGCAGAGGCAGGCAGATCTCTGTGAGTTCGAGGCCAGTCTGGTCTACAGAGCTAGTGCCATGACAGCCTCCAAAGCTACACAGAAACACCCTGTCTCGAAAACCCAAAAACAACAACAAACAAACAAAAAAAGTTGCTGTGATTATGGTATGGCGTCTCCTCTATATAGAAACCCTTAACTAAGATAGGAAGTCACCACAACATGAGGAACTGTATTAAAGGGTCACAGTGTTAGGAAGGTTGAGAAATCACTGGATTACAGGCATGAGCCACCACTGCCCAGCTATTTTTTGTGCAGTCAGCCACACTTGCCATGTGTCCATGACTACACTGGCCATGTTTTATCCAGAAGACAATATTTTACCGCACTCTTTCCTATTCCTCGAGTCTTAGAATCCTTCCATTCCCCCTCCTGTGTTGTCTCCTGGGCCTTGGAAGGGGTGATGTCAATGTCTTAAATAGGAGCAGATGAGTCTCTGCATTAACTGTCTCCCATTGCAGAAAGAAGCTTTTCTGACTGAGAGGTAGAAAGCAGTTTGGCTGCATGTCCACTCAGCATAGTAAGTTCTCTAGGGTCTATGGCCTCCTCCTGCCATGAATTTTCTGTTTGTAGTACTGGTTATATATTCATTCCCAAGGAAAGGACCGCATATCCAATCAGTTAGGAGGTGGTTGTCCCCCAGACACTCATACCATTATTGCACCTGTGGGAACATCTTGTCTGTCAGGCCAGGATTGCTCATATCTAAGGTTCACTAGACTGTTAATGCCTTTTCTCCCCCAGCAGTCTGCATAACACCTTCCAGTACCATGAAGGCTAGTCAGAGGGGAGGAAGCTGCAGTGCCAACTTGATTTATCTGTGTCTTTAGCAATGGGGACCTTTTTATCTAGTTCTGGTAGGTGATCAAGAGCAATGGCAATAGCTTCCATTTTTATCTTTTTGTTGAGACAAGAATCTGTGTAACTTTATTTGTTCTGAAACTCACTATAGAGACCAGGCTGGCTTCTATCTCATACAGGTCCATCTGCTTCTGCCTCCCGAGTTCTGGGATTAAAAGCGTGAGCCATCGTGTCCCGCAACTTCCGTCATTTTGAAAGCCTCTGAGATCTCCTGGCCAACAGCTAATAGGCAGGCATCCCACACCTGCGCTGGGAGTCTTGTTTCATGACCTATGGTTTCTGGGAGCAGGGTTATCCAGGATGCCAGCCACAAGGCTCTGTAAGAAACAAAGCCTGCTGCCTCCAGGGGGCACACACCTGTCGTCCCAGTGCTCGGAAGGTAGAGGTTGGAGAATTAGGAATTCTAGGCCAGCCTAGGCTACATAGTGAGTCAAGACCAACCCGGGCTACATGAGACCCTGTCTCAAGGCAAACAAATGAATTAAATAGTGCATGATGCTCTGTGGGCAGGAATGCTGTGTTTGGTTGAGGAGAGCGTGTAATGCGCACCATGGTCTCTTTTCTCTAACGTCTATTTAAAAACGAGTAACTCCCTCCCTCTAGCTTCATATTAATTACTGAAGTACTCTACTACAGTAATGAAATGAGTCTAGCAGATTGCGGGGCCGCATTCTTCCAAAGGGAGTGGAAGGTGGGGATGTAGCTCACTGGATCTCGTGCTTGCCCAGCATGTGTGGTCTTCACTACTGGCACTGCACCAAACCGGATGTGGAGGAGCAAGCCTGCCTGCAGTCTCAGGTCCTAGTAGGTGGAAACTGCATGATCAGGAGTTTGAAGTTACTGTCAGCTACGTAACAAGCTGGGGGCTAGTCTGGGTTTCAGACAAATGAACCAGCCAACTAACCAACCAATGTAGGGACTACAGGATAGCATGGTGTAATTTGGAATAGTGAGGAAATGCATCATGAATATTTGTTAGGACAGAAAGCAAATGCGGCATTGTAACCGGGACTTTTGTTAACTTGGTCTTATCTTTATTCACTGAGTGTTTTGGACTCTCCCGTTGTGACTGTGGGTTGTCTGTGGTAACAGAAGCTCTACATAAGAAATGAGGGGGATTTCTAAGTCTCAGAAGGGGAATTCTTGAATGAAAGCTTGTTGACACATCAGACACCGTGTCAACTAATGAGTACCTTACTGAGAAAAGACTCATTTTGATGTGCTAATAACCACAGGTTTCTTAGCCCAAACACTCTTGCAGAGATTATTAATGCCACCCTAAAGGGCCTCTTTGGAGAGCTTTTACCTAAGGCAGACAACATGTCCCTTACACTCCTTGCTCCTAAGAGTCCAGTGTCACAGAGAAAGACTTGGTTTTAAAAAGACATCTGTGTTGGTCAGCTCATGGCATATTTCCAATGAGCTGGTAATGAACACATCTCTACCTCATTAGAGAAGACAAAGAAACTGACCAGGGAGCTGTAGGGCTCGCCACCCTCATCTGAGGGTTGGCATATCCACAAGTCATAAAGCAGAGGCCAACACCCAGCCTTTCAGACAGCCCAAGCCAAGCTAATGAATTCTCTAAAGATGTTCAAGGTGTCTTCAGGAAATGTGCATCACTGCAGGACAAGTGAAAATTATTCTGAAAAATGATTTCAAAACAAGAGGCTGCTGACAACATTCTTCTTGCCTGCTCTTAGAGGCTCTATCTTTTGTGCTTTGGAATAGGAAAATACCAGGGGGATGCGGCTAGGTGTTGAAGGGTTTTTTCTGGATTCCTCCTTTTTGTACTGGTAGGACATGGTTGCCTGCCAGAGAGACGTACAAAATTAGCTTTTCCCCAAAGTCACGTCTAATGACTGGAGACATACAACAGTGATTTCATCAAGCAATCTGTAAAAGTAAAGAGGGAGGAGAGAGTGCTGGAGGGAGTGAGGGAGGGAGTGCTAGAGGGAGATAGAGAGAGAGAGAGAGACTTAACAACAGAGATACTTGACATAAGGCAAGAAACAGCCCTTCACTGGGGTGACACTGGGGATAGGACCAAGAAAGCTACTATGTCAGCAGGTGAGAGAAAATTTTGCTATCTGTGTACAGCAAGACCCCGTGGGTTCTCATGGCCCAGCAGAGCCTGGAATGTCTCAATAGTCCAGTCCTAGTAGAATTTAACAAAGGCTCTTCAGTAAAACTTTGTGTGTGTGTGTGTGTGTGTGTGTGTGTGAGAGAGAGAGAGAGAGAGAGAGAGAGAGAGAGAGAGAGAGAGAGAGCAAGTACTTGTGGAAGCCAAAGGACAATCTTGGGTGTCATTCTTCAAGAGCTTTCTTTTTGAGACAAGATCTCTTATTGGCCTGGGACTGGCTAAGTAGACTAGGCTGGTGGGCCAACAAGCTACACCATCCCCTGTCTCTGCCTCTCCACCTCTGAGATTACAGGCTTTGTGCTGGCTTTTTGTATGTGGGGTTTTGGGGCTGAACTAAGGTTCAATCTACACTGTGTTTCGAGCACGTTACTGACAGTGCTGCTTTCCCACTCCTGCACTAGGCTTTTTGAAAGGACTGTAGTTCTCTAACATTTGATTCTCTTAATTTGTATATTTGAGACAGGTTCTCACTATGTAGCCCTGGCTAGCCTGGAACTCAACATGTAGGCTAGGCTGACATTGGATTCACAGAGCTCTGCCTGCTTCTGCCTGTTTACTGACATTTAAGGTGTGCATCACCATGCCTAGCTGATTCTCATAGTTTTATATAGCAATTTAGAAAAATAATTTATTGTAGGAAGACATTTCTTTCCTGACTGCCTGGTTCCAAATAACCATCTCAGAGGCTGAATATTACTTATAAATGCTTGGCCAATAGCTCAGGCTTATTACTAACTAGTTCTTTAAGTTAACCCATATTCTTTATTTACACTCTGCAACATGGTGGTACCTTTATCAGCATGACATGTTGTTCATCTCCTGATCTCTCTGTCTGGCTGGCAACTCCTGACTCCACCCTTTTCTTTCCCATCATCCTTAGTTTTGGTTGTCCTGCCTATACTTGCTGCCTGGCTACTAGCCAATCAGCATTTCATTAAACCAATTCAAGTAACAAATCTTTACAGTGTACAGGAGGATTATTCCACAGCATTTCCCCCTTTTTGTCTAATTAAAAAGGATGGTTTTAACATAGTAAGATTATATACAATAAAAAGTTATCAAGTAAGAATTACTGCTATAATATCCAGCCTATTTGTATTTGGCAAAATTAGGGAAAATACTCTATTATCTATCTTAGCTTTGTGAGTCCAAATTATCTTTGTACCTAATTTATCTTTTATCATAAAGAAAACTATAGCTATAGAGTCTTCAACTCCATCAAAGACCCCAGAAGGGTGAAATGTTACCTAATGACAGGGACCTCAAGCTGTCTGAACAGTCACCCAAAATTCCTCTGCAACATAGGGGCATCCAACTCTGGCCTAAAGGTCTTGTGTATCTGACAGACTTTCCTGTGAAGCAGAGAATTTTGAAGAGCTGTTCTATGTTGTTTTGGCAAAGCTCAGCTATCGCCTTTCTTGTGTCCCACTAGTCCAGTTTGGACTGTAACTGTCAGCAATTGAGGCAAGGGCAATTTCTTTGCCCCCATGACTAGCTGTTGCCAAAAAGAAAACAAACTCCATACGGATTTTCTTCGAAGCCCATCATCCTCTCTGAAGTAGATTGGTGCTTCTAGGAGCAGACATGCCTCACTGTCATGAAGAGCCTTAGGTTATTAAATGTATTAAATGCTATATTCTGTTGGTCTTTGAAGTGTTTGAAGACCATCTATCTGAATAGCTCTGTATATGACCTTGAAAATATACCTAACATGACTATAAGTTTGAGTATTATATATCACTATTTTTTTTAGTCTAAACACTGCTTTTACTGGGACACTCAAAGCCAAGGTATGGGAGGGAGAACTCAGAGTGAAATGGGAAAGAGTGTGAAGTGGCCCAAGGCAACACATTTCCATGATGGGCACTGCTTCATGACCAACCTTGAAGGGTGTGTCTTCGGGATGCTTGGGAGGTCTCCCCACACTGTGCTACCGGGGATGAACAATGCCTTGCTGCAATTCATGGGGATAGAGGTTAGGAGAATCACTGCCTGCCTGTCTCCTATCCCCGCTTCACTGAAGTTTCTTTCCCCTGTTAGTATTAGTTTCCTCACCAGGCTTGGTTTGGGTGGCCCCATAGAATGCCAGATGTCATGACCTGTAGTGGGGCATTCCAGAGAAGATTTGGGAAGAGAAACTCTAGGCATATGGATGGTGAAGGCCAGAGAGAGAGTCTGACGTAGTGCATCGATGTGTCCAGTACCTTCTAGCACTGAGATATCTTTCCCATGGCCTGGCCCTGGAAAATGTGGAAGACCCAGGGAGAAAACATGGCTTTCATGGAACAGGCATGAGAGTTTCCTTCTGGGGATTGATAGGAGAAGAGCTTTCTAATTAAGTCCAGTCTATGGTTCCATCTTCTCATCTGGCTAAATGGCAGAAACCAGTAATCCCTGGAAGGTGAGGGCACCAGATTTTGAAGAATCCACGATGGTGTCAGAGCTTCATGTGGGCTTCCTCACCACTTCCTGTCTCCATCTGAATTTTCACCTGCCCCAGAGATGACCTGGTCTTGGGCAACAGAGTTTTGGGTTAAAGAATCCAGGAAAGGGAGCTAAAGTCCCTGACCAGGAGCAAGAGGACCAGCTATCTGTCCATATGTCTGCCCACTGTTGGCCTGAGGCATTGGGAACTCTTGGCATGCGCTGATGAGTTTTTGGTGTTGTATGAGATGATTGGATCTCATGAACTGTTGGCCACACACTTTGCATTTATGAGGTCGATCTTTGGTGTGGATCAGTCTCTGTTGTCCAAGCTCATCAGAATGGAAGAAAGACCATGTACAGCCCTCCCACTCACAGAGGAAGGGCTTCTCGCCTGTGTGTTTGCATTGATGACTCCCGAGGTGAGAGCGCTTGGTATAAGCTTTTCCACAGTTGCTGTACAAGCAGAGGTAAGTAAGGCCTTGAAACTGGAGATGGCTTCCCAGGTGCCCTTCCTGGAACACTGGGGTTCTCTGTCCCCTGTGGAGCAGGTGTAGGCTGCTCATGTTCAAAAGGTTCTTCCTGGCCATTTGACTGGGTCACAAGTGAGTCCTGGGATTCTAAAGTTGGCAATGGCTGGAGCCTAGCTGGGGGCATCCCAAAGTTGCAGTGATTTAAGTGCAACATCTGAACCATGGAGGGAGGCATGGCGTGGGTCCCAGCAGAAGGCGTGCCTGGAACCAACAATATTCTTGTGGTAGCAGGTAGTGTTGAGGGGACAGAATAAGGCAGTGGTGGGGCACTGCTGTGGGCCATTCCTGGGACCCCATTGGAAGCTGAGCCTGGCAGGCCACTGTGAAGCATCAGATTCTCAGTGAAGGCTATGGTCACTCCCAGAGTACCTGGACTCTCTAAGGGCATCATGTGGGATCTTGTGTCCATCATCCTCCCTGGTTGGTGGTTGGATGGTAGCTGACAACACATCTGGGAAGGTGTAGAGTTAGTTGGGAGGAGTACCTCGCACCAGGCTCAGGTAGTGGCATAATGATCCATGACTCCCCTTCACTCTGTTCAGCCTGGATAACATGTAAGGCCTGGACATATTTGGTAAGTGTTGAGTGGCCAGTGGCTGCTGAACTCCATTGTGTCCAGAAGGCACCGATATATGCAACATTGATGTTGATGTCTCATTATCTGTGGGAGACTGGTGTGCAGCCTGCCACCTATCTTCTGGCTCCATGTGGGTCCAGGCCCAACTTCAGACCAGAGGGGAGGCTGGCCCAGCTGGTGCCATCATAGGCAAGTGTCCCAATGCTGTATATCACTATTAATTTGTATTTTTTACTTATAGGTTACATTTTTAAATGAGCTGCATACGCACAATACCCCAAACAAGAGTAGAAATATACATACAGTATAACAAAATTAACTTTAAATTTGTATCAATAAACTAAAATCCATACCAATGAAAAATATTTTGAGATTAACAGTTGTCCTTTGGATTAAAGTAGATTCAACAAACTGCCCTTTCCTCATCATTTCTATATTATATCCCTCTTTCTTCTTTTAGAAAGAGATCTCTGAATTTAACTCCTATGTTTAGCCCCTCCCCCTTTTTTTACTATGACTAATAGAATTTGTAACCAGTCCCCCAAACAAAGGCAAATATCCATAATCCATTTTTTTTTGAAATGTGGACATAGTTCTCTAAACTATTTCTTCTTGATTGGGGGCACTAGTAATCTTTGGGGGACCCTGAGAAAATTTAGGATTATGGTCAAGTCCTGACTGGAGTATTCTGTGTGGCTGGATCAATAGCAGCCTTGAAGCTGTTCTAGATGGAAAACTCCTAGGAAATTGCAACAGAGGCATTTTGGAATTCTGGATCACCTAGGCCATTTGTTTTCATTGGTGTCTGTTCCCCTCATTCTGAAAATACATAAAATTTAAAAAGTAATATGCATATCTACATAAATACAAGTCTAGACTGTTCATTGTACACAAGTTAGGCAAAGACAATTTTTTGTTATATGTTTGAGCAGGTAAAATATATATCACATGTCTTGCAGTTCTTTTAGGTTTATTTTTTTATGTCTGCTGTTAGGATTTGGGGGGTGGTCTTTCTTTATCAAACCTGATCATTTTTAACTCTGAATGAATCCACAGTCTTTTTTTTTCCTGTGGAAAAACCTCTCCCCCAAAGTAACACACCTTTTGACTTAAAATTTGAAGACAAGATATTTTAAAAATATATGGATTGGTTGAATCTAAAAGTTTCCATAATCCAAGGTCTCTTAGCAGCCAAAAAATTTAAAGACAATACAATAATATACATAATCCAGACTCTCTATGTATTTTCCATGGCTTATTTCCTTTATGTTACTTTATTTCCCTTTTAAGGACTTTATTATTTTTAAACTATATTTTTAAATCTAAGACTATATATACTCTTTTTCTTCTCTTTCTATGCACATTTTCAAACACACCGTGACCATTTTTAGAGTCTCTTCTTTTGTCTGAATCTGTCCTTAACTGCATATTTGTAACCTTTTCTGTATGCCTGAGCAACCCCCCCCCAAAAGCAAATCAAAACAATAACAAAAAACTACTGTATAACTTAGATCACAGCGTGTTGGCGGCTGGCTCCTCCCGCTCGGTTCCCCGAGGGTCTAGTTTCATGTCCAAGCATGTTTCCTGCCAGATCTGGGAGCCATGTTTACCACCCCAACTCTGGGAAGTTTCTGGGTCCATGCTGCCACCAAGTAGCATGCTGCTCGCTGCTCATAAACCCCATTTAAGTGATAGCAGGACCTCTGAAAAGAGCTGCAAGGTTTTTGCCACAAACACTGAGTCAGAAAGCCGAGCCTCGCCATCAGCAAACAGAGTCCACCTGAGAAAATGCTGCTGCCAAGAAGCCATACTTGAATCTATTCTTTTGTGTTTAAAATCCTACTTTTTAAAGCTTTTGTCAGGTTTTACATGGAAATTTTGGCCCCATGTTGGAACACTGTATGCATTCGGACATTTCTCTCCCAATTGCCTGTTCCCATTTACCCAGTGGTCACTTCCCAAATAATTGACTTGAAGCTGAATATTACTTATAAATGCTTGGTCAATAGCTCAGGCTTATTACTAACTAGATCGTACATTTTAAATTAACCCATATTCCTTATTTACACTCTGCCATGTGGCGGTACCTTTATTAGCATGGCAGGATCATCTCCTACTCCCTCTGCGTCTGGCTGGTGACTCCTGACTCCAGCTTTCTTCTTCCCATCATCCTTAGTTTGGCTGTCCCACCTACACTTCCTTCCTGGCTACTGGCCAATCAGTGTTTTATTAAACCAATTTGAGCGGCAAATCTTTACAGCGTACAAGAGGGTGATTCCACAGCAGTATATCGTTTGCCTTGGGGGTGAGTGTAGTGGGCATGCCTCTATTGAGAGCCAGCAGTCAAAAGCTGAGGACAGATGGATGGATGGTCCCCCTTCACCAATCCCCAGGAACACATTACCCACTGTTGTAAAAGGTAAAAAGAGGATTTGGCAGTTGCAGGAGACTGAATGTAATCTGGAGAACATGCTGGTGACTGATTGCTTATTCCATGGGACAAGTCAAAAGCCGTCTTTGCTTGATGTCCTGTGGCTGCTATGAGATTCAGATAGTACTGACATTGCCTAGTAAGATTGTCCAGGTGTTGTAGGGGATCTAGTCCTCCTTTCTATGCTAATATAGCTGATAGACCTCCCCATCAGCCTTTCTATGCTAACACTGCTCTCACCGCCCCCCTTGCTCCAGCCACTCTTTCCTTGAGGGCGCTCTGGTCTAGCCAGAAGGCAGCCCTGCCTAGCATATGCTCTGTCTCATCCCTTCCCCACCTGCCATCTTGTGTATCTCAAGCTTTAGTCTGACACACAGGCACTCTCTCTGTCCCCCCTTAGAGGAGGGTGGCTGTGTCATAGGCCCCCATGCCCGTGTGTCTCCTCATCATAGGGCTTCCCTCATAGATATGTGATGTGTCTCTCTTCACACAGCTGTTTTCACAACCCAGAGTAGCAATGGGTCTATCTACTTTGTGATTCCAGCATTGGGGCTCCCCCTAAGGTCTGGTGTGAGACAAGTGGAGGGTTAAGTTTAGAAACTGTGCTCTCTCACTAATTGACCTCAGTCCATTAAATATATATATATACACACACATATATATGATTTAATATATTACATATACACACATACATATATATGTCATATATGTTGTTAATATATTACATATACACATATACATATATATGTCATATATATTATTTAATATATCTTACATACACACATACAAATATATATATATATACACATATATATATTTAACGGACTGAGGATCAATCAGTAAGTTGCTTGTTTTGAAAGAGCAGGGTCTTGAGCTTGATCCCCAGAGCCCACATGAAAAAAGCCAGGCATGTTGGTTTTCACTTGTAATCCCAGAACTTGGGAGGTGGAGACAGGAGGATTTCAGGGGCTTACTCAGCCTGCTTGGCTAGCTCCAGACCAGTGAGAGACCCTGTCTCAGAAAGGGGTAGCATGGGGCTGAAAGGTGGCTCAGTAGTTAAGAGGACATACTGCTCTTGCCAAGGACTCAAGTTCCATTTTCAGTATTTATGTCAGATGGCTCACAGTTGCTTGTAACTCAAGCTCCAAGACATCTAATACCACAAGCACCTGCACTCATGTGTGCAACACCCCCCCATACACATGGATATGCATAATTACAAATAATGCAAATGAATCTTAAAAAGTAAAGTGGATGGTACCAGAAGAACAACTAGCAAGGTGATACTCAGGCCTCTATGAACACTAGGAACACTGTACACATACACACACACACACACTTTGAGGCCAGCCACTATGTGTGGTATGAAAGTGCTGCTTTCTGTGGCATTAAAAGTTTTCCTGGAGCTAGGGAGTTGGCTCAGTGGGCAAAGTGTAAGCAAGCACCTGAGTTTGGATCCCCAGCACCCATGTAAAAATCCAGGAGCAGCAGCACACATTTGTAACCCCAGCAAGGGGATGCAGAGACCAGTCTTTCCCTGGAACTTGGTGGCCAGCCATTTTAGCTCCAGGTTCAGTTTAAGACCCTGTCTTGAAAAAGAAGATGAAAAGTGACTGAGGAAGCCAACTGAGGTCAGCTTCTAGCCTCTGTGCGCATCCCACCCCATGCATATTTACACAAAAGAGTTTTCCATGTTTCATTTTTTTTTGGTATGGGCTTTATGAACAGTTTTCCACATCCCTCTGCTCTGTTGTCATTTTTATTGAGACAGCATTAAATTTATAGTTTAATTTAGGGAGAATCGACAATTTAAAATTATTGAGTTTCCCAAGAATGGGGTCTGCTCTTCCATTTATCCAATTATTCTTTTATGTTCCTCAGTAGAATTTTAAAGTTTGCTTCTTGTGCATTTTCCCTGTGCCTTGGATTTTATTCCTTTAGTTGTGCTTGTGAATGAAATCATTCCATCTAATATGCTTTGTAACTTTGTGGCATTTTAATTAACTATTAAGTTAGCAAAGTCTTTGAACTTGATGGGCTTAAATCTCACTCAGATCTTAAAATATGTTAACTAGATTTAGTTTGATTACAAAAGTAACACATGACATTATTAAAATGATTAAAAATATGTAAGAAGTAACAAAATGGCAAGTAAATTTTCTTCTTCAGGTCCCTCACTTTCTCTTAGAGTTCATTTCTATACATTGTTTCTTTCTTTAAAAAGTAGATGAATAAATGTTTAGTAAATCAAAACTGCTTGTTTTTGCTTTTCATTTATTTTTCCAAGCTCGTTTTGAAACATGCAATAGGATATATTTGCTTGAACTACAGGCCACTACTAATTTTTTTTCTAGATCAAAACTCATAGATGAGGGTTGGGAACATAGCTCAGTAGGAAAGTGTTTGTCTAGTGGGACACCCTAAATTCATTTCTCACAACTGGGGAGGACAAGAAATCAACATTACAGAGGAATGCAGGCAGTTTTAACACAACATATCCAAATATTTCCATTTCATCTTCTTACCCAACTGCTGCTTCAGACAATTTTCCCTGGGAAGCATAACAGTGTCTTTATGGTTTATTCTCCTAGACACTTTCTCTGGCACTTATTTTTTAAAAAAATTTCTTTTTTCTGTTTTTGTTTTCAATACATCCCAACCTCAGTTTCCTCCTTCCACCCCTCCCAGGGCCCCTTCCCCATCCACCCCTCCTCTGTTTCCCCTCAGAAAAGAGCAGGCCTCCTAGGGATATCAGCTGACCACAGCATAACAAGATACAATAGGACTAGACATAAACTCTCATATCAAGGCTGGACAAGCCAACCCAGTAGGAGGAAAAAGGGTCCCAAAAGCAGGCAAAAGGTTCCCAAGCATCCCAAAAGCAAAAAAAGCAAGCTAGCAGTCATAACAAATAGGTAGAGGACCTAACACAGACCCATTCAGGCTCTGGTATTGCTGCTGCAGTCTCTGTGAGCCCATGTGAGCCCAGCTTAGTTGATTCTGTGGGCCTTGTTCTTCTGGCGTTCTCAACCACTCCCATCTCCTACAATTCTTCATCCCTCTCTTCCACAGGGTTTCCCATGCTCCTAGGGGAGGGCCATGGAGATCTCCAATTTGGTCTCTCTCTCTCTCTCTTTCTCATGTTTGGTTGTGGGTCTTTATATCTGCTCACATTAGCAGCTGGGGTAGTCCTCTCTGAAGAGGATTGGGTTAGGTACCAATTTATCAGAATATCATTAGGAATCATTTTATTGGTCTTGTCCTCCTCTATCCTAGGCTATCCAGCCTCATGTTCCTGCTCATCCAGATAGGATCCAGCATGAGCTCCCTCTCATTTCATGGCCCTCCAGTTAACCAGTCATTGGTTGGCCACCCCAACAACTTCTGCGCCTCCACTGCCCCACACATCTTGCAGGCTGAATAGAATGCAGGTCGAAGGTTTTGTGGCTGGATTTGTGTCCCTGCCCCACCACTGGAAGCCTTGCCTGGATGGCTGGTTCAGGCTCTGTATGATACCTCCATTACTAGGAGTCTATTACTAGGGCACCCTTGTAGATTCCTGGGAGTTTCTACTACACTAGGTTTCAACATCACCCCTTAAATGCCCTCCAATTCTAGTCATCCATCTCTGGATTCTCTCCCTCCATCCCTGCCCCTGCATTGATCCTCCCTGTTCCCATCTCCATCTGCTCCATCACTGTGGAGACCAGGCTGGCCTTGAACTCACAGAGATCTGCCAAGCTAAATATAAAAGCACTTGTGTCAACCCAGGTGAGGGTTTCCATAGTTAGGAAGGTCTAATGCAGTTCTAGGTCATCTCCTCCTGCAAAATCTATTCTACTTCCCCTTCTAAGGAGACCCATGTCGTCCTTCCCACCCCACCCCCCACCAGAGCCCTATTTGTTATTTAGCCTTTCTCAGACTGTGGATTGCAGCATGAATATCATTTGTTTAACAGCTAATATCGGCTTATAAGTGAGTACATACCACGTTTGTCTTTCTGGGTCTGGGTTGCTTCACTCAGGGTGATTTTTTTCTAGTTCTATCGATTTATCCTGGCACTAGTTCTAATACACAATACTTTGTGTTACTCTCTTGACACGTGTCTGTCTTCTTACGTATCTCACACTGGCCATCGTTTCCTCTTGATAAGAAGTTAAAAAAACAAAAGGCAAATAAGATACTTCTAATAACATTGGACAGAGAAACCTCTTGAAGACCACGAACAGGAGCAGAGAGAAGTGGGGTGGCTACTCGGGTTTCAGATTTGAAATGAGAGGAAGACCTGCTGCAAGTGACAGAGGTAACTTGCAGAGGTAACTTGCCTTTGACCTTCTTGTCTCACACCCCTAACAAGAGCGGGAGGGAAGTGTAGCCCTCCCCCGCTTCCCCTGCCAGATGCTGCTGGCAGTCACCTCAGTTTGCTTAGCACCATTATGCCAAGAATGTCCTAAGTTTGCACTTTTTTAAAAAAATTGAAAATAGATTTTTTTCCCATACAATATATTCCAGTTAGTTTCTCCTCTCCCAACTCCACTCAGTTCCTCCCCTCCCATCCAGATCCACACCATTTCTGTCTCTCATTAGAAACAAGCAGGCATCTAAGGAATAATAACAAAACAAAATAGAATAAAACAAAATAAAACAAACAAGTTGGAATAGTACAAAACAAACAGGAAAAGAGCCAAAGAAAAAGTAAGAGGAACACGTGGATGCAGAGATGCACAGGTTTGCACACGCAAGAATTCCATAAAAACACAAAAATGGAAGCCATAATATATACACAAAGGACCTGTTAGGTCTGATACAACCTTATGCAACAAAGAACCTCCAAAGAGGCCACTGAGCTTGTTTTGTCTCCTTCTGGGCATGGGGCCTTACTCTTTAGATGGTTTGTGTCTCCAGTGAGACTCCCTTGGAGAAAACAAAGTTTTCTTTGCAAATAATTATTAATTGGAGCTACCTTCTGGACTAGGGATGGGGGCTTGTGTCCACTTCTCCTCTCAGCTTTAGGATCTCATCCAATGGAGACCTGTGCACACTGCTTCAATCTCTGTGAGTTCATATATGCATCAGTCTTGCTGTGATTAGAAGGACTTATTTTCTTTATGTCTTCCGTCCCTTCTGGCTCTTACAATCTTTCTGTCTCTTCTTATGTATGCTTCCCTGATGCCCGGAGGGAAGAAGTTACTGGAGACATCCCATGTAGGGCTGTGATGTGGGATGTCCCTCTGCATGCTGTGAATATGTGTTGCTTTTATTGGCTGATGAATAAAACTGTTTTGGCCAATGGCTAAGCAGAGTAAAGCTAGGTGGGAAATCCAAACTGATATATAGAGAGAAGGCAGAGTCGAGGAGACACCATGTAGCCACCAGGGAGGCAAGATTCCAGGGCATCATCACTGGTAAGCCGTAGCCATGTGCTGATACACAGATTAGTAGAAATGGGTTAATTTATAAGAGAGAGAGAGAGAGAGAGAGAGAGAGAGAGAGAGAGAGAGAGAGAGAGACAGACAAAGACAGAGACACCCAGAGAGAGCACTAGCCAGTAATAAGCCTAAGCCATTGGCCAAGCAATTATAAATATATATTAAGTCTCCAAGTGGTTTTCTTATAAGTGGTTGTGGGGACCTGTTGGGCAGAGAGAAACTGGTCAAGTGGGACCTGGCTAGACAGAGAAAAGCTGGGCTTTTCTCCAGGGCTGAGTGTTCCAAGGTCTCTCACTCCCTGCACATTACCTGGCTGTGGGTCTCTGTACTTATTCTCATCTACTGAAGGAAGAAGCTTCTCTGATGATGGCCGAGTAAGGTACTGATCTATGAGTATAGCAGAATGTTATAGGAGTCATTTCATTGCTACATTCCTTTAGCAGAATAGCCGTATTTGGTTTTCCTCCAGGTCTGTGGCCTATGTAGTCTCAGGTTCTTGGCTACTCAATCAGTGTCAGGTATGGATTCCATCTTGTGGAGTGGGCCTTAAATCAGTTCAGATCTTGGTTGGCTACTCCCACTAGCTTTGTGCCACGATTGCATCAGCATATCTTACAGGCAAGTCATTCTAGATCTAAAGGTTTGTAGCTGGGTTGACGTTCTCCTTTGGTAGCATGCAAAGCACCTTCTAGTATCCTGAACACTATTCAGTATAGGTGAAGGCTCTATGTAGGCACCAGTCCAACTACTCCATATTCAATGAATTGTTGTAGTGGTTTGAAAGACAATGGCCGCCAAAGGGAGTGGCACTGTTAGGAGGTGTGGCCTTGTTGGAGGAAGTTTGTCACGGTGGGAGTAGGTTTTGAGGTCTTTTTTCTCAAGCTTCATTTAGTGAGACAGTCAGTCAACTTCCTGCTGCCTGCAAGATGTAGCACTCCCAGCTCCAGCACCATGTCTGCCTGCACGCCGCCATCTCCCCGTCAAGATGATGGACTGAACCTCTGAAACCACAAGCAAGCCATCACAATTAAATGTTTTCTTTATAAGAGCTGTTGTGTTCATGGTGTCTTTTCATAGCAATACAAAACACTAAGACAATTGTGTAGGTGTTGTCTTCAGCAATAGGGCCTTACCATCAGTTTGTGGAGAACAACCAATAGCCTTAGCAATAGCCTGGGTTGTTTGAGGATTCCCATAGGACCCTTGTGGCCAATGCCTGATTAGATACAAACCATTCTCAGTATTGAAAACCTCATTTGGTGATGAACAGTGTCCTGCTGGAGCTCTGCCATTTCTATTATTTGGAGATTTCATGTAGGTCAACTTCACATATGTATATATTTTAGAAAGCTTTCATGGTATTAGGTTCCCATACGACCTCTCAAATGGCCCTCAGGTTTAGCTGTCCCTTTTTGTATTCTCTCTCCCACCCCCTCTTCCCCACTCATTCATCTTTGCACTACAGTCCCCCACTCCATCATAACTATCTATTTTATTTCCTCTTCTTAGGAAGGTCCATCCCTCATCCCTAATCCCTTACTCAATACCAAAACCTCCTTGGCTATATGAATTATAACCTGCTTATCAATGTTCTAACAGATAACATCCACATATAAGTGTATAGGTACCATTTTTGTCTTTAAAGTTCTGGGTTACCTCACTCAGGATTATTTTTTTTCTAACTCCATGCATTTACCTGCAAATTTCAACATTTTTTTCTTTTGGTTTTTCAAGACAGGGTTTTTCTGTGAAATAGTCCTGGCTGTCTTGGAACTCACTGTGGAGACCAGGCTGGCCTTGAACTCACAGAGATCTGCCAAGCTAAATATAAAAGCACTTGTGTCAATCCAGGTGAGGGTTTCCATAGTTAGGAAGGTCTAATGCAGTTCTAGGTCATGAACCTCCAACCTGGCTGCAAGCTTCGGGCCTGGCTTTCACCACCTGACCTGAGAGTGGGTAGAATCAGCTGATAGAGCTGCACTTGAGGAGGACCCAGGTGTGGTAACTTAACAGTTTAAAGTTTGCTCGTGTGGTCAAAAAAGACTAGAGATATGCAGTAAAAGAGGCCCAGATGGAAAAAAAAAAAAAACAAAAAACAAAACAAAACCTCTAAATAGGTTCCAGCATGCTTTACAATGTGTGTAGGCTTAAGAAAGAAAGAAAAAGGTTATGGGCAATTACAGAAAGAAATAAATTGTTTAAAAATAATAAAATAAGCTGGGCGTTGTTGACGTACGCCTTTAATCCCAGCACTTGGGAGGCAGAGGCAGGCAGATCTCTGTGAGTTTGAGGCCAGCCTGGTCTCCAGAGCGAGTGCCAGGATAGGCTCCAAAGCTACACAGAGAAACCCTGTCTCGAAAACCAATAAATAAATAAATAAATAAATAAATAAATAAATAAATAAAGTCTTTAAAGAGAGAGTAAAAGTAATATAAAAGAAAAAAGGCATGAAAAGATGGGAAATACACAGGGAGTCTGGATCCTGTATGCTTTGTATTGATTTTGAATTTTTTGATTGCTGAAAAGCAAAGGACAGCTGCTAAGAGACCTGGAATTGAAAGAGGGACAATGAAAATAAACTAGTCTAAATATTTTAAGAATGCCTTAACTTTAAAAAGTCAAAAAATGTAAATTTGTTAAATGGAAATAAAAAAATGCTTTGGAGAAGTGGTTTTGCTTTTGTTTCCACAGGAAATAAGAGGCTGTGGCTTTGTTCCAGGTTGAGATGGATCTGGTTTGGTAAGGGAAGATATCCTGAAACTTGACAGGTGATATCTATCAACAAAGATTATAGCTGCTCTTCCCAGGACTTGGCCATTATCTCAAATGTTCTGAGACCCTAAAGGTGCCTTCACCCTCATTCACTAGGAAACAGTCTACAGAACATCATACCCACATTCCCAATAAACGGTGTGGGAGGCTTTTGATTATTTTGTGGGTTATGGATGTTTGTTATAATTTAGGGGAATATATGAACATAGGATAAGGCAACTATTAATCTCAGACATTTTGCATTGGCATGAATTTTGGTATATGGATACAAACTCAAAGTCAATTTTGTTACATTCTATAATGTTTTTCTCTTGTTTAAATGACTTTAGTATATAGATAGAAATTTAAGGTAAATTTTGTTACAACCCACTGTATATATGTTTCTACTCTTGTTTAAAGAATTTTTGTATATTGATAACAATTTAAGGTTATTTTTGTTCTGAACCTTGTATATATGTTTCTGTTCTTGTTTAAGGCATCGAACCTAGGCAGTTCATTTAAAAATGTAAGGTTAAATTCTAGTTTTTAAAAGTTGTCATTATTATGAACTATTTAGGATAATCAAGAAACACAGGTCAGTAGTTAGTCATCCAAACCAATCAAATTTGTATATATGCTAGGTATGTTTTCCAGATCATATGGAGATATTGAAGGACTTAAGAATTAACAAAGAAATAAAATAAGGAGACTTAGAAAAAAACAAACCTCTCACCCTAAGAACAGGGAGACTTGACTTAGAAACCTAACCAAGGTCACAATGACCCGAGTCTCTGGAATTTCCTAGCTGGCAGCAATAACTCCCTTACAAGGCCACAAGACAACCTAACTAAATACCAAGAATTCCCAGAGGGCCACCCTGCCCTGGGGTCATGAAGATAAGAACAGACTATCCCACTGAGTCAGGAGACCATCCAGCCCCAAAGATAAGAGATCTCCAAAGGACCTGTGACTCTGGTCACGTACCCAAACCCCTAAAAGCCTATGGTTTTCTCCTATAAAAGAAGCCTGCTTTTGAGGAACAGGGCTTCCTTTGTCTGTCGGACTGGGAGGCCCGTTTTCGCAAACATCCCACAATAAACTTACCTCTTGTTTTTACATCAGCTGGACTGGACATTGAGTGTTTTTGGGGGGACCATCTGATTTGTGGAGACTCCTCGATCTGAGGGTCTTTCAATATATTTTAGATAGATAGATGGTCTTCAAACCTTTCAAAGACTTACAGTGTTAGACCCCCGAAAACTCAAGTATCCGGGGTCCCAGGCCACGTTTGCGGTCACCCCAATCACCAGGCAGATTCGAGAGCTTGCTGCAAACTGCACGAGGCTTTATTGTAATTTAACGAGCTCACCCCATGTTAGCTTGGGTCTTTTACCCACCCGCCATGGCGGTCGGCTAGCAAAAGACAGTTCAAAGCTGCTGCTTAAGATCTTATAGGACAGCGTAAGGGGAGTGTCTAGGGGTACGCACAGGCTCACGATTGGTGTGCCTCCAGGCTTGGAGGGCTTGCCCTGTGTTGATTGGTCAACTGGTTGTTATGGCCCATAGGCCCTCCCAGGGTGGTTGCTATGCTCTCTACGTCATTGCTGTGCGCTTGTTTGTAAAGCACACCCAGGGTCGTAAAGCATAGTGCCACCAGCTAACTTCTGATTGTTTCCTTGTCACGAGGCAGGCATCTGACTTTCTAGTTTCTAGGATAAGGTCATAGAAGCACGTGTTCGGCCTTTATGGCTGCCAAAAGGGAAGCTGGTCCCTTTAACAGAATATGGCACATAAAATGTTTTGTTAATTTAAAGATTTTTCACGACAATGAGACACCATTTGCTTCAAAAAAGAGATGATGGGCATCGAAAAACCTCTTATGGAATGTGCTTTCATTGTGGCAAGGTTAGCCACTGGGCAAAGAAGTTGTTCCTACCCTTGACTGTTTACAGTGTGCTGTGCAGACTGGACATGCAAGACCCACAGGAAAGTGACTACTCAACTTTGCCAAAACAAGGCAGGATAGTCCTTCAGGGTTCTTGCTTCACGTAAGAAACTGTCAGAATTTGGTAGGGAATAATGAAAAGTGACTGACAACCTGCCAGTAAAGGTGGGACAGTTTTTCAAATTTCCTGCTCTGTCAGGAGCCCGGAACTTATTCCATTAAAGAATTTTTCGGGGTCCAAACCTCCAGAGCTCTGGTCTCCATTGTATTGCAGATGTTAGCTGATTTGCTGTTGAATGGCATAGCCTCAGTGGAGAATGTCCCCTAGTTTTGCATCTCTACTGAACTAAGCATTTGAATAGGCCTGCACCAGGGCAGAGGGAGAGGTCTTACATGACGAGTGAGGACACATGGTGAGGAGGTGTCTTCAGAGAGGTCTACCGGGGTAGAGAATGTGGAGCTGGATCTGCTGATAGTACCAAGGGAGATGGAAGAGAAATGGTCTCAGGGTCAGGGAAGAACAATTAGAAAGCAGCCAGGAAGATGCTGATAAAGGAGAGACTCCAGTTTTGCAGCCTGGAACTGAGAGTCTCTAAAGATGACAAGATGCCTGTGTCTGGTCTTTATCACCCTTGGGTTGTTTGGAATTTCCAAGTCCACCCCCCCCCCCCCCCCCCCCCAATTCAGGCCGGACCTCGTGGCTTCTGTGGTTTGGGACTGAGACATGCCCGGCCATGACACTGCTTCACTGAAAAGTCTGCCAGATACTACTAGATGCCTCAACATTGCAGAGGAACTTTGGGTGACTTCCAGGCAGTCAGATGTCTCTGTTATTTCTAGAGTTTTTGTAAGTTGTTAGCAACACACTTTTCATGTACTTAAATAATATTATATCCTTCTGGTGCCTTTGATGGAGTTGAAGGCTAGATAGGTATAGTGTTAGACCCCCGAAAACTCAAGTATCCGGGGTCCCAGGCCATGTTCTCGGTCACCCCAATCACCAGGCGGATTCAAGAGCTTGCTGCAAACTGCACGGGGCTTTATTGTAATTTCACGAGCTAACCCCATGTTAGCTTGGGTCTTTTACCCACCCGCCATGGCGGTCGGCTAGCAAAAGACAGTTCAAAGCTGCTGCTTAAGATCTTATAGGACAGCGTAAGGGGAGTGTCTAGGGGCGCACAGGCTCAGGATTGGTGTGCCTCCAGGCTTGGAGGGCTTGCCCTGTGTTGATTGGTCAACTGGTTGTTATGGCCCATAGGCCCTCCCAGGGTGGTTGCTATGCTCTCTACGTCATTGCTGTGTGCTTGTCCGTAAAGCACACCCAGAGTCATAAAGCATAGCGCCACCAGCTAACTTCTGATTGGTTCCTTGTCACGAGGCAGGCATCTGACTTTCTAGTGACTAACTTCTGATGGGTTCCTTGTCATGAGACAGGCATCTGACCTCTAAGTGACCAAGGCAGGTTTATGGCAAGCACGTGTTCGGCTGTTATGGCTGCCAAAAGGGAAGCTGGTTCCTTCAATAGTTGCAGTTTTCCTTAGATATGATAGAAAGTAAGTTAAGTAAAAAAAAAAAAATGGATTTACTAAGATAAGATAGATTATAGAGTATTTCCTTTTAATTTTCCAGACACAAAAGAACTGGAATTCATTACATTTTGAATGTAATCTTTACTTGATAATTGTTCTTATTATGTACAGTCTTATTATGCTAAAGTTAAAACCTTTCATTTCTTTTTATTTAGACAAAAAGGGGAAAATGTTGGGGAATATTATTTTAAGGTGTGTGACTTTTGTTTATGCTGCATTTGTGAAGCTGTGATTCTTTGCCTGTCTAAAATACCTGATGGTCTAATAAAGCGCTGAACCAGCCAATATCGAGGCAGTAGCAAGGATAGGTGGGGCTGGCAGGCAGAACTATAAATAGAAGAAGAAATGAGGAAAGAGAAGAATGATGAGAGAACAAGGAGAGGAGGACTTCAGGGGCCAGTCTCCTAGCCACCAGCCACCCAGCCAGACACAGAGTAAGAAGGAAAGAAAAGGGATACAAAAGTAAAAGAGATAAAAGCCCAGAGGCAAAAAGTAGACAGGTTAATTTAAGACAAAAAATGTAGGCTAGAAACAAGCCAACTAAGGCTGGGCATTCATAACCCACCAGCCTTGGTGGATGGCTAGCAAAGACAGCTTGAACCGGCTGCATAGATATCTTGTAGGGCAGCATAAGGGGAGTATCTAGGAGTCCGCACAGGCTCAGGATTGTTGTGCCTCCAGGCTTGGAGGGCTTGCCCTTTGTTGATTGGCCAACTGGCTGTTATGGCCCATAGGCCTTCCCAAGGTGGTTGCTATGCTCTGTGCGTCATTGCTGTGCATTTGTCCGTAAAGCACACCCAGAGCTGTAAAGCATAGCGCTGCCAGCTAACTTCTGATTGGTTCCTTGCCACGAGGCAGGCATCTGACTTCTAGTGACTAGGACAAGGTCATGGCGAGCACGTGTTACTGTCATGGCTGCTGAAATGGGGAGCTGGTCCCTTTACAACATTACATTTCTCAGTGCTCCTTTTATCCTCAAACTGTACATTTTATATTTCTCATTGCCTAGCTTGCTCCTTTTTATTATAGATATTCATGAGAGCAATCACCAACAGTTACGTGACATAGTCAATACTAGGCTGTCTTGAAATCTCTGCCAATGCCATTAATCCAAAACTCTTCAATTTAGACTCCAGAATGTTTTTTGGACAAGGGTGAATGCAGCCACATACTTAAAAAAAATATTATCTACCAGGATAGACTCTAGGGAATTTGCTAATATTCTTCAACTCTGAAACCTCTTGAGCTCGCTCCCCATAGCTCATATCACCCTCACCATGTCCCTACTATAATGGCCCATCAAGCCCTGCTTAAAGCATTCAACTGCTTTTCTAGTCCTAAGTCCCCAAATCTTCCATATTTCTCCAAACAACAGCATGATCAGGCCTGTCCCAGCAATACTCCAGTCCCTGGTACCAACTTCTGTGTTATTTACAGTTCTAAAAAGAGATACCATGACCAAGGTAACTAAGATAAAAGGAACATTTAATTGGGGGCTTACTTATAGTTTTAGAGGGTTCGTCCATCATCATTATGGTAAGAAGCAGACAGGCATGGAGCTAGAGCAGTAACTGAGACCTTTACATCCTGATCCCCAGGCAGCAACCCCCGAGATACACACACACACACACACACACACACACAGAGAGAGAGAGAGAGAGAGACTGGGCCTGGAGTGGGCTTTTAAAACTTCAACACACACCTCTAGTGACATTCCTTCCAACAAAGCCACACTTCCTAATCCTTCTCAAATAGTCCTGCTTCCTGGTAACTAAGCATTTGAATACACAAACCTATTGGGCCGTTCTCATTCAAACCATCACTTGCCACTCCCTGGCCCCCATAGGTTTGTAGCCATATCATAATCCAAAATGAATTTAATCCAACTTCGAAAATCTCCATTGTCTTTCTATGTCAACACTGTTTAAAAGTCCAGTCTCTCCTGAGACTCAAAGCAATCTCTTCACTGTAACCCTCTGCAAAATCAAAATACAAAAGCAGATCACATACTCCAACACACAATGGTACAGAAAGGTACAGGGAGGAAAGGGAGCCTAGTGAGAAAATATTGGATCAAACAAAAACAAAACCCAGCAACGCTGACTCCAAAATCTGTATCTCTGTGCCCATGTCCAAGGGCTTAGATGACTCTTCATATGCTCCACACTTTCAGTTTTTGTTGACTGCAACACACCTAGCTCTTGGTTTCCTTCCACAGAGAAGGAAGGAAGGAAAGAAGGAAGCGAAGGAAGAGAAGGAAGGAAGGGAGGAAGAAAAGATAGAAAGTCTTCAGCTTTCCTTGCAGGTATCCCATGACTCTGGCATCTACAATATCTAGGCATGTCCAACACAATCCAGGCTTCGCCTTCATAGCGTCTCACAATAGCCTCTCCTGCCCTTCATGCAGGAATTCCCGCGACACACATCTGGCCGCATCAGCTTTCCTTAACCACAGAGGAAGAGTCCACACACCTTCCTCTCCTGTATCCTTCTTGACTCTAAAGCCGAGACCACATGGCTGTAGCCTCCCAGTTCTTCTGTGTGCTGGAGTTTTCCCAGTTCTTCCATGTGCTGGAGTTGGAACCCCGCCTCTTTCTTGAGTTACATTGTATAAGCTTTTGGTTATTGACCGTTTTCTTTGTTGCCTGAGCCTTCCTTTAATTGCTTTTCACAAGGAAGTTTAGATGACTACATCTGTGATGGTTGTTCTTCATTGTTAACTTGACTACCTCTGTAATGAACTAAAAACCCAATTCCCTGGACACACCTATGAGGGACTTTTAGTTAATCAGACCATTTGAGGTAGGAAGATCCTCTTTTAATTCAGATCACTTGAGGTCAGAAGGCCCACCCTAAATCTGGGCCACACCTTCTCACGGCTGTCTTTATAAAGACTAAGGAAGAAAGTGGCTTTTGCTCTTTTCTGCCTGCCCATCGTTCTTGCCTCACTGGCATTAGAACTTGATTCTTTGAGATTCCAATGCATACTGAAGATCAGCTGAGATGTCCAGTCCCATGGACTGAACAACTACTGGATTCTTGGACTTTCCACTGGGAGACAGACTTTGTTAGACTAGTTGGACCACAGCCTGTAAGCCTGTACATCATTCTAATATATCCCATTCTATTAGTTCTGTTTCTCTAGAGAACATTGATTAAATACAGCTTCCCTCAATGCACTGTGATTCAGGAATGTAAGCCAAATAAACCCTTCCCTCCCCTAGTTGCTTTTGGTCATAGGGTTACAGCAATTTATGGCCTTGATCTTGGCCTTCATAAAGCAGAAATAATAGTAGAGATAATAGCAATTACATGAATGAAACGACATGTCTGCTAGATGGATACAAAGAGATAGCTGGGTGTGGTGGTACCAGCTTAATAAACTCTTAGGAGGTGGAGGTCAGAGGATCAGGAGTTCAAGGTCATGCTCCCCTACCTAGTGAGTTCAAGGCCAGCCTGGGATACATGAGACTCTCCTTCAAAAGAAAACCAACCAGCTGACCAACCAGCAGATAAATGAGAAAAATTAACCAAAGAAGTAATATCTACAAAACACATAAAGTTAGAAATGCTATGGAAAATGTGGCCTTGTCTCCCTGTCAAGCAGACAAGCAGTAACTGTTTAGCTACCCAGTCTTGCCTTTTCTTTTCTACATTTATTTTCTTCTTGGCTAAATAAGCACCAGCAGCTCAAAAGATTCCTCCCTTCTGTGTCTAGTCACATCCAGAAACAGCCAATTTTCCAGTTTGTGGCTGGAAACATTACTCAGGGCTTCACTTGGGAAATTTTGGGAGATGAATCTTACAGGGATTTTTATATTAAGCTAGAAAGGCCAAAGATAACCAGAAGCAGGGCTTGGTATGTAGCTCAGGAGAGTGCATGCTGAACATACATGAAGCCCGGGTCTTATTCGGTGGGTTTGATTCCCGGCACCCTGTAAATAAGGCTTGGTGGTACATACTTATAATCCCAGCAGTCAAGAGGTGGAGGCAGGAGAACCAGAAGTTCAAGGTCATCCTCAACTACTTAGTGAAATTGAGGTCAACCTAGAATACACAAGACACTGTGTTATCTAAATAGTTAAAAAAAGGATAAGGTGGTTCAGAGCATGCCTCATGGCTTACTCAGCCTGCCTTCTTATAGAACCCAGGATCACCAGTCCAGGAATGTCCCCACCCACAATGTTCTGTTCTGGGTCCTCCCCATCAATCACTAATTAAGAAAATGCCCTACAGGCTTGCCTACAGCTCAGTCTTATGGAGGCATTTTCTCAGTTGAGGTCCCCTCTGCTCAAATGACTATAGTTGTGTCATGCTGATGTAAAAGTAGCCAGCACAGATGCTTTGCCCAGCTTGAGCCAGTTATTAAAAACATCATGAGCCCCAGTGCTTACAGTAGAACGGAGGACACATTACCAGGGTGGTGGGGAGAGAAGGACAGTGTGGATGCAGTGTGGAACCAGTGTCTTCTGTCTATCAAGTACCTTGAGATTTCTTTTCCCAGATTTTTTTTTTAAATTTAAGTGTATTTTAAGCAAGTATGTGTATCTGTGTGATTCTGTGCGTTTGTGCTTATGAATGCAGTGCCATGGGGCCCGGAGAAGAGACTTGGATCTACTTACTGTAGCTGGAGCTATAGGAAGTTGTAAGCTGCCCATTGTAGGCACTGGGAGCCAAGCTCAGGTTCCCTGAAAGAGCAGCAATTGCTCTCAACCACGGAGCCATCTCTTCAGCTCCTGCCAGGCATCACTTTTAATGGGCTAACCACAGATATACTTGAGAAGTATGCAAGCTAACTAGCTTTGGGGATGATTAAGTGGTTCTGGATGCAGATCTCCTGGCATCGACATCACCTGAGAATTTATTAGAAAGGCCTTGCTCCCATTCCAGACCCTAATCCAGAGTCAAAGGTGCTGGGAGAGGAGCTCGTATTCATGCAGTCTGATGCAGGCTTAATTAAGTATGACAACCCCTGGTACAGATGATCTGAATGACAGACTTTATTAAAAAAATCTTTGAAAATTTCATGCAGGTGTGTAATGTATCTTGATCATATTCAACTCCTCATAGGACTTCTCTCTCATCTCTGTCCTTTTTCATAATAATAGTTTAAGAAGTGTGTGTCTGTGTGTGTGTGTGTGTGTGTGTGTGTGTGTGTGTGTACATGAGCGAAGGTGCCCATGGAATTCAGAAGAGACCATCTATCAGATTCCCTCAAGCTGCAGTTACAAGGATCTGTGAGCTCCCTAACATGATTACTGGGAACCAAACTCTGGTCCTCCAGAAGAGCTGGAAGCACTCCTAACCACAGCCACCTCTCAAATCCATCTTTATATATGTTTATTTACTTATTTGTTTGTTTAAACCACTGAGTCCAATTAGTGTTGCTCATATGGGCACAGCAATGTAGCCAGTCCTTGGGTATGGGAAATATACCAGTGTCCACACTCCTGAAGAAAATGGACTCTCCTTCCTCCAGCATCTATCAACTACTGACAGCTCCTTAGCTAGGAGTAAGGCCTCAGGAGATCTGCATTGTTCCCCCCACGGTGGCATTTTTAACTGGCTTGGTCTTGAACAGGGCTCTGGCAGGGGTGAGATTATGTGTACAACAGCCCTGCCAGGCCCAGAGGTTAGCTTTTCACAGGACTTCTCCCCATTCTCTGGTTCTTACACCCTTTCTACCCCCTTCTTCTGTGATGTTCCTTGAGCCTTGGTGGGGGTGGAGTCAATGTAGATGCTAAATGACAAAACTTTGAAGATTTTCTCAAACTAAAAGAGAATTGACTGTATTCCCCCACCTACCATTTTCCTTACAGTATCTGCCTGTGTGATACTTTTTGTTTTTTCACTCACAAAATTTTGGCTATGTTAATTTAGTCACAAGCATCTGACTGGGTCAAAGTGACTCAACACCACCAAGGATCCCTTTCACCTCTGATTCATAATTAGTGCTTTGGTTTTCTTTGAGGGCTTTTATTGAGCAAGGTGATATGGCACAGGGATGGAATTAGTTTGGTATGAAAACTGTGGTCCTTATTCCTTATCAAGAAAGCACAGACCACTCTAAAGACACAATGGATGGGGAGCCCAGTGTGCTCAAGTCAACTTCTCGTACACTGCTTCAGCAGAGGAAAGATAGATTGCTGCCCAGGGTTAACCACAAAAAGGTTTTCAACTTCGGGGACCTTCAGCCTGCTCCTCAGGATGTGCAGCTTCCAAAGCAATTCGACTGAAAAATGGGAGAGAGACTAGTGGCATGGCATTTCATTCTTTTGAATAGTTAGGGAAAAAAATGGAGATGAGAGTATTCTGTTACCATGGCAACTTGGAGAGGCCTGTGCTGCCTGATGAAACAGTGGGACTGCTAAAGCCTGGTCTTGATTCCACATGAGAAAAACAGGGCTGCTGTGGGTTGGGTATTGAGTGGTAAATATTCTTTTATTCATTACGTTCTGCCATATGGCCTGACTGTAAAAAATAATGGATTAAATGAAATGCATGCACAGTGACTATGACAGATGCACATGCCCACCTGGGAGGCACTCCGCTTTGCCACTATAGCTTCTATTCATCCTTTGCTCTGAAGATTCAAACCCATCTCCTCAGGGAGAGTTCCCTCATGGACTGGCCCTCAGCCAACCACAGCCTCTAAATGTCACACTACTTTCTACTCCATCCTGCAACCTTTCATACTCACATAAACTGTGCCCTCTGAGTAGAAAATGACAAGAATGTTTACTTCACTGATGCCCATGGAGTCTAAAGAGCAAAGCTGCTCACAGCATCCTTTCGCTCACTGCCTCAGAGGATAAAGATTAGCAGCAGCAGCGGCAGGAGATGGCTCAGGGAGTGAAAGCTCTGGATGCTCTTTCAGAGGATCCAGGCTCAGTTCCCATCACCCACGTTCATCTACAACTCTAGTTTCAGGGGATCGGGTGCCCTCTTCTGGTACCAGGCCCATACATACACACATTCAAGCAAAAGCACTCCCATACATAAAATAAAAATAGCAAAACCCCCAGAGCAGCATCAGCACCGCCGGGGAACTTGTGAAGAAATGCAGATATGGGGCTTCACCCCAGACTTGCTCACTCCAAGACTGTGTAGGGTGGGGCCTGATATGGTTGTATTTATTTACTTATTTGTGTACATGTGCATGAGTGTACATCTGGACGCCAGAAGGATGGTGTCTACATATTTTTATTAATTTTTTTTGAGACAGTGTTTCTCACTGGCTAGGCTGGTTGACCATCAGAGCTCCATCTCTCTTCTCCCCCAGTGCTGGGATTCCAAGCCCATCCACTCCACCAGGCTTTTTCTCATGGTTCTTCTGGGGACTGGACTCAGGCCTGGTGCTGGCAGTGCAGAGGCTTTCCTCATCCAGCCATGGGAATTTCTTTTTGCCTCTCAGGTGACCTGATGCACGTCAGGGTTGAGCATCTGTGGGAGGTGCGTGTTAGTGCTTTCCATTGTTTTCTCCTTTAGCTTTCTCAAGAGTTTCCTGTGAAACTGATAAATGTGAGGCAGCAACAGTGAGTGACAGCAAATTAAGTGTCAAGGAGCCCTTTCCTTTGCTTAGATTAGGACTTTTCAGAAAGAGCAGTCTCTGAGGACATTCCTTGTGCTTTACTTATGGCTTGCACCAAGTAGACAGCTTGCAGAAGGGTGCTGGGCAGCAGCCTGGCACTGTGGCGCTGTGGCACTGAGCAGGGCCCACTATCTTTAGGATGCAAGCTAAGTATTCATGAAAGTGTTCCTACTGACTGTCTTCAAATCTATCTATGTATCTATGTATCTATCTATCTATGTATCTATCTATCTATCTATGTATCTATCTATGTATGTATCTATGTATGTATGTATGTATGTATGTATGTATGTATCTATCTATCTATCTATCTATCTATGTATCTATGTATCTATGTATCTATCTATGTATCTATGTATCTATGTATCTATCTATCATCCATCCATCAAGTGTGTATGTGTGTGTAGGCCTGCATATGCCTCCCAACATGCATGCACACATGCACAGTGATAATAATAAATAAAATTAAATAACAAGTCAAAGCATCACAGAAGAAAAATCAATGAAACAATCACATTAACAGGATAGGAAAAAAAAAAAAACAAACTAACAAACCAACCAACCAGAAACAAAAGGAAACTTCTTCAACTTGATAAACGACATCTTCAACAAACAAATGAGATGACATCTCTTTACATTTTGCTCACAGATGCAGGGTGCTGATTTGGACAACTATGTCTACTGAATGCTTATGGTGTGTTAGCCAAAGGTGTTCAGCTTTTGACATTGTTATATGACATTATCGTCTACCCTCTGATGCACGTGGCCTGTGGGATGCATCTTGGATTTGCCCGTTAGACACAATCAAAATTCCACAGCCATCTTCTCACATGAGGTGTGGCTTTATAGTTAGTGCAAAGATCAAAGAGTGCAAGCAAGGTGTTTTCATGAGATAGGAGGCTCCTTTTATCCTCGACTCTTCTGCCTCCTGCACATGTGAGTATGGAGACCAATGACTGACACTGGATGTCTTCCTTAATGTCTTTCCACTTAAAAAAAAACGCTATTTATTTGTGCACAGGCTCATGGGTTCACACATGTCTGTATGTGTCTGAGAGTATGCACATGTGTGTGCAAGTGAACATGCTTGTGCATGTGTGGAGGCCAGCAGAGGGTGACCCCTCAGAGCTGAGGTTACAGGCATTTGTGGGACACATGGCTCCTTACGTATGTGCTAAGATCTGAACTCAGGTCCTCAAGATTGTGCAGCTTGCACTCATTTCTTTTATTTAAAAAATGAATTAAATCCAGACCACAGTTTTGCCTCCCTCCTCTCCTTCCATTCCCTCCCCTAACCATCCTTCTGTTTCCTACCATCCAATCCTCTCTTCCTTCATTTCTTTTCAGAAATGGACAGGCCTCCCATGAACAAAGCATGGCTTATCAAGTTTCAGTAAGACTAAGTCCCTCCCCTTGTATTAAGACTGGGCAAAGATGAGGAATAGATTCCTAAAAGCCAGCCCAAGAGTTAGAGACAGCCCTTGATCTCACTGCCAGGAGTCAGTCCCACGAGAAGACTAAACTACACAACTGTCACATATATGTAGAGGGCCTAGTCAGTCCCTTGCAGGCTCCCTGGTTGTCAGTTAAGTCTCTGTGAGCTCCTATGAGCCCAGGTTAGTTGATTCTGTGGGTTTTCTTGTGATGTCCTTGACAACTCTGGCTCCTACAGTCCTTCCTCCCTCTTTTCTACAGGATTCCTCTAGCTCGGCCTAATGTTTGGCTGTGGGTCTCTGCTTTTTTTTTTTTTTTTGAGACAGTTTCTCCCTGGGAGCAGGTCTTACCAATTAGGCTAGACTGGCCAGCAAGCCCTTGGGATCTGCTTGTCTCCAGCTTTCCAAAGCTAGGATTATAAGCACATACTGTCATGTTCTTTTTCATGGATGCTGTCGACAAAACTCATGTTCCCATGCTTAAACACCTCATGACTGAGCCATCTCTCCAACCCCCAATGGATATGTTTCCAGTAAGCATTACAGAATACCCAACTGTGCTGTCTACCAAGAATATCATAGAAAATTAACAAGAGTCTCTTGTGAATGCTGCTCTTGGCCTGGTTGAGGAGACAGACACTTGAAATTAATACAGAATGATGACACTTCTACATAGGGAAGCACTGATGTTTGGGGAGGACCACCTCTCAATGGGTGGAGGATAATATTCAGGAGATGTCCAGGTGGATTTAGGGTGCAGTGGCTGGAAGGGCATTCCCGAAGATGGAAAAGAGTGTGTAAGTGGGGTTCGAAGGTAGAGCATGCTCAGTTAGCTGTGTACTCTTGATCTAGAGACTTAAATATTTGTGGTATGCACCTAGACTGGGCCCAGCTCTTGCAGGGTCCTGTGAACCCTGTTAAGACAAAACAAAACAGAACAACCCCCCCCCCAACCAAAACAGATCCTACCAGGTGTTTGGCATTGGGAATTAGCAAATTGGTTTATATTTTAAGTGGTTAATAAGGCCTATGTTTTAACTTTATCAATTAATTAGCTAATTAATTAATCATGTGCTGTGGATGCAACCAAAGCTTTTTGTGTGCTAAGCATACATTCTAACTCTTAGCTACACCTTCAGGTCCTGAATTTTTTATAGTTGTTGTTGTTTTTAGAGACAGGGTCCATGGAGCTCTGGCCGACTCCTAACTTGCTGTGTGTCAAGGATGACCTTAAACAAGCAATCCTCTGCTTCCACCTCCCATGTTTTGAGATTGAAGCATGCACCAGGATGCCAGGTTCATAGGGCACTGGGGGATTGAACACATAGCTTTCTGCATGCTTTGCTTCTCATCTTTTTTTCTTCCACTGAGGTTTGTTATACAAGGCTGTGGAAGTCATATTGAACCCAGAGGGATAGCAGAGGAGAGAGGTGGGAAGAGCCTGTGATTGATGCCATCTGAATTGTTGAACTGCAAACCAGTTCTGAACTTTCTACATATAGGTTCTAGTTTCATGAGATGATTAAAATATCTTCATCATTTAAGTCACACACTAAGTCATGGATTTATTTTTATCTATATTTTAAGATTTATTTTTGATTGTGTATGCATGTATGCATGTATGTATGTATGTATGTATGTATGTATGTATGTATGTATGTATGTGCATATGCATGCATGCTCCTGTTTACGACAGCCAGAAAGCATCAGATCCTGGGAGCTGGAGTTACAGGTGGTTGTGAGCTGACCCATGACATGAGTGCTGGGAACCACTCTAGGGTCCCCTGCAAGAACAGCAAATGTTCTTAATTCCTGAGCCATCTCTCTAGCCACCTGTCTGTGGCTTGAACTGACACAGTATCATGGTGGCTAGAGCATGGTGGAAAAAAATCTCATGAGCGAATCCATCAGTTGACAAGTGTGTTCTCACTACAGCCCGGAGATAGATACCCTTTAAAAACAAAGCCCATGGAGCATCTCTGACTTGTTTACTAATGTATTTCTTTTTATGATGTGCTGCCAAGCTAAGTCCTTGACTTCCAGAAAGAAGCCCCAAGCCCCTAGATAGCTGAGCAGACTCAGTTGTTTTCATTGTTCACCGGGTGGAGGGGATGATTATGGCTCAAAGCTAATTATCCAGTCTTAAGTGCTAACTGCTTCTTCTCAGCTGATTAGCTTTCTCTGCCCAGTCCCCACTGCCGTGCACACCAGCGGGGCACCAGGAGCTGTCTTTCAAGCCAGTTGAATGGAAGCTACCCATTGAGAGTGATGGGGCCTGGGGAGATTTCTCAGTCAGTCAAATGCTAGCCTAACAAGCATGAAGACCTGAGTTTAATCCCCAGAACCCACATAAAATAACCCCAGCGTGGCAGTGCATACCTATGATCCCAGCACAACAGGAAGAGACAGACAGGATGTCTGGGCTATTTGGTCAACTAATCTACGCTACTAGGTAAGTCCCAGATTAGTGAAAGACACTTTCATTAAAAACACAAACAAACCAACAAAATCAAGGTGGATGACACCTGAGGAATGACATCCTGTGGATTTTACATGCTCTGACGTACATGTACACACATGTATGCACATCTGTGCACATCCTGTGGATTTTACATGCTCTGACATACATGTACACACATGTATGCACATCTGTGCACACACACACACACACACACACACACACACACACACACACACACACAGATGAAGAGACAAAGAGTCAAAGACACAAAGAGAGAGACATGGGGCAACTTGTTTCTGGGGCACTTCTCAGCTAAATTCCCATAGCTACAGAATTAAGAGGGCCCTGGAGGACACCTAAGGGCCTCAGAACCCACACAGTGGGTGGCAGGTCTCAGGGGCACCAGCAGATACTGGTGCCTGTGGGAAGTGGGTTGAGTAGTTCCATAGGCTGGTCATTGAGACTCACACCTATATGCTAAACCCATATCCCAACAGAAGTGTGGCCTCTCAACGCACTGCCTGTGCTACCTCTCCTCTGAGACCAGGACTCTGCCCACTTTGGTTTCTGCCTCCACCTTCAGACCAGGCCAGGACAATCATGAACATTCTAGAACAACAGCTTACCAAGATAGCATGGTTCTTCTTTTGTCTTCTCAGAGCTACAGTCACAAGCTAGTCTTACACGGGTGTGCCCCTGGAAGGGGTTTCTCTCCCTTATTCATAGGGTTATGTCTCTCTGTCCATCTGTTCCATGTTTCCCTGATGTGAATCTCAGCTGGGACCTGTCCAGTCCCTGCTCCTGGCCAAGCTCTCCCTGCCTCAAGGCAAAGCCAGAGGAAGCTCACTGCCTGGCCACTAGAGGGAGGCACAGCCAAGGTCTTCAGCCTCAAGGTCTTTTCTCTGATATGCCAACCCCTCCTCAGCATGTCCCTGGTACACCAGCAAGTTCCTCATTGCCCTTTCCTACCTACTCATTTCATTTCTCATCTTTAGCTTTCTGCTTTCACCATCTTACCAAACTATTAAGTGAAAACTTCTATTCTCCTTCCCTTAAGATAGAATGACCCTGTGGTGAATGGTCCCTCTCTTCTATGATGCATTTGGGAACTGGATTTGTCAATTTTGCACATTGTCTTCATATGAATTATTAACAAAACAACCACTTTCTCCAGATTTGGCTGGGGACAAGGGCACCTTTTAATGGCCATCTGCTGGGGCAGGGAATCAGACTGAACGCGCTGCTCCTGGCTCCTGAAGACATCAGTGCTGAGAGCTAGCTGTCCACCTGCTCCTTCTTGTGTCTTTCTGTCCCTGGAAACCAAGCCCAGCAGAAATGCGTCCGAATCATGAGCAGCCAGAGAGAAGCCATAAAACTGAAGTGATGCCCAAAGTCATCACGTTCAGTTGATTAATAAGACAGCCTGTGCCCAGATACAGTGAGAATTCATGATTGGCATAGAAAGAAAGGCTAGTAATAAAGAGAAGCAATTGGACAGTGCATTCTGGAGAATAAAGATTTAAAGGGAATACTATGTGAAAGCAGAGCTCACTCCCTTTCCCTTCAAGTCAAGCAGCCTGGGACGGTTGGCCATTTGGTTCTGATTTCTTTAGATAATGGAGCACTTAGAACAAGGGAGTAGCTAGTGTTCTTTACAAAACGTCAGGGCTCCCACTCAGGTGCCTCCCGAGGCAGCAGCGACAAGTGGAAACGCTTGGGAGGAACCTGGCAGAAAGCACCAGCAGTGCTGAAAATATGAATATTTTTTGACATGGAGATCCCACTTCTGGGAATAAGCCTGATGGAATAACCCCGAATGAGGGGAAAAAAGAAACATAAAAATGTTCATTGCCATACTATTCTGTAGCAGGGAAACTTTAGAACCAAATTAATTATTCAAAAATAAGAGGATGATTAATTAAATCCCACTAAGTTCCCTTGATAAAATAATTGTGTAGTCATGAAAATTTTAATTATAGAAATGATAGCAATGTAGGAACATAATGATGTGAAATTTTATTCATGGTCTTAATTGCAGTGCCCTAAGATACATATTCCTTATATAACCAAAGAATATAAGGAAACGCAAAATATGACTAGTTGTGTTAAGGTGGAATTATTCATGATTAAACTTCCTTTTTCAGTTCAGAGGTGCTATAAACTTTTCTATCCTTTAAGATTTATTATTTTTATTTTATGTGTATGTGTGTGCATCTACATGTGTGTATGTGTACTGCGTGCATGCAATGTCTGTGGAGGCCAGAAGATCCCCTTGCAGCTGGAGTTATAGAAGGTTGTGAATCACCATGTGGGCGCTAGGAGCCAAACCCAGACCCTCTGCAAGAGCAGCCAGTGCTCTTAACTTCTGAGCTCTATTTCCAGTGCCCCTGACTCAATCTTTATAAATATACACAATGAATACATAGGATGTAAATACTCTAAGGATAGAGGAGAAACAGGGCAAGAATGAACATTTGCCAAGGGTCTGTATTGTTTAAGCTACTGGGCTAGCTATAATTTTACATATGTTTGCTAATACAATTTTCATCTGTCTCCTAACTGGTATTTCTCTTTTAATTTTTGTGCAATGTGGAAGTTGAGGCTGAGAGATGCTGACTGAAGATAAATAGGAGGTAGGAGGGGTCAGATAAACCTTTAGTGTGATTCAGAGTTTGTCCAGCAGCTGGACAAATAAGGACCCCCAGGAATTAGAGAGTCCATTCCACCCCTGTTGTACAGGACTGTTCCCCAAGCCAAACAACTGTTTGCGTGTTCAGCTGTGCCCAACTGGAACATACTCCAGCATGGCTTGTTGACTGCTCCTCTCAAAGAGGAGTGGGGAGGGTCACAAGACCCTCACCAGAGTATCCACCCCTCCCTACTATCTGCTATACACAATGCTGCCTTAACTATGTGTGGCTTCAGGAGGGGCTGGAGTATACAGAATGGGAGGGGACTAAGGGAGGAGACTCCATCCATGAGGCCACGAGGAAGTCACCATCCCTGCTGGATAAAGACTTTCCAGTGTGACCTTTTGGGGAGGAACAACCACATCCCTTACCTATGCTCTATAAGTAAGACCAGTGAACTCATCGGTTCCCCAGAATGAACTTTGGTACAATTGTGCCTTGGCTTGCCATTGGACCTTATAGGAGGAGGGGTAGACATTGTTTATGCTTCCCTGAAGGGATTTGAACCACTCTCCTGATGAGAGTGGAGGAATCAGGGACATAAGGATGCAGATAGTGAGTGACAACACTGGAGGCTTGAAGGGCAGGACATGGTTTGTGTTAAACTTTTCTGGCAATGACATGTTCTGGACTGCAGCTCTAAAAAAGTGTGCATGTTATGGCAGAATTGTGCTGTCCTCTCACCCTAACAAATTGTGTTGACATGTGGCTGCATTTGGAGGCAGTTTAAGGAGGTGACCAAGGTTAAATGAGATCATGAGTTTGTGTGTGGCCATAATAGAATAGGGTTCTTAATGGGTTACAAAATGCTAATATGAAGAGGAAAAGCATTAGAGAACCCTTCTTTCTGTGAATACACAGAGGAAGAGTGCTGTGAAGTCACAGTGAGAAGATAACAGAGGCTGGTTGTGGTGGTGCACGCCTTGGATCCCAACACCAGAGAGGCAGAGGGAAGCAGATCTCTGAGCCATAGGCCACTAGGTTTGCATAGTGAGTTTCAGGCCAGCCAGGGTTATGAAGTGAGACCCTGTCTCAAAGGCAAAACACAACTAACAAGGCAGCTGCCTGCAAGTTAGGAAGGGAGCCCTCACCAGGAATTAAATTCTTCCCACCTTGACCCTGGACTTGAATGCCCAACACTTGAGGAAGTAAATGTTTGTTTAATTTACTGTGGTGTTTGTGATGACAGCCCGACTGGAGTGGCACGGGAGAACTAAGTAGCTAAAGTGGTAAAACTGTAATGTGTGGAATGGTTCACGACTGTGGATGGTTAAACATCCTCATGAAGCCAATCATAAAATGAATCATAACATTAACTAAATGTGCTGGGCACTTAAGGGCCAGGAAATACCATTACTTTATGGGCATCAATTCATTTACTTTTCTCTTGGTGCCACCAGATAAGCCTATGACTTCATCCTTGTCCCTGTGAAGGCACGGGGTGCAGAGAGGTGCAGTAGCATATAAAGATCACACAACTAGGCACAGAGGGGGGGTGGAAGCATGCTCTTGGGGCATCGTTTCCATGGCCCGAAACAACAGCATTCTGGGTTGGAATGTGGGGAATGCTATAAACTAGGGGCAAAGAATGGAGAGGGACGTGTTCAGCAGACTGATCAGCTAGATCAGTTGGATAAGTCTGGGTAACCAGTGAGTGACAGAAGGAGAAGTTGATCTCATTGCCTTTCAGCCGCAGGGAGAGGATGGCTGATGGTGTGAGTCTTGACGAGGTTGAAAGAGACGCTGTAAAATCTGGAATGGGACATTGGCCAAGGCTCATGTTGCTTTCAAGCTATCTCCACTTGACAGGGTGTGGCATGGCAGAAGCTTCCTCTTTATAGCAGGTGCAGTCTGGGAAGGGTGCCATAGAGATTTCCCAGACTCACTGTGGCACTCAGGACTGGTTTTCTCTCCAGACCCAGGGACAACTTTTGTCTCTATGTCTTCAGTTTCTAAAATTTGTATGAAGGCACAGAAGATCGGTGCTGGGGGTGTCATGTTACCCGATTTTTAAAACACAACAGACATAGTGATCAAAATAGCAAGTTATAGGTAAAAACCAGACACACAACCCAAAGAACAGAACAGAAAGCTCAGGAATAAGTCTATGTACTGTGGTCAGTTCACCTTCAACAAAAGTGCCAGAAAGCACACAGTGAAGAAAGAGTAGCATCTTTAATCCACGGGGTTGAGAAAAATGGATGTTCATAGGCAGAAGAATGAATCTGGATCCTATCTCACACCTGTTAGACACGAACCTCAAGTGTATTGTAACAAAGATGGAAACATATGATCTCAAACTGTAAAATTGAGAAGTTTCTTAGTGCTGATCTTTTAGAAATCTTTTGGCTATAACCTCTTGAGAGTTAGCATTCCATTACTGTGATATAGTACCCAAGAAAATCACCTTTTCCAAAAGGAAAGGTTCATTCTGACACATGGTTTTGGAGCTTTCAGTTCATATTCTTTGGGGCCTACAGCGAGGCTTCGCTTTATGCAGGGAGAGCATCAGTGGGTCAGGGGAGAGACTCATTTCTTGGTAGTTAAGAGGAAGAGTGAGATAAGACAGAGGCAGACTCAGTGAAAGGGGGAAAAGAGAAGGGGGAGGGGAGGTCAGATGACAGGGTCTCAATATCCACCCTAACAGAATGTCCCAATGACTAAACTGCCTTCCATCTCATTACCTGCCAGTAATGCCAATAGTTCAAGCCAAACCCTCAACATGGCTTTGGGGAATATTAACATTTCAAACTAGAGCAGACCCTGAAAGCAAACATACGAACTGGAGATATAAAGGCTTGGCTCTTGCCCAGCATGCGCGAGTTCCTAGAGTCGCTTTCCAGCACTGGAGAACCCTCACAGACAAACCCCAACCACCACAACCAACAGCACACAGAGGTACATGGAATGGCACCAAACCAAAATTTCCATGCAGGAAATGAAACCATCAATGGAGAAAGAGGTAACCTATGGGGCAGGAGATGCTTGCAAACCATGCATTTGACAAGGGGCTAATAATCAGCATCTGTAGAAGACTCACACAGCTACTCTGCAAAGAAATGAACAAGCTAATTTAAAGCTGTGGTGGAAGGTTTTCAGAGGTCACAGCAAGATGCTGGGATCGGGACAAACTGTGAATGAGGGTTTCCTCTTATGCACATCCTGACTGATACTTGTCATCTTTGTCTCTTTGACGACGGTCTTCCTCACAGGATCGTGAGCTGATGCTCACTGTAGTGTTGATTTTTGTTTTTCTGATGATTAGTGATATAGTCAGCACTACATATTTTTCAAGCACATCTCAGCCATTTTTATGTCTCCTTTAGGGAACAGAAAAATCAAGAGTGGGCTGGGGAGATAGCTCGGTCAGTGAAGTGAGAGCCTGATTCGCATCTCCAGAACCCTCATTAAAGAGCCAGGCATCATAGTGTGTGCTTGTAGTCCCCGTGCTGGGAAGCAGAGGCAAGAGGATCCTTCGGATTTGCTGGCCAGCCAGCTTAGTCTACTTGGTGAGCTCCAAGACTCAAAAGAGTAGATGGAACCTGGGAAGTGACATTGAGGCTCTGTGTATATGCTTCTGCATGTTGTAGTGGTTTGAATGACAGTGGATCCCATAGGCTCCTATATTTGAATGCTTGGTCTACACTTGGTGGAACTGTTTGGGAAGGATCGGGAGATGGGGTCCTGTTGGAGGAGGTGCATCACTGAGGGTTGGCTTTGAGGTTTCAAATTACTAATTAGCTCCCTGCCTCATGCTTGTGGACATAAGTTCTCAGCTCTTCTCCAGAGCCATGCCTCCTTGCCTGTTGCCATGCTCCCTGCCATTATGGCCATGAACTCTAATCCTCTAGAATCATGAGTCTCTCAATTCAATGATTTAAAAAATATAAGTTGCCTTGGTCATGGTGCTTTGTCACAGCCGTAGAAAAGTAACTAAGACATACCTGCACCTACATCATACCCACATATACACACTCACTCACACACACACTCACACACTCAATCACACACTCAATCACACACTCAATCACACACTCACACAACACACACACACACACACACACACACACACACACACACACACACCTCCAAATAGCCCCACTGTTAAAAAAAAAAAAGGATGAGAAGCTACCATCTAGCTCCACTTCCTACTGTCATTAGTCAGATCATCCCATGGGGTGTGATTCCTCTCTGTTTTTGTGCTGTGTCACCTGGCTGTGGTGGCAGCAGCAATGACAGGTCCCAATGACTTAGGTGAGATGTTTTCCAGAGAGAAAAAGTGTTTGACATTATCTACTCAGAGTTCTATGCAGCAAGATAAAAAGCCTGGATGAATGGGGATAACTGTCCCATGGCTGTAATGAATGTTTGAAAGACTTCATTGAATGAGTATATGAGAGCATGTTTATTAAAAGGACGCAGCATGAATGGGGCCATGTTTTAATTCTCAAAATGTCACTTTGGAGAGTAGATCCATCAGGGTAGAAGAGCTGACTGTGGAACCGAGATTTTATTATTTTCCACTCTAGGGAAATTGACTATGAAAAAAAATGGGTCAAATCCCTTTAATTTGTATCTCGTTTACACCATGCTTTGTAGAACAGATTGCTGTGCTAATGAAGCCGGGTGAATTCTTGTGAGAACTGCGTGCTTTTATTAGCAAGCGCTTATTAATCAAAAGGCTTCCTGTACATCCAATCAGCTGTAAAGGCCGCCCTCAGGATGAAGCCTCTTTTGTAGCCTTCCCGGTTCAGAGAGGAAGAAATGGACTCCAGGTCTCCCAGGCGAAGGAAAGAGGATAGTTTTCTGTTACTGTATAGGATCTTTTGGATGTGAAGACTCCGTGATAGAAAGGCACAATGATTAAGATGCTAAAATCGTCTTAAAGACACAATTCATGCCCTTCTGCTCTTTTTATTACCTGTTTCATTCCAGTTACTTGAAGTTCGAGTCCCTTTAGCAAAGGGCCTCTGATGTGGCCCATCAGTGTTCTCTCAGCTCCCACACAGCTTTTGCACCCCTAGGCAGCATCCGTGGACCCAACCTGGGCTTCTCTGCGGCATTCCAGAGGGTGCTTCCCCGACCAGGAACTAACACTGTAAATCCATCCCGTAGAAAGCGAGTAAGCATCAAGAACCAAGAACCAGGTGAAGTGCCTTGTGCTGGGAGAAGGGAAGGAATTGAGCTCTTCTGGTCGCCGTCACAGCACTTATCAGCTCTGGCTCTCCACGACTAGCATTTTTGCTTGCGTTTATCACTAAGTTCAGGCTGGTTTGACTCCTGACTGCCAGCACCAACATTTCTTCAACCAACAGCTTTTCCTGGGCAAGCTACATGGCCAGACACGCCCCCACGATTGACTTCCCCCTGGTCTTCGGTTCCCCCTTCCTTTAGTGGTGTTTTCTGGAATTTCTTCTCCTCAAAATAATTGATGACAGTTCTCACCTGAGGATTGGCTTCTGCTGGAGATCAAATTAAGGCAGCTTCCAGAATTTCAAGACCAATAGGAGTCGAATATGAGACAGACATTTTTCATTGCCTCTGGGCCCTGTTCTATTTTGCTTCTTTGGTGCCGTGATAAAACACTGACCAAAAGCAACTTTGGGGAGGCTTATAGGTTATAGACCATCAAGGAGGGAAGCCAAGGTAGGAAATCAAAGCAGGAACCAGAGGCAGGAACTGAAACAGAATTTGGAGCAACACTGCTTTACTGGCTTGCTCCCCCTGACTAACTCATCTGGATTTCTTATACAGTGCTGGCCCACCTGCCTAGGGATAGCATTGCCCACAGCAGACTGGTTCCCCACTCCATCAGTTAGCAAGAAAGCCAGTCTGATTGAGGAAGTTCTTCAGTTCCCTCTTCCCGGGTGAATCTAGGTTTGTGTTACTGTCTGGGTTTCTGTTTTGTTGGTGTGAAGAGACACCTAACCAAGGCAGCTTTCTTAAAAGAAAACATTTGATTGGATGTTTTAGAGAGTTTATAACCATCGTGATGGGAAGCAGACAGGTTTGGAGCTCGAGCAGTAGCTGAGAGCTTTTCAGCCTGATCTGAGAGAGAGAGAGAGAGAGAGAGAGAGAGAGAAGAGAGAGAGAGAGAGAGAGAGAGAGAGAGAGAGAGACACTGAGAGAGAACACTTTAGGCCTGGTGCAGGCTTTTGCAACCTCAAAGCCCACCCCAGTGACACACCACACCTCCTCCAACAAGGCCACACCTCCTAAGCCTTCCCAACAGTTCTACTCCCTGGGGATCAAACATTCAAGTAATGAGCTTTTGGGAACCATCCCTATTCAAACCACCACATCATGATGACAACTGAAGCTGACTATGACAGGCCCTGGTGATAGAGTCTTCTTTTACACGGGTCCCTTTCACACTTGTCATATGGCTTTGATTTGCCCAGAGCTGCAGGGAGTCTGGGCATTCTGGTCCTCATTAGTTCCCTACAATCTTTCAGGCACTCTGCTCTTACCTGTGGCAGTTTTTAAAAGACATAAAGTTTAATTAATGTATTAGAATTCATGAGAGATGCTGAATTTTAATGAGTTAATACTCCCTCTTTCTTTTCTCTGGTCGATGAGAGTGTCTTAGCATTGGGTGAAATCCCATACCTTTTGAAATGTCTTGAAAATGTGAAAACACCTAGGTTTTCAAACTAAAAAAGATGGTGGCTATATACACATTTTAAAAAAATGGCTTGGAGGGATTGCTTAGTGGTTAAGAGTGCTTGCTGCTCTTACAGAGTCCAATTCCCTGCATCCATACTAGGTGACTCACAACTGCCTGTATTTGTAGTTTGGGGGGTGGGAATCCAACATCCTATTTGGTCTCTGCTGGCACACACATACACACACAAAGATTCACACATGTACACATAAACACAAAATGAATCCTTTAAAACAGAGAAAGAAAATAACAAATAATGAAATAACAAAAATTATTGAGTTAAGATTCTCAGAATTGGAGAGTCAATAAATCCAAAAGCAGGTAAAACAGATTTTAGAGGTTTCTGGAAAGTCTATTAAAGAAAGGAATCATAAATAAGCATAGCTGAGAGTGTCAATAACCACTCTGTGGCTGGATCAAAAAGGATGACCTTTTATCACAACTGTTTCTCAACACTGTCTTGGATAGTTACCTTGAATTACTTGAACTTTAGTGCATGAAGACAGATTTTCTCTGCAGTGGTGCCTGTGGAAGTTGCAGTAGGTCAGGTAAGGACAAGTGCTGGGGGATTGGATGCTTGAGACAGGACAGCCACAATCTTGAGCCATATTGGTGGGTGCTTCTGTAAGATTATAGGAACACCACTGAAGTGTTAAAGAAATGTATAATAGAGCAATAATGCCAGATCTTATTGGAAATTGTAAACTGTGTCCTGTCAGAGACAGGGATGCTTGCTGTCCCTCTCAAATGCTGAACATCCAAGAACTACACTTCCCCAGAACCCGTGGAACTGGGTACTGTCTATTGCCTGTGTTCTAGTCTATTTGGCAATAATGGAAGTGACACAAGACTTTCCTAGGCTGGGCCCACAAAACCCTCCCATGCAGAAACACACCATGGTACTCGTTCCTTCTAGCTGTCTCATAGAGGCAGTGCCCTCATGACTGCATGGCTAAGTGTTGCTAAAAGCAGCAAACTATTACCAATTTTGAGTCTGGGAAAGACCTAGATAAACTGGGTTCAGCCGATCTGTTAGTAACCCATTACTAAGTGACTAAGAAACAACTTTCTGTTGTGTTTGATCCACCATATGTCTCTCGGTCTATTTGCTTACAGTAGTTAGCCTCTGCAACCTACTTTGGATCTTTCTCACTCTATTGCAACTATTCAGGTTTGCATGTAGAGAGGAAATAGTTACAGAAACACAAATGAATGGCTGAGATTGTGTTTCTAAAAAGCTTTGTTTAAAGGACTATGCTGCTGTCAATATTTGGCCCCACAGAGCTCTGGATCCTTGTTCTTCCTCTTTTCCCTGTTACATCTTCCTCTAGGATATCACTATCTTCTTTTGAGTACCCACTATCACAGCTTATATTATATTGAAGGTCTCCAAGAAAAGAGATGTTTTCTATCGTGTTTCCTACTTATCTCCCATGTGTAACACAACGGCTAGTTTATGACAGCCCTTTGATAAATATATATACAATAAATGATTGTAAGGGTTTGGTATGTCACCCACCACCACAATAATCATTAATTTCATATTGCATTTCTGCAAAGAACAAAAAGTGGTAGTCTCTCCAGAATCCTAACATGTTCATTAATTTTGGCCTTTTCCAATTTCTTATGAACAAAAACACAAACAGCTTTGCATCTCATTATTTATAATAATGAAACTGTAAAAATAAACTGAGGTGGTGTGACAGTTAAGCAAACTAGGACCCATATAACTAGATATAAATACTTTGAAAACAAAAATTACTAGAGCACTTGTATTGATCATTTTAATGGAAAAAAAGACATGAAACCACACATAGAGTGTGTGCCTGTGTATGTGGGTACATGTAAATATGTGTGTATGTATTTGTGTCTATGTATATGTGTGTGTATTATGTGTGTTTGTGTCTCTCTGTATGTATATATGTGAAGATGTCTCCATATGTGTGTGTATGCATGTTTGTGTCTCTCCGTGTGTATATATGTGTGTTTATGTCCTTGAGATATATATATATATATATTATATATATATATATATATATATATATATATATATGTGTGTGTGTGTGTGTGTGTGTGTTTGTGTGTGTGTGTGTAGCATCAAATGATGGGCAGATATTGTAGTGCTTTCTTCTGTCTACATTTGATTGACTCCTCATTATGCATCCCTTAATACAGTAATTTTCCAATTTCCATATGAAAAGGGAAGAAACCTCTTAGTACCACCTTCCACCTGCTGGGTCACTGCAAATTTGCTGGGGATAAGATGGGAAGGTAGGGGCCGGAGAGATGGCTCAGCAGTTAAAAGCACTGACTGTTCTTCCAGAGGTCCTGAGTTCAATTCCCAGAAACCACATGGTGGCTCACAACCATCTGTAATGAGATATGGTACCCTCTGCTGGCATGCAGGCAGAAGACTGTATACATAAGAAATAAATAAAGTCTTTAAAAAAAGTAAAGAAACACTATTTTCCTTTCTTTCCTTCCCTTCACCTCCTTCCTTCCTTTCCTTCTTTCCCTCCTTTCTTAAAAAAAGAGGGGAAGGTGTTTTCTTGATGATTTTTTTCCATATAGGGACAGTGGTTAGTATATTCTGAGAGTTTGTGCTGGAATAGAAGAGAAAGAGTACCCCGAACGCCTTCAATTACTAAGCTTCTTTGGCTGTGTAAGGATGGTGAACAGCTGTGGTGGTGCCTCCTCCTTCTTATGTCTGTTTCTGTCTCTGTCTTGCTCTTTGTTATCCAACACAGGGTTTCCCTGTGTAACCCTGGCTGCTCTGGAATGCACTCTGTAGGCCAGGATGGTTTAGAACTCAGAGATCTGCCTTCAAGTCATTCTTGATTGCTCTTTAATTTATTCAAGGAGTCAGGGTGTCACCCAAACCCAGAGCTTGTCACTGATGGGCTGGTCTTGCTAGCCAGCTTGCTCTGGAGAACCTGCCTCTATCTTTTGAGGTTGGAATTACAGGTGGGCTTCCGCAACCCCTAGTATTTGTGTGGATTTTCAGGATTTGACTTCAAGTCCTCATGCTGTGCTGTGCAGGAAGTGCTTAACCACTCAGCCATCTCTAGCTCATTACCAAGCAGCCCCTTTCTGCATAGGCTACATTGGAACCACTTGTTCTGATAAACTGTACATCTGTATGATGGAAGCAGGAACCTTCAGTACTTGTGTTGGGCAGTGAGCCCTTGAGTAGAGATGGAAGAGAAGGGATAGTATAGGAGGTTGTGCCCTGGACATCCAGTGGCTGGTGGAAACTCCTCACCATGAACAGTGATACATAACACTCATTTTAAAGATATTAGTATGACTATTTCCACCAGTATTCTTCACACATAAGAGACTACATGTAGCAGTTCAGTGTTTTCAGAGGTGGGAATATATGGGGGGCATTCATAGGATGTGGGGTGATGACCCTGTTTTCTAGGCTTCCATAGGATGAGGGTGGTGGTCCTGGTGTCTAGGCTGGCATAGGAGGAGGGTGATGGGTCCTGGTGTCTAGGCTGTGGATGGCAGCCAAGCATGCTCATTAGAAATACAGAAAGGGAGGTCTAAGCTCAGGGTCAGAGAGATCAGAGAAGACTTGGCTTCGCAAGAGTGGCCATAATAGACAGGACACAATTCTAGGGAAAAGCAAGTTGCCTAATAAGGCTGGGGAAGGTGAGCAAGATCCCATCTTTATACAGTTGGCTGAGAGAGATTTTGTTTGATGCTCATCTGGATTAATTCTTGTACTTTTGTAGCTTTGCTTGTTTTGTCATGGAGTAGTGGGACTGTCAAGGAGCAGGGGTAGAGAATAGTAGACATGGGGACTTTGGAACCAGATGCCCTGCATGGAGAGTCCAGCTCTGAACAAATCCGACTCTTGCAAGACTCAGTGTTTCCAGATGCAAGATCAAGTAGCTCTTTTCCCATGCGGATGTGGGGGCTGAATGCAGTGGCGATGTCCACGAGCTTTGTGTGGGAGCAGAGGCAGTGGAGGCAATCAATAAATGCCAGCCATTGCATATTGTTCCTGTAACCCTCCCCAACCCTCCCCGCTTTGTTTCTTGTGGTATTGTTCTCATCCTTTAGGCTCAGCTCCAGCACCAGCTTTAAAGTTTCCTCCTCCATTTTCATTTTCTTTATGTTTCCATAGGTCTGTCTAAAATACTATCTACGGCATGATGCTTTTTGCTTATTCTTTCATGTCCTCTAATCACCCCGCCCCTCAGTTTAGGTAGGGTTGCTTCCATATGCATGCATGTGGGGCTATTTACTAGATCCTGAGCAACTTACCAGTGACAACACCACTGAAGAAAAATGGTGTCCCTTCCCCAAGTGGCCATTAACTGCTGATAGCTCTTCAGTTAGGGGTGAGGCCTTACGAGCCTCTGCACTATTTTTGATGGAATTTTGACTGGTTGGCTAGCATACAGGATCTGGGTGAGAAAGCACAGCTGTTATGAGTTCATGTGCGCAATATCCATGTCATGTCCAGAAGGCAGCATCTCCATCCCCCTCCCCCGCATGCTCCAGCTCTAAGTTTCTTTATGCCCCCTCTTCTGTGATATTCTTTGATGTTCATACACACAGGCAAAGATAGTGCACATAGATTACAAATAAAATTTTAAGAAAAGAACAAAGAAAATGAAAAACTATACATTTGGGTTTTGTGACTCCAGAGACCACATTTACTCCTAATTCTTGATCAGCAGCTGGAGACTTGCCCTGGTGATTTTCATGCCTCAGTCTGTAGTCAGGATTGGCGACACATGTCATCTGCCAGCTCTGATTAGTGAAGGGCAACTGCTGGAGGACTTTGTGGAGAGGTGTTGCTGCTGATTGGACTTGGCAGCAGCACTGGACAGACTCCAGTTCTATGGGGAACAGAGCGTTGGTTGGCCTTTGCCCAGTGGCAGTTGATGATGTGACAGTGAGGTAATGTACTAGCTGGTTTCTATTTCACCATCAGACACAGTCCCCCCAATTGATGTCCTCATCCTAGCACTGGAGGATCTGGCAGCAGCTCCCACAATGGCAGGTACTCACCACTCATAATCCCTGCAGCCAGCAGCCTTATCCTGGGGCAACTGGGAGCTGACCATTGTGCCAGAGTGATGAAAGGCAGTGTAGTGAGCCCAGGGGAAAGCAGTGGGATGCCTATTGCCATGTGAGCCCACCATAATGCCCTTAAAGTAGATGTGGGTGCCATCCATTCCTCCCTTCTGTCCTTCACACATGTCATTTTCTTTAGTTGTGTAGCCACTGATAAGCGGCTCTTGCTCCAGTAAATGACCCCCTCCCATTTATGTATAGGCAAGAAACCCTAAGTTCAGCATGCCACACACAAAAGAAGGCATCAAAGCAGGAGGGGCCTTATCTGGAAGGGGAGGAGAGGGAGAGGGATGAGGGTGTACTGGTTGGGTTTGTGTGTCAACTTGACTTAAGCTAGAGTCATCAGAGGAAGGAGCCTTAGTTGAGGAAATGCCTTGATGAGATCCAGCTGTAAAGCGTTTTCTCATTTAGTGATCACCTTGGAAGGGCCTACCCCATGGTGGGTGGTGCCATCCCTGGGCTGCTGCTGGCCCTGGGTTCTATAAGAAGATAGGCTGAACAAGCCATGGGAAGCAAGACAGAAAGCAGTTCCCCACTATGGCCTCTGCGTCAGCTCCTGCCTCCAGGATCCTGCCCTGTTTGAGTTTCTGTCCTGACTTCCTTTGATGATGAACAGCAATGCTAAAGTGTAAGCCCAATAAATCCTTTCTTCCAGCACTGGTCCAGTGGTGCAATGGATAAATCCTTTCTTCCTAAACTTGCTTTTTGATCATGGTGTTTTATTCAGCCATAGAAATCCTAACTAAGACGGGGGTCGGGGGAGGAGGAAGATGAGAACTAAGAGGAGAGGAGGAGGAGGAGGAGAGGGAGAAGAAGAGGAGGAGGAGAGGGAGGAGAAGGGGAAGATGGGGAGGAAAGAAGGAGAGGAGGGGAAGGGAAACAGGAGGAGAGGAGACTGATATAGGATGTCCTTTTGTACACTGTGAATATGTGCTGCTATTACCGGTTGATTAATAAAGATACTTTGGCCTATGGCAGGGAGAATATAGCTAGGTAGAAAATCCAAACAGAAATACAAGGAGAAAAAAGGTGGAGTCAAGGAGAAGCCAGAGAACCACCAGAGCAACAAGATGTACTAGAGAACACGTAATGCCATGAAGCTACGTGGTGATGCTCGGATGGGCTGATTTATACGTAAGAGGTAGCAAGTAATAGCCTGAGCCACTGGCCAAGCAGTTATAATCAATATTAAGCCTCTAAGTGATTATTTTTATAAATGGCTTTGGGGACTGGTGGGCAGGAGAGATACCCCTCCAGCAGGACTGGGAGGGACACAGAAAACTTCTAACTACAGCAGAGAAGGGGGAAAAGGAGAAGAGGAGAAGGGGAAGAGAAGAAGGAGGAGGGAGCAGTAGCAGCTTGCTTCCCTTTCTGTGGTTTGCTTGTTTTTCACTTCCTGTTCTGCTGCTGATGTGTGGGATATTCTGCACATGGCCATCTCTTTCTTTGCACTTAGGATTTAGATTTAAATTTTCTTCTTTAGCGAGATCATTGTGTGTTCACTCCCAGCCATCTATTTTCTTACTCCTCAGTTCAGTGTATATTTCTGAACACCTTATTGTTGCTTACTGCTCTCAGTGAAATGGGATACATACTGTTACCATAATCTGGTGGAGTAAAGTCAGATCATTTTGAAAGAAACAAGTAAATACTTATTGTATTAGGTGGTAACCAATATTATGAAGGATAGATAGGAAGACTAAGGGGCTAGAAAGATAGCTCTGCACAAGCATGAGGACCTGAGTTTGGGTCCCCAAAACTCTTGTAAGAAGCCAGGTATGATGGTACATACCTATAGCCCCAACACTAGGGAGACTGTGGACACAAGTAGATTCCTGAAGTTCATTGGTCAGCCAGCCTATTGATGAGCTTTAGTTTCAGGGAGAAACCCTGCCTCAAAATACAAAGGTGGAGAGCTAGTCAGGAAAGATACCTGGCATTAACCTCTGGCCTCCACACACATACCTATACTAACCAGTACATAACACACACACACACACACACACACACACACACACACACACACACACACACGCGTGCACACACGAATGTTGACTAAGGGGAAAGAGGGGAAAGGCAAAGAAAGCAGGGGCTGGAGGAGGTGGTATTTAAGTAGGATTACTAGGGAAAGCCACATTAATAAGGCAGCATGTGAATAGGAAGTGGGGATGTCTGGAAATGATGCCCTGAGTGGAAGGGACAGAGTGCAAAGGCAGAGAAAGAAACTCCCTTCTTCCTTCCTTTCCCTTCCCCTTTCCTCTTCTCCCCTCCCCTGCCTTCCTTCCCTTCTATCATCTTACCACATTTACCTCCCTCCTGGTGCTTTTAACTCTTATACATGTGTGTTTACTTATTGACTCACTGTTTGTGTTAAGCTAAGGAGGTTTGTTAACTGCCCATGTCAATCAAAATGCTTTAGCACAAACCACAGAAATTTATGAGGGCAAGCAAAACAGGACCCACAAGGGATTTTGACAAGGACATGAGTACTCACAGTAAGTATAACAGGTAAATCTGGAGAATGGGAAGGAAAAGAGAGAAGCTGGGGCTATCCTGAGGATTCAGAGCTTGGAGGGACAACCCTGCACATCATTTCCAAGGACGACACCCAGCTTGTCCATTTGTCCCCATGTGCTTCTCCTCTCAAGGAGTCAATGAGGGTGCTGGAGAGATGGCTGGGTGTTGAGAGAGCTTGCTGCTCTTTCAGAGAACTAGAGTTTGGTTTCCAGCACCCATATTGGGTAGCTCACAATTGTCTATAACTCCTGTTCCAGGGGATCTGATGCCCTCTTCTGGACTTAGTGGGTACCTACAATTATGTGAACACACACACACACACACACACACACACACACACACACACACACACACACACAAACACACACACACACACGAAGCTAATCAGGCCTGGCTTCATGGGCCTGCAAACATTCCTCAAACAGGGTCCCTGCTATTTAGTGTTTTACTGTCAGCATCTTAAACTTTTTAATATTGTTGAATGAAGGTCATTGAATTTTTGTTTTACACAAATTGTGTTCTGAGGCCAACTTGGATGGTATAGCCACTAAGCCCATCCCATCCTTGGTTAAAGGTGAGGGGCAAGGACACTATGCCTGGTGGTGTGTGCCTTAGTTACTGTTGTATTCCTGTAAAGAGACACCATTACCATGGTAACTTATAAGAGAAAGCATGTAATTCCCAAGTACAAGTACTGTGCAGACACAGATCAAATTCAATTTTGATTTGGCACCAAACCAACAATACAGCAAAAGACATACAAGCAAACATGGACATAACATTGAACATAAAAGTTGCGAGCTCGATTGATCTTACCTCCAAGATCAAATCCACTCAGGTGAGGGGTGGTCGCAAATCCAGGACGAGCCCCCAAATGTAAGACCTCCCCCAGAAGCTCAGGCCTCCAGGATCTCAGCCCAGGACTGAGGTCACCCCAATCACTAGGCTATTCGAAAGCTTGATGCAAACTGCATGAGGCTTTATTATAGTTGTTTAACGAGCTAACCCCATGTTAGCTCGGGTCTTTCATCCACCCACCATGGTGGATGGCTAGGAAAGACCAAGAGCTTACATTTTATCAGCAAGTTGGAGGCAGAGAGAGAGAGAGAGAGAGAGAGAGAGAGAGAGAGAGAGAGAGAGAGAGAGAGAGAGAATGCCTATGCCAGGGCTTTTGAAACCTCTAAGCCCCACCCCTAGTGACACACCTCCCGTGACTGGGCCACACTTCCTCCAACTGGGAGGCCATACCTTTGAATCCTTCCTAAAAAGTCCACCAACTGGGAACCCATTCAAATATGAGCCTATCAAAGCACCACAGTCCCCTGCAACGTATCTACAAGGAAAATGGAGAGGACTGGCTGGATTGGAGCAGACAAACTGAACTAGACATCTAAGCAATGGCTAAGGAGGTGGAGGAAGTGGGATTAGCCTTGGTTTCTAACCCAGGAGCCAGATGTCCAATCTGTTTCTACTTTCATCCATCTGTACTGCCTTCCCCATACCCAGATAGGCTTGGAAGCCTGTTGCCTGCCCCCAGTGTCAGCAATGTAAGATGTTGAAAAAGCAAGTGTGTCCTTGGCTGCATGGGAGTGTAATTCTCAGTTGTAAATTATATGTAATGTAAAAAGTAGTATTTTCTCAATCAAATGCAGTCCTTTGTTTAATGAGAATCAAATAGAACTCGACATTAAAAGGACCTTGATTGTCTGCATAATTAATTGTATGTTATTCTAACTCCCCCAGTGATTATATCCCAACTTCTCTCCCAGGAACATTTACATCTCCAAAAGCGCACTCCTGTGGTCCCTTTTGTGTGCAGTCCACTTATTACCCACTTAACTGCTACTTGAGAAAAAGCATGGTACTTCTTCGATTGTTCTTCACAGGCAAGTTAGGGGTAATTGTACAGTTCTGCTTTTATGACTGCATTTGCATGAGTTTTCAAAGATATACCCAGCTGGGCCCCTGAGCTTTTGAAAACTATCTCCAAGTTCTCACTGTTAAATGATATGCTGACTGCTTGCTCTAGTGTCATCAGTGGAGTTTACACATTTATCCATCTGCCCTCACTATATCCTGCTTTGCAAATAAGATATAAAAAATATGCATGGTAAATATATGTTAAGAAAAAAATCTGATAATAGAGGGAGCCATTATAGGTTTGAGGAGAGATCTGGCACTGGTGAGATTTCCAGAGATCTACAAGGATGACACCAACTGGCAATCTAAGCAATAGTGGAGAGGCTACTTTAAATGCCCTTCCCCAATAATGAGATTGATGACTACTTTATATACCATCCTAGAGCCTTCATCCAGCAGCTGATGGAAGCCAGGGCAGACACCCACAACTAAACACTGAGCTGAACTTCTGGAACCCAGGTGCAGAGAGGGAGGTGTGATGAGCAAAGGGGTCAAGACCGGGCTGGTGAAAGCCACAGAAACAGCTGACCTGAACAAGGGGGAGCTCATGGACCCCAGACTGATAACTGAGATGCCAGCATGGGACTGATCCAGACCCCTGAATGTGGGTGTTAGTGAGGAGGCCTTGGCAATCTATGGGGCCTTGGGTAGTAGATCAGTTCTTATCCCTGGTGCACAAATGGACTTTGGGAGCCCATTCCACATGGAGGGATGCTCTTTCAGCCTAGACACATGGGGGAGGGCCTAGGCCCTGCCTGGGATGATATGACAGACTCTGGAGATCCCCCATGGAGTGCCTCACCCTCCCTGGGGAGCGGAGGGGGTGTGGGGTGCTGGGTTGGGGGGTTGGTGGGAAGTGGGGAGCTGGGATTGACATGTGAAGCAAGCTTGTTTCTAATTTAAATAAAAATAAAAATGAAAAAATCTGAAAGAAAAGAAGAAATACATGCTGTTAATAGATACATACATTAGCCTCTTTCTATTGCAGTGATAAAACACCATGACCAAAAACCAAAGTAAGGAAAACTTTATGTTGGCTTATGGATCCAGAGAGTTAGATGTTCACGATGGTGGTTGTGGTGGTTTGACTGAAAATAACTCATAAGTCTGAATACTTGGTCTCCAGTAGGTGGGATTGTTTGGGAAGGGTTAGGTGGTGTAGTCTTGTTGGAGAAAATGTGTTCCTGGGGGCAGACCTTGAGGTTTCAAAAGATTCTAGCTGTTCCTGGAGTGTCTTTATCATTGCATCCTGCTTGTGGATCAAGATGTAAGTTCTCAGTTGTTCCAGCCATCCATGCCTTTGCTTCACCATTACACACTCTAACCCATTGAAATCATAAGCCCCAATTAAACACTTTCTTTTAAAGTCGCCTTGGTCATGGTGTCTTATCACGGCAATAGGAAAGTAATTAAGATAGTGGCAGGAGAAGGAGTCTGGGAATCACATCTTAGCTACATACAAGAAGCATAGAGAACAGGAAGTGGGGAAAGCTACAAACCCTTAAAGCCCCTGCCCCCCAGTGATGTACATCCTCCAGCAATTCTACACATCCTAAAGGTTCTATGAACTCCTCAATCTTTTAGGGATAAATGAAGAAGCAACAGAGACCAAGTGTCCAAATACATGACCCCTTGGGAACATTTGTTATTCAAACCACAGCAATGCTAATACAAATTTAAAGAGAGAAAGCATGCATTGGCAAAAACATTCCCCATTAGACACAATCAGATGTGTTCAGGGTGTTAAGGCTATAGACCAGAAACATTTTATATTATAGATTTTGAGGGTTGGGGCCAGGAAGAAGGCTTGGTAGGCTAAATGCTTGCCTTGTAAGCATAAACACCTGAGTTCAATCCCTGGCACCCATGTAAAAACCCCATTGTTGTGGTATGTGCTTGTAATCCTGGTACTAGGGAGGTGGGGACAGGCAGATACCTGGGTCTTGCTGTCTGAAGACAGAGAGAGAGAGAGAGAGAGAGAGAGAGAGAGAGAGAGAGAGAGAGAGAGAGAGAGAGAGATTTTTTGAGGGTTTCTATAAGACCGAAAATAGATGCAACTGAGTAATGAAGAAAACAGCACAGAGAAAATAGAAAGCTCCAGAGGCTTGTGTGCTGGAGGGTGGAGAAGTAAGTAAGTAAGAGCAATTCTCCTTTCTGGCCTCTGGAGGGTGTCTTGGCTTAGAGGCTGCAAGTCCACAGCACCGATGTCTGTATGAGACATGTTCATCTTACAGAAGTGAGACTCATAAAACAAGTGAAGGAAGAGCAAAGAGCAGTGAGGAAAGAGAAGTGGCTAAACAGCAATAAAATACAAACAACTTTGAAACTGGGTGTGGTAGCAAGTGAAGGTTGAGCTAAGAGTATCCTGAATTTGAGGTCAACCTCAGCTATATAGATAATTCATGGCTAGCCTGGGATATGTGAGACCTTGCCTTAAATTAATCAAATAAATATTTGGGTGTGATGGTATATGCTTGTAACCCCAACACTATAGGGTGAGGCAGGAGGGTCTTGAGTTTGAAGCCAGCTTCAGTGACTTAGGTAGTTTGAGACCAATCTGGATTAGACTCAAAATATGTATGGATTGTGTACTTTACTGTTAATTAAAATGTTGCAAATGGAAACTAAGCAGAGATACAACCTTTTACTAAACAAATGTATCAATCAGGATTCTCAGTGACAATAGGGGGAGCTCTCTCTTCCCCCCCGACTCTCTCCGTGTATATTTAAAATGCGCTGGGGGGAAGTGGGCAGTGGTGGCGCACAGCTTTACTCCCAGCACTCAGGAGGCAGAGGCAGGTGGATCTCTGTGAGTTCGAGGCCAGCCTGGTCTACAGAGTGAGTACCAGAACATTCAGGGGATGTTACACAGAGAAACCCTGTTTTGAAAAACAATAATAACAACAACAACAATGCAGTGCTGTGGAGGCTGACAGGTTGGGAGTCCACTGGGCGTGTGTGCGAGCTGGGAGGGGTCAATGCTGAAGCTCATGTCTAAAGGCAGTTCGGAAGCTGAATGCTCTCTGCGGAGCCCTCAGTCTTTTTCTCTTAAGGCTTTCAAATGATTGGATGAGGTGCACACACGTTAAAGACCACCCACATCTGCTTTAGTCAAGATCTACACAGTCAAATATTAGTCTCACTTTTCAAACATATCTATATTTGGACTGCTGCTCAGCTTAGCCAAACTGACAAACAAAATTAGCAATGGACAATTAAAAAAAAAAAAAAACAGATTGATCATGTCCATCATTTATGAGAGAAATAGATACTTTGCTATACCCTTGGTGGGAGAATAAGTAGAATTGACTCAGGGGCAAGTGAAACAACAATCTGGGAATTTCTACAGAACTTTAATGTCTGCATCGCTTTCAGTCCAGGAATTCAACTTTTAGGTGTCTCATTCTGGACACAGAGCCACACAGATGTACAGCAAGGATATAACACGTTTATTTATCCATAGAATAATGGACCACAATGTCATGAACTAATTCAAAAGTGAAAGATTGATCCTCTTTGCCTCCACCTTCCAGATGCTGGGATTACAGGTGTCAGCCACTACATCCTATGGTACTGTAGACTGAATGCAGGGGCTTGCGTGTGCAGGCTGCATGAGTGCCCTAATACAGAACTCTAGCTCCAGTCTTGGAAGCAAGAACTGCCAAGGAAACAACTGAAACTAGTTTAGAATTGCAACGAAGCTTGAGATCCTGGGCATCACCTGTCAGTTTGCAGGCAGCATTGCTGAGGCTGCTTGGAGCGATTACAGTGATCGTGGAGTTGAGCCTGTCTAGAATTCTAGAGGGACCGCAGAGAACTGCAGCATCAACCCATCTAGAAATCTAAAGGACACTCCCCCATCTCCACTCCAGAAATTGGTACAGCAGTCTTCAAGTTCTTTCTCCTCATTACTTTGTATTTTTACAATTTTATTTCTGGTGAGATTTGGATGATAAATGTGTCTTGTTATCAAAACTTAAAAGATTTATTTATTTTTTATGTGTATGTGTGTGTGTGTGTCTTAATTAGGGCTTCTATTTCTGCGACTAAACACCATGGCCAAAGCAACTTGGAGAGGAAAGGGTTTATTTGGCTTAACTTCCACATCACTGTTCACCACTGAAGGAGATCAGGACAGGGCTGCAAATGGGAAAGGAAATTGGAGGCAGGAGCTGATGCAGACTCCATGGAGAAGTGCTGCTTACTGGTGGCTTGCTTAGCCTGCTTTCTGACAGAACTCAGGACCACCAGCACAGAGGTGGTCAACCGCAATGGGCCAGGCCCTCCCACATCAATCTCAAATTAAGACAACACCCCACAGGCTTGCCTCCAGCCCATCTTATGGCAGCATTTTCTTAACTGAAGTTCCCTTCTCTCTGATGAGTCCAGCTTGTGTCAAGTTGGCATAAAACTAGCCAGGACAGTATAAGTGCCTGGTTGTCTGTATATACACCCACAATGCACATACTTAGTGCCAGTGGAGGACAGAATATGGTGTTGGATAACCTGAAACGAGTTGCAGGTGGTTGTGATCTGACATATAGATGCTGGGAACTGAACCTAGGTCCTCGGTGATTTTAACCACTGAGCCATCTTTCTAGCCTTGTATTATTAGGCTTTATAATACATCTCTGAAGGTAATTCAGGTGCACTAAGGAGACAGACAGCAGCATGACTTTTGCACCACAGCTGTTGAAAGCACCGGGTATTTCTTGAGCTCCAGTTTGAGAACCACTGACATGCCAAATCCCTTAGGTGAAGGGAAGGGTTACAGTGTGGGTTGCTTATTCTGAATGCATTTCAAGTTTTTACTCATATGCTGACCCTGTGGGTCGCTGAACTCATTTGCCAGGGAAAAGAGAGTGCAATAGTGACATAGTCCTTTGCCATCTTGTTCTTGGACACACATACCTGTCTAAATTAAAATTATTTAATAAAGAAAATATTTTCTTTAAACAACAATATGGTCATAATTTGGTAACGATTATACAACAACCAGTTTCAGCACAATTCTGTAATAGGAGAATTTCACATCCTTTGTGACCTCTGAAGTTCTGGCCAAAAGCTTTTTTTTTCTTTTGTTTTTATCTCAGGGATTTCCATAGAATGAATCCAGAAACTCCATCTGCTTTAGGCATATGAACTTTACAAGGTATAGTGGCACAAACTTGTAATCCCAGCTTTTGGAAGGCAGAGGCAGGAAGATCACTAACCCTGGGCCAGTCTGGGATGCACACAAAATGAGACTTAAAAGAAAAGATTTCCAGAGTGGTGGGTGTTGTTCCTGATCCCTACCCATTGAGTCCTCAGCCACAGGACTTTTAGGGTAAGGTACATTTTTGAGTACCAAATTTTATTAACTCTTAATAATTTGCTTAGTAGTTATTAGTAAACAAAGTCCTTGCCTATACGAACTTAGTTTTACTTTTATTATGTGTTCCATTTTCACAGGATATAGGATATATCCTCATGTCTGACTGGGTAACCAAAAAACTTACCATACCGACTTGCTTGTTACACACCTCCAGTATGTGACTAACATGGAAGCCACTTTCAATACTAATGCCAATGCCATCCTTAGTGTCTTGCTCTGAGGATGAGTGTATAAAAAGGAGGACCAGTTTACTATGGTGTGTGAGAAGACATGGAACACAATCAAAATCAAAAGTGATGTTAGAGAAGAAAGAATCAGAGTAACAGCAGACAGCTCCGGGTAAGACCACAGCTCTATAGCACCAAGTGAGAGGTGTGCCAGGAGAATGCCAGGAGCTTCCCTACAGGTTGGGGACCAGGCTCTGCCTGCTGATGGTGCTTTCTCAGGTCCCACCACTGAAGAGGTTGATTAAGCCAATGCAAGCACAGATGTAGCATCATCCGACATCAAAACATGCAAGGATCCAGTTTTGTAGCCAATTATGGGCAGTTTTTAGGTTAAGCTGTTAGAGCAAATTCTTGGTGAATTTCAAGACTCTCATTTGTGGACCATTTGCAGAGGAAAGGAAGTGTCACATCCCTACGTTGTGAGTAGAAAGTGCAACATCTTTAAAGGAGTCCAGTTAACACTGGGGATGAAAAAGATTTACTAACTCTCCCCAGAAGGTCAGGGATGGTTGCTCCTGAGCTATCTAATCAAACAGACCCCAGGTAGAGGAGACTATGTGGGGAAATAGTACCTCAAAGATCACTGTCTGTGCTATTACAAATCCTTGGGAGCTTTTATTTTATTTCCAACACAGTCTGGCATAGCCTGGGTTGGCCTTCAGCTTTCTCTGTAGCCACAGATGACCTCGAACTCTCGATCTTCCTGGCTTTGTTTCCTGGATGTTGGGCAGCTTCTGAGGTGCTGGAGGTTGAAGCCAGAGCTTCGCGCATGCTAGGCAAGCACTCTGGCTGTTGTGATACACCCTCAACTGTGTGGGCACACACACACCGGATCATGCCACAGTACATGTATGGTCAGAGAACAACTTGAAGGAGTTGGTTTTCTGTTTCCACTGTATGGTTTCTGGGGATTAAATTCAGATTGCCAGTCTTGGTGGTAGTACTAGCTATGGAACCCACACCCCTTATTCTTTATACTGGGTTTCAGGTGGGGCCAGAAAATGGATATCTTCATAGCTGTGGCCTGTGTTTCTCAAAACCTGGTCCCATAATCAGATTTAGCGGTGTTGTTTTTCAGGGTTTGGAGTACCTCTCCTATCCTGCTGACTCATACTGTCTAGGGATTTACACTAGTCTCTGCTTGCAATGTGCGGCATAACCTCTGGCCACATCCACAGTAGACCTCACTTTCTGCTTCTCAGAGGAAATTGAAACAATCATCTAGGGGAGTTTTACTGAGAGTCTGCTATTGAGCCGCCTTCACCCTTTGTCTCCTCCATTCCCTCTGTGCTCAGCATAATGACATCCTGCTTTCCCAGAAGTGGTTTGCTAAGTTCTTGCCGTTTCCTCCTGTAAATTGAACTGCTCTGTCTCAAGAGTCGTCCTTACAGGCAAGAAAGTAAGTTCAAGTCTTCTATTGAACAACAAGTGCTAATTGAAAACCGTTCCTTGGTTCGGTGCTTCCTCTTGTTACTGTGTTATTTTTTTTTAAATTCTTATATTTATTTTTATTTATTTATTGTGAAGATGCAGCCTCAGTAGTGTAGTCCTGGCTGCTCTCACTATATAGTCCAGGTTGGCTTCAAACTAACAGAGATCTGCCTACAAAGAGTCTCCCAGGTGTTGAGATTAAAGATGTGCACCACCACACCCACCTATATTCTCTCTTGTTTTTAAACTTACAATTTTTTGTTCTTCTCCCATATGTTACATCCTGACCACAGTTACCCCTTCCTCCCCTCCCACAGTTTTCCTCAGTCTCTCCTCAACTCCCATCTAAGAGCAGCACACTCTTAAGCACTGAGCCATCTCTCCATCTCCTAGACATCATATTCTCCAGTCTTTCCTAAATTAGGAGTTCTGTAGGTTTGCCTCTGTTTCTCCTTCTTTTTGTTTACATATACTTATTTTTATTTTATGTGTGCGTGTTTTGTACCACATGCATTCAGTGCCTGTGGAGGCCAAAAGATGATAATAGAACCTCTGGAAGCAGAGGTGCAGATGTCTGTGGGCTGTCATGGGGGTGCTTGAATTGAACCCAGGTCCTCTGCAAGAGCGGCTAGTGTTCTGAACCACCGAGACATCTTTACAGCCCCTGGTGTGTATTTCTTTATCAGGCATTCCTTCTTCCACTGTCTGTGATCTGCTCTATCTCCTGACTTCATTCCCACAGCCCTTGTTAAGTCTAGAACTGATTTTTCCATCAGCCGTTGTTGGTCCTCACATCCCAGAGCTCTTCACCCATTCATTGACTTGTAAGATACCAAGTTATTTTTTATTTTTATTTTTTAAAGATTTTATTTATTTATTATGTATACAACATTCTGTCTCCATGTATATCTTCACATCAGAAGAGGGCACCAGATCTCTTAACGAATGGTTGTGAGCCACCATGTGGTTGCTGGGAATTGAACTCAGGACCTCTGGAAGAGCAGTCGGTGCTCTTAACCTCTGAGCCATCTCTCCAGCCCAAAACGTCTTACTTTTTTTTTTTGGTTTTTTTTTGAGACAGGGTTTCTCTGTGTAGCTTTGGAGCCTATCCTGGCACTCACTCTGGAGACCAGGCTGGCCTCGAACTCACAGAGGTCCGCCTGCCTCTGCCTCCGGAGTGCTGGGATTAAAGGTGTGCGCCACCAACACCCGGCTTTTCTTTTTTCTTTTTTAATTTAAATTCTTTAATTACTACTCATATTTACATATCCATTCCCCCCATTCCCTCACCCTCCCATCTTCTCAAGTTCCCACCAACCCCCCCAACCCATCCCCCAACTCATCCCAGGGATAGTGAAGCCATCCACCTTCAAAGTGTGTCATATCATTTGGGGGAGGGCCTAGGCCTTCCTTGCTGTATCTGGGCTGCAATATTATCCCTCCATAGGGAATGGGCTCCCAAAGTTCATTTGTGCTCCAGGGTTAAAGACTGGCTCCACTGTTAGAGGTTCCATCAACTGTCTTGGCCTCCTAGCTGGTACTCACATTCAGAGAGCTTGGTTCGGTCCAATACTGTTTCCCCAGCTTTATGACTAGGGTCTCCATGCTCTCACCAGGTCAGGTCAACTGTTTCGCGGGTTTCTGCAGCACCGTCTTGGATCCCTCCTCCCTCTCCACAACTGGATTCCAGGAGTATGGTTCTGCTTATCTGTGAGTGCCTATTTCTGCTTTGAACAGCTACTGGATGAAGGCTCTAGGAATGATAACCAAGGTACACATCAGTCTCATTTTAGGAGAAGGGCATCAATGGCATCTTCTCCACCACTGCTTGGATTCTTAGTCGGGGTCATCCATGAGGATCCCCTAACATTTCCCCTGTGTCAGACCTCTCTAAAAACCTGTACTGTCTCCCTCTATCAAGGCATCTCCTTTCTTATCCTCCTCCATTCCTCCCCTGTCTCAGTCCTCTTGTTCTCCTCCCCCTCCCCTTCTTCCCTTCCCACCTCCTTCCTCTCCACCCCCGAAATGGTGCTCCCACTTTGTTCAAGGGTTCTTGTCCCCCTCCCCTTCTTCGAGGGACTATGCAATCTTCTCTTGGGGTCCTCCTTGTTTCTTAGCTCCTCTGGCAGAAGACACCAAATTCTTTTGGTTTGCTTCTCATCTCTCTAGTGAATCTGTCTGCTCTATACAGCTATTGGGATTTGCTGGTGATTTGGCCTTACTCATGCTCATCTATAATTGACTTGTAGACTGTTGTTTGCAGCCAGACTACTCACTGAGCGGCAGGCCAGTGTATCCAATGTCTTCCTTGGCATTTCTTCTGATGTCTTCATCATCTCACTTCCAACAAGATTGAGATTAAGCTTACATTTCTCAGCTTCCCCCAAGCATTAGTATCCTAATGTTCTCTGTTTCCAAGAATGGCTCCATCATTCAATTACCTACACAAGAAATGGTAAATTTCTTTCTGGAATCTCCCCTTCCCTACAGACAGTGTAACCCAGTTGCTGGACACTGAAGTAAATGGCTTCTTAAGTCCATCTTCTTCCCCCCATCTGCCCTCACTAATTTAGTTTGAGATCCTGATATAGTGAAAACAGATTTAGGGTTGAAAGGAATTGGGTAAGGCTAAAACAGCAAGGCCTGGAACATTGAGGAAGGTAAATTAGGAAGGATGGCAACTATGTATGAGATAGTTAAGATGACTGGAGAAGAGGGAGGGCCTGGGCTCTGAGGCAAACAAGTATCTCTGCAGGTGCCTACTGGCTCCCATGGAGCCTATCTTGAGGATCATAACATGACACTGTCACCCTTTCCCAGATTCCTTTACCTAATGCAGCTAATTACAGCTGACTAAATTGTAAGTAGAGAAGGATGACTTCTAAGATGCCCTCACCTATTTCAGGAAGGAGACTGCTTCAGATTGCCTAAGTGAATAAAGAACTAAAGATGAGGTAACCAAGGCATACTACTGAGACATCTTGGTTGTGTGGTAGGGCTCAGCTCCTACTACACAGGCCATAGAGACAAGGTACATGGCAAAATACAGGCTATTCCTGTAAGTGTGGAAAGAAAGAGCATGGTTTAGTTAACAGGTAGTGGACTTGCCTACACTTGGTGTTAGCAGATCTAGTCAAGGTCAATGGCTGGCAAGCCTAGCCAAGTTTAAAAAATAATGAACAATGACACTTGACCTTTCCACTGACCGTGATCATCTCCCCAGCTGGGTAAAGGGGCATGCATAGAGTGTGTAGGCTCTCCATTGACTTGTAATATTCCCAGAGAATGAATCAGTCTCAATAGAAATGATCCCGGTCTTTGTCTAGATTTTGTTAGAAGTCCTAGGAAAAGTCTCCAGGGACCATAACTGATGATGAGAGTCTGTGCTGGTTAGTTTTATTTAATTTGGGGCGTGATTTGACACAAGTTAGAGTGATTTGGGAAGATGGAACCACAGTTAAGGGATTGCCACCATCAGATTGGCTTGTGGGCATGTCTGTGGAACATTTTCTTGATTGGTGATTAATGTGAAAGGGCCCAGCCCACTATGGGAGGTGCCAACCTTGGTCAGGTGGCCCTGGCTTGTATAAGAAAGCAGGCTGAGCAAGCTGTGGGGAGCAAGCCAATGTTCCAGCCTTGCTTGAGTTCCTGCCTTGGCTTCCCTTAGTGACGGACTGTGATCAGGATGCGTAAGCCAAATAAACCCTCTCCTCTCCAAGTTGCTTTTGGTCATGGTCTTTTTACAGTAATAGAAACCTAATGACAATAGAGTCTTAGTCTTTTCTGATTTTGATTGCTTAACATGTGTGTGTGTGTGTGTGTGTGTGTGTGTGTGCACGCGCGCCCCCCCCCACATGCATGCCACAACATGTAAATGTGTACACAAGTCAGAAGACAACTTGCAGGAATCAATTATTGTTTTCCGTCTTGGTTCCAGGCATTGAACTCAGGTAGGCCGTGAGCGTTATCATCCACTGATTCATCTTATGGACCTTTTTTTTTTTTTTTTTTTTTGCTTTTTAGTAAATTTGCTTTCACTTGCCTACCTTTCCTCTGTCTACATTTTTACTTCAGCCCCTCTCTCAGATTGACTTGTGGTGATGGTTGATTGGTTTGTACCTTAGCTCCTAGGTCAATCCCATCTGGGCCTAGAGATGCCCTATCACTCTCAGAAGTTGGTATTAATCCTATCTCCCACTATACAGAGCACAGCAATTGCATCCTAATTGGTCCCTATGCCACCAGTATGGCCTTTTCTAAAATTAAATTGCTGCTGTAAGCTCCTTAGTCTTTTGGTGACATCTTTTGCTCTAAGACTAAAGACCCAAATTGCTTTCAGGTCTTACAAGGATCTTTGACACAGTCTCACTTCCCCCTACTTCCCTACCCTCTTCCACACAGACATTGGTCTTGTTTGGTTGTTTATTTTCCAGTAGCTCAAATGTGCCATTGTCCTGGTCATGCAGCTTTCCATGCTTGGGGTATTCTTTCCCTCTTCTCATTGATGCTCACCCTATGATCTCACTTTCTCAGAGCTGACTCCCATGACCTCAAATCCAATGTCCAGTCCTTTTTCTCTAAGCTCAAATAAATGGCCATTTCTTTTTGAATACTCCCTATATCAGACTTCAGTTATATTCTTATTCATTGAACTATTAGGCTAACATATTTATTAGCCTAAAAGCTGTTTTCTGTGGGAACCTGGGCTCTCTTCACACCATTTTTAAAATTTAAATTAAAACAATCCTTTTTTTCCATTTTTAAAATTTGAATTAGAAATGATTGTTTTACATGTCAATCCCAGTTCCCTCTCCCTCTCCTCCTCCCCTACCACCCCCCCCCCAACTAAAACCCTACTCTATCACATACTCTGTCTGCTCCCCAGGGAGGGTGAGGCCTTCCATAGGGGGGGGGTCTTAAGAGTCTGCCACAGCCTTTGGGATAGGGCCTAGGCCCACCCCCATGTGTCTTGGCTCAGGGAGTATCCCTCTATGTGGATTGGGCTCCCAAAGTCCACACCTATGCTAGGGATAAATACTGATCTACTATAGAAGGCCCCATGGATTTCTGAGGTCTCCTCACTGAAACCCATGTTCCTGGGGACTGGAACAGTCCTGTGCTGGTTTCCCAGATATCAGTCTGGGGACCAAGAGCTTCCCATTGTTCAGGTCAGCTGTTTCTGTGGGTTTCACCAGCCTCGTCTGGACCCCTTTGCTCATCACTCATCCTTCTCTGCAACTGGATTCCAGTTCAGTTCAGTGATTAGCTGTGGGTGTCTGCTTCTACTTCCACCAGCTGCTGGATGAAGGCAATAGGATGGCATATAAGTCATTCATCAATCTCATTATCAGGGGAGGGCATTTAAGGTAGCCTCTCCTCTGTTGCTTAGATTGTTAGTTGGAGTCATCTTTGTAGATCTCCAGACATTTCCCTAGTGCCAGATTTCTCTTTAAACCTATAATGGCTCCCTCTATCAAGGTATCTCTTTTCTTGCTTTCTTTCTCTATTCTTCCCCTGACTCAGTCTTCTTGATCACTCATGTATTCCTCCCCCTCCCTTCTCTCCTATCTCCCTCCCCTCTCCCCTCCCCCATGCTCCCAATTTGCTCAGGAGATCTTGTCCCTTTCTCCTTCTCCAGGGACCATGTATGTCTCTTTTAGGGTCCTCCTTGCTTCCTAGTTTCTCTGGCAGTGTGGATTGTAGGCTGGTAATCCTTTGCTCTATGTCTAATATCCACTTATGAGTGAGTGCATACCATATTTTTCTTTCTGGGCCTGGGTTACCTCACTCAGTATGGTTTCTTCTAGTTCTATCCATTTGCCTGTCATGCCGTTTTTAGTCTGATACTCTGCGCACATTTTGCTGCACTGTGGATCCAAGACTGAAAGGGTGAAAGCCAGGCATCTTCTGACTGAAAGGAAGATTCTTATTCCTATTCATATTTCATGAGGACAATTGGAGGTTGTTTCTAAAGTATAGAAGCACCAGCATTGCTCTTCTTCTGGTCAGCAAGTTGTGATCTGTGAGGGACATTTCTAGAGATTTGGGGAGTGTTTGTTGGGAGAGTGAGTTTCAGAATATGTCACAATTATCCCCGTTGTCATTGTGCAGCCAAGTTCTGAAGCCCACCTCTGATGTTATTCCTGTCATGAGGGGACTCAGCAACACCATCTAAAGAGGGTAGAAATTGGGGATGTTGAAGTTTACAGAGTCTTTTTTTTTTTTTTTTTTTTTTTTTTTTTTTTTTTTTTTGTAAAAAGGAAATGTGCCCCACATCAACTTCGCTTGTCTTGGCTATTTTTTAATTTATTTTTTATTTAAATTAGTAACAAGCTTGCTTCACATGTCAATCCCAGCTCCCTCTCTGTCCCCTCCTCCTCCACTCCCCACCAACCCCTCTTAACCCCCACCCCATTCCCCCTCCAGTCCCCAGGGAGAGTGAGGCCCTCCATGGGGGATCTCCAAAGTCTGTCATATCATCCCAGGCAGGGCCTAGGCCCTCCCCCATGTGTCTAGGCTGAAAGAGCATCCCTCCATGTGGAATGGGCTCCCAAAGTCCATTTGTGCACCAGGGATAAGTACTGATCTACTACCCAAGGCCCCATAGATTGCCGAGGCCTCCTCCCTGACACCCACGTTCAGGCAGTCTGGATCAGTCCCATGCTGGCCTCTCAGCCATCAGTCTGGGGTCCATGAGCTCCCCCTTGTTCAGGTCAGCTGTTTCTGTGGGTTTCACCAGCCTGGTCTTGACCTCTTTGCTCATCACTCCTCCCTCTCTGCAACTGGGTTCCAGGAGTTCAGCTCAGTGTTTAGCTGTGGGTGTTTGCCTCTGCTTGTCTTGGTTATTTATTTATTTTTTACTTTATCTTTTTCATTGTCCATATAAGCATTATAGTTATGACATATAGACCTTTCTCTTGTTTGGACACACATCTAAGTTTAGTGTAGGTGGAAAGCTATAAATAACTGACATGGTCATAAAACTGGATGGAGTGTTAGAATGGTACAGAAATGAAACACCTGTGGTGGTTTTAATAACGAATATCCCCATAGGCTCACACACTCAAACACTGATCCCAGGTTGGCAAAGCTGTGGAACCTTGAGCAGCTGGAGCCTTTCTGGAGGAGGCACACCTTGCTGGAGGAAGGGCGGGCTTGGAGAGTTTACAACTTTGCCTCACTTCCAGCTCACCGATTTTTTTGCTCCAGGTTTGTGACTGAGGATACAATCTTTCCGCTGCCTGCTGCCATGCTTCCCCCAACATTATGGACTCTCCTTCTGGAGCCTTAAGCCAAAAGAAGCTTTCTTCTATAAGTGGCTTTTGGCCATTGTCTTTTATTACAGTAACAAAACTAAGCAGCATACACCTTCCTAGAAAAGGCACTGAGAATTGTTACAGAATGTAGGGAAGCCAAACAATTCCATCCTGAGTTGGACATAGTTTAAAGATTGGATAAAGCTTAAAGATCTCTCACAGTTCATGGCTGTTGTGTCTATCTGGGGTTCTAGAAAGTGGAGATGACGCATCCATTTTGATTTTTCAAACTTTCAGAAAGAAGACCAAATTGGGGTTGGGGGCAGGTGAGTGATATGGAGGTTCTTTGTATTAGAGGGTTAATATTGACATGCTGGAAGAAAACATTGGAAATTCAGCCACCTGGGATACAGGAGGACTGTGTTGTAACCCTGCCTCCCCATGTCTCTTCCTATTGTATCTCTCTCTCTTGTGGTGTTGAACCTGAAACCTTGCTCCTAACCAATTCACATGCCCAGGCTTTGAGGCTTCTACCTTCACTCAGAGGGGTAAACCTGTGTGAGGGAAAATAGTGTCCTTTGCTTTGAATCCCATCCCTGATGACTTTCCAAACCATTCTGTTTCTATTCAGCCAGTGTAGCAGTCCCACAGGTCGTCTTCATGGGCTTACTCATGTGCTGACTAAATGCAGTAGCTGGGCTTAGTGGTGAGTTACTAGTCAAACTCTCTGAGGACGAGGCTAGGAACCTAGACTATGGAAAGCCCTTCATTCTACTGCAGTTACAGGACTGAAAACCATTAACCTGGTGACCCTGGACCCTTTGCTTGAGTTCTGACTTCACCCTTATTTCCTGACTTAGAAACTCTTTGCACAACATTTTGGGTGATGCTCTGGTACAACCTGACTCCAGGATGACCTTTAGTGTGCTCCATAGACCCTCAAGAGGTCCTGAACTTACCTCTCTGTGCCTCCAGTACCCAAGTAAGCCTGACCTGAGGGAAAGGACATGGGTCTCTAAGTTGCTAGTTGTAAGTTTAGTATCTGTCCCAGTGACTTCTCTATTGCTTTTTTTTTGGCGGGTGGTGGGGAGGGTGGGTATTGAGACAGGGTTTCTCTGTGTAGCTTTGGAGCCTGTCCTGGAAGTCACTCTATAGACCACACTGGCCTTGAACTCACAGAGATCTGTGTGCTTCTGCCTCCCGAGTGCTGGGATTAAAGGCATGTGCCACTACTGCTCAGTGACTCCTCTGTTACTAAAAGAAACCTTTATCCACCAAAGAAATGCATTATTTATGGAATTTTTATGCACCCAAGATGAATTGCAGCTTGACATCATCTTGCTGAGGTCTCTCTAAACACCTGGCTGCACAATTGACTTTAGGAGTGTCTACAGCTAGGAGGACAGCTTACCCTTTGGAATCTTCTTCTGATGACCTATGAAAATTTGCTGCTTCTGAAAATGACACTTCATGAACTAGCTTCCTGGCAATGTGTCCTGGGAGGACAGACCCACCCAGGCTATGGCAACTTGAAGAGAAATGGCACCATAAGGAATAAAGGGGACAGCAAAAGGACTTGCTTAAGACTCTGGGCTTTGGAGCTGGGTACCGGTGGTAATTATTTTCCATCAGTGGATTATCAGACAAATTACTTAAATGATGCCCCATTATTCTAATACAATAACATTGACTTCACGGCATGTGGGGATCGATCTTGTTACATAAAATGCTTGGCCCCAGAGACGCAGAACATAAAGCTTGATATCATTATATTTCATTTGAGGTGGAGAGAGGGAAGAGATTAGTCCCGTTCTTCAACATTTGGGGGTCTTCAAACTAGTTGGTCTTCAAACACTGTATGTTCACTAACATGATCCCCTCAGCCTGTCAAGCAAAGACCAAGGGACCTAGCTGTGTCTCTGCTCTGATTAGTACACAGACACAGTGCAGGCAGTATGGGCATGGAGGAGCAAAGTGGTCTCAAGCACCAAAGACGGGAAATGGCATCCACTCACAGTGATGGCTGAGGACACTTCTGAGTTCACTGCATGCTGTTGGGTGATTAATATCCGTTGTCAGCTTGAGGTCTTGAGTCCCCTAACAGACAAGCCTCCTGTGAGGAATTGTCTGGATTATGGTTAGCCTCTGAGAATGTCAGTGAGGGGTTATCTTCAAAAAATGGTATTCTTGATAATTTCATACATGTATACAGTGAAATGTGATCATATCTATCCGCCCAATCTCCCCTCCAACTTTCCTCAAATTCCCCAATTTTTCTAATTTCATGTCTTTTTTTTTTTTTTACTTTTTTAAAATTGGAATTAGAAACAGGATTATTTTACATGACAATCCCAGTTCCCTTCTCCCTCCCATCCTCCCCTCCCCCCCCCAACTAAAACCCTACCTATCACATATCCTTTCAGTTCCCCCTGGATGGTGAGGCCTTCCATAGGGTGTCAAAGAGTCTATCGTATCCTTTGGGATAGGGCCTAGGCCCCCCCCCCCCATGTGTGTCTTGGCTCAGGGAGTATTCCTCTATATGGAATGGGCTCCCAAAGTCCACACCTGTGCTAGAGGTAAGTACTGAACTACTACAGGAGGCCCCGTTCATGTCTGTTTAAAGATGCCCCAAGCCCAGCCTTTCCTGCCTAAGGGGGTGGGGCCATCTGCTATGGTAATCATCTGAGTGGCCACACCCTCAAAAAACACTAACTGCCAATAGCTCCTGTGCTGGAATTTTGGTTAGCTTGATCTTGTGTAGGTAGCCACAGTAGCTGTGAGTTTATAAATGTGTGATAGCCATGTCATGTTTAGAAGATAGCATTTCTTGGCATCCTTCCCCATCCTGTGACTCTTATGTCCTTTCTACATGCCTTTCCATGATGTCTTCAGCCTTGGTCAGAAGGAGAGATGGCTATCGAGGTCCCACACAGGAATGAGCACCCAGTCTCTTAGTCTGTGAGGGATTATCCTGACTGAGTTAACTGACATGGGAAAACTCACTTTAACCATCCCCTGGGCTGGGAACCAAGACTGAATAAAAAGGTGACCTGAGCGCTGGCATAAATTATTTTCTGCTTCCTGGCTACAGATGCAGTGTGACCAGGTTCATCAAGCTCCTGCAATCAGGACTTTCCCACAATGATGGACTGCACCCTTGAACTGTCAGTCAAAAGAAACCTTTCCTGTAGGGGAGAGGGAGCTGGCAGAATGTGAGGAGAAGAGGAGGGGAGAGGAGGAAATGGAGGAGCAGCAAGTTTGAGTTGGGAGGAGAATAGAGGAGAGCAGGATGAGAGATATCATAAGAGAGGGAGCCATTATAGGTCCAAGGAGAGACCTGGCACTAGGGAGATTTCCAGAGATCTACAAAGATGACACCAACTGACAATCTAGGCAATGGTGGAGAGGCTATCCTAAGTGTCCTTCCCATATAATGAGACTGATGACTACTTTATATGCCATCCTAGAGCCCTCATCCAGTGGCTGATGGAAGCAGAGGCAGATACCCACAGCTAAACACTGAACTGAACTCTGGAACCCGGTTGCAGAGAGGGAGAAATGAAGATCAAGGGGGTCGGGACCAGGCTGGTGAATCCCACAGAAACACCTGACCTGAGCAAGGTGGAGCACATGGGTCCCAGTCTGCTGTCTAGGAGGCCATCATGGGACTGATCCAGACCCCTGAACGTGGATGCCAATGAAGAGGCCTCGGCACCCTATGGGGCCTCTGGTAGTGGATCAGTATTTTTCCCTGGTGTAAGAAGGGACTTTGAGAGGCCATCCCACATGAAGGGATGCATTCTTGGCCTGGACACATGGGGGAGGGCCTAGGCCCGGCCCAGGATGATGTTATGGAATTTGCGGGGGCCCCGTGAAGGGCCCTACCCTCCATGGGGAGCAGAGGGGGAAGGGAGTGGGTGGGGGTTGGAGGGAGGGGGGAGAGGGAGAAGGGATTGACATGTGAAATTATAATTTTGTAAAAATTAAATAGAAAAACAGAAAAACAGAAAAAAAGAAAAAAAGAAAAGAAAGCCTTCCTCCTGTAAGTTGCATTTGTCATGATGCTTTGTCATAGCAACGGTAAAGGTAAGCGTCTTAGTGAGGGTTTCTATGGCTGCAAAGACACACCATGACAATGGCAACTCTTTTAAATATTTTAAGCTTAATTAAATTAATTAATTACCTAATTAATTATTTTTCATCCTGACTGAAGTTTTCCCTTCCTCCTTCCCTCCCACTCCCTCTCCTCTGTCCCATCCCTCAATCCATTCCTCCTCTGTTTCTATCAGAAAGGGGTAGGCCTCCCATGGGTATCAACAAAGCATGGCATTGTCAAGTTGTAGTAAGACTAAGTATCTCCCCTTATATTAAGGCTGGGCAAAGCAATCCAGTATGAGGAATATGTTTCCAAGGATGAGCCAAAGTGTTAGTGACAGACCCTGCTCTCACTGTCAAGAGTCCTACAAGTAGAGCAAGCTACACAACTGTCACATATATGTAGAGGGCCTAGGTCTCAGTCCCATGCAAGCTTCCTTGTTGGTTCAGACTCTGTTTTTATGAGCCAGGTTAGTTATTTTTGAGAGTTTTCTTTTGATGTCCTTGACCCCTCTGACTCCTATAACCCCTCCTCTCTTTCTTCAGCAGGATTCTCTGAGATCAGCCTAGTGTTTGGCTGTGGGTCTCTGTGTCTGTTTCTATCAGTTATTGGACGAAGGCTTCGTGATGACAGTTGGCATAGTCACCAATCTGATGACAGGAGATGGCCAATTCAGGCTGTGTATCCACTACTACTAGGAGTCTTAGCTGGGGTCATCCTTGTAGATTCATGGGAGTTTCCCTTGCATCAGGTTTCTACCTGACCCCTAAACACACCCCCTTTCCAGTCATCTTTCAGTACTCTCCCTCTCTATCTACCCCCAATCCCTCAAGTTTCCATTCCTGCCTGGAAGGAAAACATTTAATTGGGGTGACTTTAGAGGTTTAGTCCATTATCATCATGGCAGGAAACAGGGCATCAGGTAGGCAGAGTTGCTACAGTTAGCATAGAGCTGGAGTTGAGAGTCCTTACATCTTCATCCAAAGGCAACAGGAAGTGAACTGAGACACTGGGTGGAATCTTGAGCACATATGAGACCTCAGAGCCCACCTCCACAGTGACACACTTCCTCCAAAAAGTCCAACTCCAACAAAGTCACCTCTCCTAATAGTGCCACCCCATTGGAGGCATTTTCTTTCAAACCTCAATGGTAAGTAATAATACAGTGGCACACAACTTCAATGCCATCTTTGCCTCAGCTTCTTTTTTTTTTTTACTTCAACAACTTCAACAACATGAATGTTTAATGATACAGTACCAGCAAAGAGTAAGTACCATCTCCAGTAATAAAATGTAACTGAAAAAGACATTTTCCCCCTTAAATTAGCACACACTAAAAAGTTCTAAAATGCCTAAACTTGGTGTGTGTGTGTGTGTGTGTGTGTGTGTGTGTGTGTGTGTGTGTGGTGGGGAGTTGGAGAAACAAGCATTTGCTGCAAGTGAGGTAAAAGTTGACAGGGTCTCTTTAGGAAGCATTTTAACTTTCTACATTAAAACTAAATCAGTAACATTCTATGTTTCTTTGTTTTTTTTTTGTTTTTTGTTTTTTTTTTTCAAGACAGGGTTTCTTTGCAGAGCCCTGGCTATCTGGGAATTTGCCCTGCAGACCAGGCTGGCCTCAAACTCCGAGATCCTGCTTGCCTCTGACTCCTGAGTGCTGGGATTAAAGTCCTGTGCCATTAAGTATAAAATTATTTATTAAAGCAACTTATTTTTTAGAAGCAATTCTAAATATACAAACAGCTTTATTTTTTATTTGACTAACATTTTTCATTTGTTTTACATACTGGCCTCAGTTTCCCCTCTCCTCTCCTCCATCCCCCCCACTCCCATTTACCCCCCTCTCCATCCGCTCCTCCTCTGGCTCCATTCAGAAGAGGGCAGACCTCCCACGGCATAAAGTATGGCACATCAAGTTGAGGTAGGACCGAGCTCCTCCCTCTGCAGCAGGCTAGGTGAGGTAATCCAGCATGGGGAGCAGGTTCTCAAAAGCCTCAGCTGCTTCTTTTAAGTGTTGGGGTTAACAGTGAAGCCCTGTTTTTCAAATCATCTCAATTTAGAAAGTAATTGGGGAAGGGGGTGGGGTTGTGTGAGGTTGGAATTATAGGGGGATTGGAAATGGAGGGAAGGTGTTGGGTAGTGTCATGGTTGAATGGGAGACGTGTCTCTCTCTCTCTCTCTCTCTCTCTCTCTCTCTCTCTCTCTCTCTCTCTCTCTCTCATAGGTCATACCCCAAAGGCACCATCTTTAAGGGCAAAGTACTTCCTTCCCTAAAGCCCTTTCCCTACCTAATACTATCACACTACTGGGGGTAGTTACAGCCAATGAAGTTGCTGGGAGACAGATATGCCCAGTTCTCCATTAGTGCCAGGAAGGTGACATTTCAGCAAGCAGGAAGTCAGGAGGGATGTTGCAGGGACAGGAGCTGTGCTGGGTTAACGAGTGGAGAAGCAAATGCAGTGGAAATAGAAGGGAAAAGATCCCTGGACTGATGGGGAATGTACTACAGTGTGTGTTCATCTTATTGATTATTGAATAAAATACTGTTTGGTCAATGAGACAGCAAGTTAGACGGAACTAGGAGTCAAAGAGGATTCTGGGAAATGTAGTAGAGACGTGCTGATCCAGGCAGGAAATGAGACTCATATTTAAGCGAAAGAGAAACAGGAAGGGCCCTCTTTTTTCCCCTCGGCTCCGGCTCCAGCGGCACGATGTGATCCACCAGCTAGGAGGGACGCCAATAAGGTGTCCGATAAGAAAAGTCTTATAAAATATATAGATGTATGATAATTGAGACTGAGCTAACAGATGAGAATCCTAGTCATTGGCCAAGCAGCATTGTACCTAATACAAGTTTCTGTGTATTCATTTGGGCCTAACTCGGGCAGGCGGCTGTCGTAAAGCTCACACGTGGCAGTGGGGCTCAGGCGGCTTTTGGCAGAAAGATTTATCGTAACACTGGATGAGTGGCTCTACCCCTCAGTGTGTTTGACTTACTAGAGGCTATACTTTCAGAGAAAATCGACCCCCCCTCCCAGAAGCTAGCAATTGCCAATAGCTCCTGGGATAAGGGTGGGAAAAAGTGACACAAAGTTGAGTGGGTAGGAAGGTGGGGGTGGATCTGAGAAGTGTTGAGGGATGGAAGAGTGAATGTGATCAAACCATGTGCAAAAATTTTCAAATATCTAATAAAATATTTTCAAAATTAAAAATAAATTTTAAAAAAAGAACAAACAAACAAACAAACAAAAAGAAGACACAGTGCAGAGAACCCAGGTTTGAACTGGATTGGAAGTCTCCAGAGCTGGTCAAACAGGCAACACCAGCATAGCAATCTTTTCTCCTTGAAAGCTGTGCTGCTTGAGAGGGAAGCAGGGTGATGCCTGCAACTCTTGTGTCCGTCTGTACCATGAGGCTGCTGGTTTTCCACCTCTTTCCCTCCCCTCTGTCTTAGAGCATTGCCTGTGGGGTTCAAATGCTCCATTTAGCCTTGAAGATGGAGAGGGACATTCTCCATGTGTCCCCACCTCATCTGCCTGTGCTTGAGGTCTTCACTAAACTCTGGGGTTCAGAGCTGAGGAGGTCCATTCACTCTTGTACCAAGGGATTGAAGGAGCCCAGGGGAGTGTTACCAAACCCTGCTACAGTTACTGGGGTGACTATCTCTAGGACATTTGCCACACAAACCTGGAGCAAATGAAAACATCTCTGTGTCTCTATAACTGTCCCCCACATCCTGTGTTGTCTGTTGACCTGTAACTGAAGAGTCACCATTGCTTATGCAAGGGACATTCTTGCATTTCCATGGAGAAGAGTGAGCACACCCCTTCATCAAGAACTCAATGGGTTTTGTCTGAAGCTTTAAATTGTTTGGTAGGCACAAGGAAGTATGGTTTTATTTCAAAGCTGTTTCCTGGTAGACAGGCTGGTTCTTTTGGGGCTCATCTACCTCTAGCTGTGCTCGGAAGGTCTCAGGATTCTTGCCACCTCCTGGAAACATCCATGCTCTCTCCTTTTGCTGAGCAGCATAGGGTCGATCATTGCTTTAGAGGATATTCAGATGGATTCATACCCCCACCCACCCCAGACCATTTTCCATGTGAGGTGTGGGGATCTTGAAGGAGGCTGTGGATTCCTTGAAGCTTGTCCAGGGACCGTTCTCTAAGATGCCTTAATTTAGAAAGGAGGCTCTTCATTTTGGAGCATCTTCATTGTTCATTTCGGATGCCTTGTCGGGTAGCTATCTGTTTTCCTCTTTCCTTCTCGCTGCCACTGCAAGTCTGTCCACAGTATCTCATGGCTGTCTTGATGGCACTGCCCATGGGAAGTGGCCCAGCATGGGGAGGCAGGTTGCCAGTTCTTACAGTGATCACCACTGATGTTTACAAACACGGTGGTTTCCTGCCGTGTTTGTAAATGCAGAGAGGCCTGGACCAAAGCTGCATGATATGGATTGACTTGGAGGAAGAGTGGGCCAGGAGTGCCATCAGCCCAGGTGCAGCATTTTGGATCTGCCACATTGTTCAGTGTGGACACCCCTTTCCCCTTCTCCAGAAGACCCCCGGCAGTCGCAGAGCATGGTGGGTACCAGCTAAAGCAGATGTGGGCTTCTCTTGAGTAGTCTCTACACATGCTGGGTTTTTCTTTCCCTCTGCATTAGTTACTTCTCTGTTGTAATAAAAATACCACTACAAAGGCAACTTACAGAACAAACAATTCGTTTATGCTAACAGTTCCAGAAGTTTAGGGTACATAATTCCCCTCCTCCAGTGATGTATGTCTGTTAGCAAGGCTCTTAAAGGTTCCACAACCTTCCCAAATAGCAAAACCAATTGGGGACCAACTGTTCAAATACCCAAACCTATAGGAGACGCTTCTCATTCAAACCCCAACACCCTATCTCCATTCATATGCTGGTCTCAAGTCCTTCCCCTGTCTCCCACTGTGTCCTTTAGTTTGATCCCCTCTTTCCCCACATGATCTGCCTTGACCTTGCCTTCAGGATATCACTTGTATATCTAACTGCCTCGTCATCTTCCCATGGACAGCTTGAACTGACACCTCTGCTTTCACAGGTGACATTGTTGGTGCTGCCACACAATCCCACCTCAAATTCCTGTTTCCCAGTGGAAACATATCCCAGATCTTGCCAGCCCATATCTATGCCACCACAGCATTGGTTAGATTTTGGGTTTTATCCTACTGGGTGTGTGGTTTGTGAGAGTTCCCAACACTATCCCAGTCATCCCCCAATAGTGTTTCTTCCTATTCCCTAGAGAAGAGAGAGAGGCTCGAGATGACTGAAAACACACTTTATTTCCATAGGAGAATCTTCCCAGTATCCCAGGCCCCAAACACAAATGCCTCATGAGTGACTCCTCTCCATGGACGGTCTTCTCCAGGTCTGAGTCCTCTCCTCTCCTAGGATTCCACTCAGCCCTTTGCCTTGACATTCTGCTGAAGGGCTGAGGGTATTCCTCCCATAAAGGTCCCTCCCCTCAGTGCCATTGACTATGAGGTACATTTCACTGCTCCTTTCCAAGCAAGGACAGTGTCAGGAGGAGATTGGCATAGCAAGAGCATGCCAATGGCACTGGGATCCCACAGGCTAGAGGTCACACAGGAAGGATGGCCCCAGGAGGTCTCTTAGTCTATCATTATTGGAGGATACATCAAGAAAACTCACTTAGGAGATAAACACAAGGTGACACATTTCAATAAGAGACCCATGCACAGAGCACAAATCACAGTGTTCTCACACACAGGAATTGACGACACTTCTACAAATTAAATGGACTTTGGAGCAGGGGCAGTGGGAAGCTTGATGCTCCTCTGTAAGGGATGCTTTGTCATATCCATAAAGCCTAGGCCCACCTCATCTCCCTCTTACTACACGTGAAATGAAACTGCTCATCTCAGTCCTTACAGTCTCCTGGACTGACTGGTGACTCCCTTTAGAGTTACCTCAGAGAACTGCCATTGTGGAGGCTCTCTGAAAGCCCAACCCTTTGGCTTGGGTCCCCATATTGAAAGTCAGTCTTTGAAACCCTAGGAAGATTCTGTTTCTTAGTGCCTCCAGGGTTGGTGAGCCGCCTGCTTTCACCAGGACTGGTGCATCAGGAATGGCAGGCAGAGGAAGCTCCTCGGGGTAGAAGGAGCTGTGTGTCTCCAGCTCAGGGAAAAGTCCAGAGCAGGAACTGCATAGATCCTTGCCAGCTTTACCCTCACCTCCTCTTCTGTGGATGGGGTGTCTTCAACACTTGATGCTTTCTTCTTGGGCACTTTCCCTAAGCACACTGCTTTGCATTCATACATAGAAAGATGCTTTTTTTGGGACATAGTTAACAATTTGACGTTTGTTGTCCCTACATTTTATTTTCCACTCACAGAGTGTCATTGAGCAGGATTTGCTTAGCTTTTTAACTCTTTCCCATGATGCTCTGGCTTATACCATTTCTATATAATTGGTGCTTCTCTCAGGTATGCTGATTCCTTCATAGGACTAGAGACAAAAAGCCTAGCCAAAACTGAAAAACTTGGTAGTGGGTGGCATTGTTCTCTCTGACATGATGGATGGAGCTTGTGTGTATTTAGTTATCTGAACCACGAGGACATTCATGGGTGTTACAGGAAGCTGTGGCTTCCAGCCACATCTGGGCAAGGTGTATATCTCAGTGTGCTCTCCTGCTGGAGATCCTGAAGCTGTATCGGGACATGGAGCTTCCAGTCCCCAGTTCTTGGCAGACTAAGTGTCCTTTGGGGCTGGTGGATCACTCAACCTCTTGTAGACAGAGACCAACAATGTGGAGCAAGAGGGCAAGACTCAGAGTCCAAAGAGAAGATGCAAGGCTCCTCTTTCCATCAGTGGAGCTGCAGAGGACAGCCTCCTCACTCTACATACAGTAGCAAAAAGTGAAAAATCTGAGTTAGGACTCCAGTATGAAGACAGGGACAGCCAGGCCAGGAAGCTCACGCACTTCCTGATGCTGCTCTCAGAGGTGGACTGCAGCTTTCTGCAGCTTATGAAGAGATCCAAAGTTTCCTATGAAGTGCTCTGCTCTGTCCAAGGCCAGAACCTTCCTGGAGAAGGAGCTTTGGATCAGGGTTTCTGGATCAATGGGAGAATATTTACATATACCCATCTCTAGGAATTGCCACTCCTAGTATTTCTGAGACTATCATCTTATTTGATTTTAATTTTAACTAATTAACTTAACATGTGTGTATGTGTGTGTGTGTGTGTGTGTGTGTGAGAGAGAGAGAGAGAGAGAGAGAGAGAGAGAGAGATAGTGAGAGAGAGAGATAGTGGAGAAGTGAGAGAGACAGAGAGAGAGAGAGAGAGAGAGAGAGAGAGAGAGAGAGAGAGAGAACACAAAATGTATACACCATTAAACCAGGGAACACTGAGACTCGAAGGGATACTTAGAGCATTTGGTTCAGCCCTGTAGCTTTACAAAGAAGGAAAGAGGCCCAGACAGGTCAAGCCTAGCATGAGTCTCCTGGCTCTTTGTTAGAATACACATCAGCTGCCACCATAGACATATTCAATAAGAATTGGTTGCATTTGGTACACAACGCAGAAGAGCCTGAAATTGTCAGAAGTTGTCAATCCCATGATATTTAAATGAATTGAAATATTCAGATGTCACAAAATGGTGGATGTCTGTCTTCTATTCATGTGTGCTTAGCTGGGGGATACAGCTTTCATTAGGGTGTATGTGGCACCTTCTCTTATTCACACTGTCTTGTGGAAGGCTGGAGTGGTGTGGGCTAGTCTGCATATGGCTGAGAATGACTTTACAGAAGAAAGACAGAACCTCCAGAACCTCAAACAGGTCTGCTGGATTCTTTACTGAAGAGTGCTCCCCCCAATGAGCACCTGCATGCAGATGAAGTCATTTCAGGCATCATGGGATGAACTGTAGGAGATCAAGTGCGGCTTTCTCACTTTGTAGACATTCACTGATCTGCCTTAGGTCACAGTCATGGAGGATGGTTGACAAGGACAGGAAGTAATCCAGATTGAGTACAGCATGGAATGTTTTCCTTAAGCCATTGTGACCCTTTCCAAAAGCTCCAGTGTTAGGGTATTTCCAATGGATTCCATGCATAAATGAATCAGGACGAAGGATGGGTTGGTGGCCACACTCTTGAAATGTGCCCTCTGCCTAAGCCAGCATGTTAGAGTAGAAGCTAGAACTTTCTGTCATGGTCTTCGAGTTGCTTCGAGAAGAGCCATTGGAGGTGAGATCCAGGGATGAGGGTGTGGCCTTGGGGCCTTCCTCTGGCTCCTCTTCATGGGCTCCCACCACAGTGGAGATGGTGGTCTCCAGGCGGCTGACCTTGTACACACTGCCCTGGGTCTGGAGGTATCGGGTGGATTTCATTTCCAGCCCCTCATAATCACCAGCACTGATGAAGGGGCAGCATCGAAAGGCATGCTTGAAGCCCACACGGAACCTGCAGAGAAAGGATGGAGAGGTGAGTCATGGGACTGCCTGCTTTAAGAGGGCCTTTCTCCCCATGGTGTCAGCTCCTCAACACAGGACCTACACAGGTCTGATTTTTATGCCAATACATATTCAAATTAATTCACATCTGGAGATATTGGGGACAAGCTCCCCTCCAGGACAGTTGTCAAGGTGAAATCAGGTCTTTCTTTGGGGCATCCAAGAATTAGGCTGTTTCCTTGGGTGTGTGAACAGAAGACGTTTGGTTAAATGAACATCAGCAAAAACTACTCTACACTGTAGTTATTTGTGTGTGTCTACTGAGCTGTTTGCCAGGTCTTGTGGTTTGAATGACAAGTATAGTGTTGGGCATTTGAATATTCGGTCCCTAGTTGGTGGCACTGTTTGGGTAGTCTTAGAAGGTGTGGCCTTGCTGGATGAAGTATGTCACTGGTTTTGAGGTTTCAAAAGCCTCTGCCATTTCAGGTTCATTCTCTCTGCTTCTTGTTTGCAATTGGAGATGTGTGCTCTCAGCTGTTCCTGCCACCATGTCAACTACCTGCTGTCACAGTTCCCTACCATTATGGGCTCTTACTCCTCTGGAATCAGAGGCCTATACAAACCCTTTCTTCTATAAGTTGCTTTGGCCATGGTGTCTTATATCAGCTATAGAAAGGTTATTAACATACCAGGTTCACAGTAAAAGTGTGTATCTAGACTCAACCCTTGACTGCCAGTGATGTTTTAGCAGGGTGCCTCAGTTTCCATACTTGTTAAACATGGAGAATCATCTTTACTTAAAGATGTGCTGGGAGATTTAACCTAAAAATTGGAGACAGGTCATCAGGCTCTTAGAAGATGAAACTGTGAGGTGCATAGAGAACACACATACTTCTAATGCTTGTGTCTCAGTTACAAGGGGGCCCTTCCCAGCTGCAGAGAGAGAGAGAGAGAGGGAGAGAGAGAGAGAGAGAGAGAGAGAGAGAGAGAGAGAGAGAGAGAGAGAGAGAGAGAGAGAGACACTTACTGGCTGTCAGCTTAGGTTTAGTTTCAGTAAGAGACTCTGTCTCAAGGGAATAAGGTGGGGGATGACAGAGCAGGACACCTGCCATCTTCCTCTGGCTTCCAGTCGCACACACAGATGCCCACTCACACATACAAATTTTCACACACACAAGAAAAAAAACACATTACACATGAAATAAAAGTAATTTGTTTCCTTTGATCAAGAAAACCAACCCACTCTGTGCTCACACTGCTCACACTGTTGCAGAGCCCCAGTGAGCATTTCTTGGAGTGTGGTTAGCTTGCTGCAGACCCACCTGTAGGGAGAGACCCTGGATACCTGTAGCATTGACCACGCCTGTTTTGGCATGGTCACAGGTATTCAGAGAGGTAGGATAAAGAGAGAGGAGGCTCGGCTCTCTCTCTCTCTCTCTTTCTCTCTCTCTCTCTCTCTCTCTCTCTCTCTCTCTCTCTCTCTCTCTCTCGGTTCAGGTCAGATCTTAGAGGCATCTGAGACTGGGCTTCTTGGAGTGCCAATCTGGTTATCGGCTTCTCGTGTGAGTATCCCCTCTTAATAAATACCATTAAATAACCATATCCAGTGTTCGAGTCTGTTCCATATCACCCACCACTCCCTTTTGATGGTGGCTTGTAGTTTGGATGTGTGAGCATGGTGTCCTCACCTGTCATTGAGGCAGCAGTAGATGATGGGGTTGTACATGGTGGAACTCATGGCCAACCACATGATGGCCAGGTAGACCTGCTGGATGAACTTCTTGACGTAGAGATCTGGGTTGATGTAAGGCAGGAGGAAGAAGATATGGAAGGGCAGCCAGCAGATGGCAAAGGTACACACGACCACGATCATCATTTTCACCACCTGGGGAGAGGGCAAGGCAGGCAGGCCCATGAGCATGTCCTTCTGTGGGATGGCTTCTGTCCCCTCCCCATCACTGTGCAGCGTGGGTGGGAAGGGAGGTGTTTACAATGTTGTCTTCTAAGGCGGCTGGGAGACCTTTAACACTCGGGCTTAAGGATCCTGGTTACAGTTCTCTGCCTGTGACCCAGGACTACCATCATCGCTACCACGAGGGACTTGTTAGGAATCGCAGGTTATTGGACTTGTCTGTCCTAGCTATCTAGAATTATAACCTGAGAGTGGACCAGGAAACCTTCAGAGGACTCCGATGTGCTGTTATGTGACCTTGCTGGGCAATGTGTAGAGAAGCCAAGGGAGAGGCAGTGAGCAGAAGTGGATGGGGACTCAGGAGAAAAGCTCCAGGGAAGGCAGCAGAGCACTGGGCCAGGGGAGGGAGCTGCGGAAGGTGCTTGGTCTGGAGACATCGCACGCTGAGTTGGAGTTGCCAGTGGGATGTGATGTGTGACAATATTAGGACCCAGGCCTTTGGGAAGCAATTAGACACTGATAGCAAAGATTTATAGACAGGATTAAAGCCTTATGAAGAGGTCTGGGAGCTCTCTTGCCCTTCTACTGTGAGAGCACCCAGTGCAAAGGCAACTGTCATGAGCAGGAAGTACCTTCACCAGACAGGGACTCTGCATTGGTCCAGGTCTCCTGGACCCTAAAGCTGTGAAGACCAATTTCTCTTGTTTATAAATTTCCAGGTATAAGTGCTTTCTTTGTGTATGCATGTGTGTATGTGTATTACTTGTATGCATTTGTCTGAGTTGTATGTAGCTGTATGTGTATGTGTGTGTGTATATGAGTTGTGTGTGTATAAGGGTATGCATCGATACACATATGAGTGTGTGAACTTTTGCATATATGTATATTAGCACATGTGCTTGTGTATGTGTATATGAATATGTGCATATGTGTGTATGTATGTTAATGTGTTTATGAATGTCTGCACATGAAGGATTATGTGAATGTGCTTGAGTATATATATGGGTATATGTGTATTGTGTGTAAGTATGTGTGTGTATGAGTGTATTTGAGTACATGTATCTGTATATGTGTGTGAATTTTTGTGTTGGGTGTATTTATTGATGTATGCACATATGGGTATATGTGTATAAAGTTTGTGAGTGTATGTATATGTATGTGAGCATCTACACCTGTATGTGTACATAGGTTTGTGTGTATTTGTATATGAGTGTGTATGTACATTTATATGAGTATTTGTGTCTATGTGCTATGAGTCCTTATATATATATATGTGTGTACATGTGGGTATGTGTGTGTATTATATGTATATGTGTAAAGTAGGTTTTTTTATATGTACAAGCATGGGTATGACTGTTTATGTATATGAGTGTCTGTATGTGGATGTATACATGTATATGACTGCTGGCGTGTATGTGTATGAATGCATGTGTGTGGATGAGTATTTTGTATATGTGTGATTATGTGTACATATGAAAGTTTGCACATGTGTATGAATGTGTACATGTACTTGTGGGTATGAAGAAAGACCCTGCTTTCCTCTCCTGTTCCTGAGGTCCAGAGATGCCTTATGGTTTCTGCCTCTGGGGACTCCCTGCTCCCCCGCCACTGTCAGTGACAGGGTGGACTATGCCTGCTTGACCTTTGCTCACCTTGCGCTTGGCAGAGACTTGCTCGTGGTAACGGTTGGAGGAATCCCCAGGGATCTCGCTGGCCCACAGTGTGATCCCTACCACAGTGTATGCATAGCCAATCACCAGCAGGGGCAGGAAGTAGATCAGGATGGTCACACAGATGTGGTACCTGTGAGGCAGACAGAAGAGTCAGTTGTAGAAACAGCAGGCCATTAGTTTGTAGCTACCTTGCTCAGCCTTGGCCATCAGGCAGGGAGGAACGCCACCTACACAGAATGAATGGGTGATGATCCAGAGAGAACTACTCAATTTGATTTATATTCTTCTAGCAGACTTTCCCCATGTTTATAAATTTTCTTGTTTTTTGCAAGCAAATATCTGACATGGAGCAACTTATTGGAGGTAGTGTTTGTTTTGGTTTGCATTTTGAAGGGCTAACATCCATCATGGCAGGCAGACATGGCAGCAGGAGAGGCAGCTGGCCACACTTGCTGTCTCACGAAGCGGAGACACAAAGGAAGTGGGCCTGGACCGTAAAACTGGCTAGCTCTTAGATTCCCACTTTCCCCAGCAAGGCTACATTTCCTAAGTTCCATAGCCTTCATCTCTCCTTCACCAGCACTCCACTTGCTTCCACTCATTTCTGTGTAAATTTCAACAGCTCTGCCACATCTCCAGCCTTCTCGGAGTATGAAAATCAACAATTTGAAAATGCTTGAGGAGCCCCAAGTCAAGCAAGCTGAAAAATTGGTGAGGCAGAGTGGTAGCCCATTGATTGTGTGCAGGAGGGCTGATCCTGGCTTCTGGGTCTCTCAAGGTCCTCTGGGTAGTCACCTCCTCCTACAGCCACCACAGCGGTGGCTGTGTGTTGTGTGCCCAATTTGCTTTCAGTCCTTCCTTCAGGTTGCTGTGGTGACTGTGTTCACAACAAAGCATTGAAAGATGACACAGATGGACAGAACCAGAGAACACTTCAAGACTTCCCCATGGTCCCTTCCTGAAAGAACAGATCTGCCTCCTGTGGACTGATTAATAACTGCCCAAATGACCAAACACCTTGTTGGGCCTTGACAGGCCACTGCCTTGGGGTGCTCTCTGGGACTGTCTATTGAAGGGTGCATGGGAAGGGTCCATGTGGTCCTCACAGTTGGCCTCAGAATTCCCTGGTGAACCTGAGCAATTGCAGAGGGCTGGGCATAAAAAGTCAACATTTCTTTGTTTTACACATTTGTGTTTGTGGTGCATACACATGTGTGTGCCTATGTATGTGCAGGTGATTATGTAGTAAGGGTGTGTGTGCCCAGGCATCTGCAATTGATTATCTTGTTCTATGGTTCTCTACCTTAATTTTTTGACATAGGGGTTCTCACTCTACATGGAGCTCACTGATTGGCTAGACAGGACAAACAACAAGCTCCAGGGATTGTCCCGTGTCTGTGTCCTGTGTGTCTGCTTCCTGATTCTGTGATTTTTTTCCTTTTTTAAATTTAATTTAGAAACAATCTTATTTTACATACAAATCTCAATTCCCGCTCCATCCCATTCTTCCATGCCCCCCACTAACCCTCATCCCATCCCTTTTCTGCGCCATAGAAAGGGTGAGGCCTTCTATGGGGATCATTAAAGTCTGCCACATCATTTGGGGCAGGGCCTAGGTCCTCCCCCATGTGTCTAGGCTGAGAGAGTATCTCTCTATGGGAAATGGGCTCCTGAAGCCCATGTGTACACTAGGTATAAATGCTGTTCCATTACCATGGACGCCATAGACTGCCCAGGCCTCCTAATTGACACCCATGTGCAGGAGGCCTGGTTCTGTCCTATGCTGGTTTCCAAGCTGTCAGTCTGAGGTCCATGAGCTCCCCCTGTTCATGTCAGCGGTTTCTGTGGGTTTCCCCAGCATGGTCTTGACCCCTTTGCTCATCACTCCTCCCTCTCTACAACTGGATTCCAGGAATTCGGCTCAGTGCTTAGCTGTGGGTCTCTGTTTCTGTTTCCATTAGCTACTAGATGAAGGCTTTATGATGACGTATAAAGTAACCACCAATCTCATTATCTGGGAAGGACATTTTTTTCCAAGACAGGGTTTCCCTGTGGGTTTGGAGGCTGTCCTGGAACTAGCTCTTGTAGACCAGGCTGGTCTCAAACTCACAGAGATCCGCCTGCCTCTGCCTCCCAAGTGCTGGGATTAAAGGTGTGCACCACCACCGCCAAGCTTGGGGAAGGGCATTTAAGATAGCCTCTTCCTTATTGCTTAGATTCTTTGTTAGGCTATCCTAGTATATCTCTGGACATTTCCCTAGTGCCAGATTTCTCTTTAAACCTATAATGGCTCCCTCTATTAGGTATCTCTTTTTTTGCTCTCCTCTATTCTTCCCCCTACTCAGTCTTCCTGCTCTCTCATGTCCTCCTCTCCCCTCCTATTCTCCCCTTCTCTTTTTCCTAACTCCCTCTCCCCTCCCCGAATGCTCCCAATTAGCTCAGGAGATCTTATCCCTTTCTCCTTCTCCAGGGGACCATGTATGTCTCTCTTACGGTCCTCTTTGTTTCCTAGCTTCTCTGGATATATGGACTGTAGGCTGGTAATCCTTTGCTCTATGTCTAAAATCCATATATGAGTGAGTACATACCATGTTTGTCTTTTTGTGACTGGCTTACCTCACTCAGGATGGTTTCTTCTAGTTCTATCCATTTGCCTGTGAATTTAAAGATTCCATTGGTTTTTTTTTTCCTGCTGAGTAATACTCCATTGTGTAAATGTACCACATTTTCTCTATCCATTCTTCAGTTGAGGGGCATCTACATTGCTTCCAGTTTCTGGCTATTACAAATAATGCTACTATGAACATAGTTGAACAGATGTCCTTGTATGAATGTGCATCCTTTGGGTATATGTTTAAGAGTGAAATTAATGGATCTTGTGGTAGATTGATTCCCAATTTCCTGAGGAGTTGCCAAACTGATTTCCAAAGTGACTGTACAAGTTTACACTCTCATCCACAATGGAGGAGTGTTCCCCTTTCTCCACATCCTCTCCAGCACAAACTGTCATTGGTGTTTTTGATTTTAGCCATTCTGACAGGAGTAAGATGCTATCTCAGAGTTGTTTTGATTTGCATTTCCCTGATGACTAAGGATGTTGAGCACTTTCTTTTGTGTCTTTCAGCCATTTTGGATTCCTCTATTGAGAATTCTCCATTTAGTTCTGTACCCCACTTTTGAATTGGAATATTCGGTGTTTTGGTGACTAGCTTCTTGAGTTCCGATTCTGTGATTACAGGTGTGAACCACCTCATTATGGGCTCTTTGCATGGATCCTGGGAATCTAAATTCAGGTGCCCATAATTTCACAGAACTTTACCCGATGAGTTGTCTCCCCTGTGCCAAGTCCCTTGAATTTATAGCAAATTTCCAGGAGATGCTGCTTCCGTTCCTGGTTCAGAAATTGAAAAACATTGCCCTGGACGAGTGGTTCTCAGCCTCAGATGCAGAGAAGAGTCTCTGTGGGAGCTTTTAATGCCCAGTGACTGAAGGTGTTCGTTCATTCAATTAGCCGGAGTGTGGGAGTAGGAGAGCATAATCTAGAAAATTCCCCAGTTTATTGTAATAGATGGTGGGGATGGGGAACTTCTATTTTAGGTGTTGAATCTGCAAGACTGATGAGTCCCTGTTGGGACTCTATGGGTTTTTGTAATTGAATGACTTCATTAGAGTATGTGTTAAAATTCATTTTCCCCCTATAACTTATCCTTTGGTATTTGGGGTCTTGTTGATCAGAGGGCCTTGTGCTTACAGTGGTAGCTAATTCCTAGAGACAGAAGTCATAGATTTCCCCCCTCCCCCTCCTCCGCCCCCTTTTTGCTGACACAGAGTCTCACTATGTAGCTTGGCCTTTCAACTTGTGCTCTCTTTCTCCCTTGGGCTACCTCAGATGTGTGCACCTCTACACCAGGCCAATACTTCTTTTTCAAAAGAACACAAAAAGTAATATTGTTATTTCTTTGGAAATAACAAACAATATGAACCTAATTTTTCTGAAAATATATTACAGGGGAAAGAGAGATAGCCCAGTCAGTAAGATGCTTGCCTCCCAACCATGAGGACCTGAGTTCAAATATGCAGATCTCATGAAAAAAGTCCAGGTGTGGCAGTGCCCATCTGTAATCCAAACACTGTGGAGATGGAGACAGGCAGACCCTTGGAACACTTTACACAGACTGGCTAGAATGTTGAGCTCCAGTGTCAGTAAGAGATCAGGTCTCAAAAACTAAGGTGTAGAGTGACCGAGAAAGACACCCGATGTTGACCTCTGGTTTCTACATGAGTGTTCAAGTGTGTGTGTGTGTGTGTGTGTGTGTGTGTGTGTGTGTGTGTATGTGTGTACATATGCACATGACATGTGCACAAACACACACACATAAACTCACAGTATTACAGTCAGGTCAAACATTGCTTTTTCTATCACCTAATAAGGGATAATTAAGGATAATAGTCCATTAGCAGTTTTATTTCTAGGTATACACTTAAAGAAACAGAAAATCTGAACACAGATACTTATGCATGATTGTTCATAAGAGCTAAACTCTGGGAACAGCACAAATATAAGTCAACAGATGAGTGGATAAACAAATTGTGGTATTTCTGTACAATAAAGTGTTATTCAGCCTGAAAGAAGAGTGGTGTCCTGGTATATGGATCAACTCTGCAATCACTTCACTGAACGAATAAGTGAGGAGATAGAAGTAGAAGGGTGAATTCTGAAGAATTTCACTTCATACAACACTATGCCATAGAGACAGGGAGCAGATGAAAGGTTTTCAGGGGGACAGAGTAGGAATTTATGAATTCCTACACTCAGTGTGCACAGAGTTTCTGTTTGGGACAATGAAAATGATCTAGAAATGGATGGGTGAGGGTGTTCTAATGCCACTGAACTCTACTCTTTAAAATTAAAAAATAATGTTTATTTTAAATTATGTGTTTGCCTGTGTGCCTGTATGTTTGTGCATGTGAGTGTAGTGCCCACAGAGGCCAGAAGAGGGTGCTGGATTCCTTGGCCAGTGTGAGTACAGGGATTTGAACTCAGGTCCTCTGCAAGACTAGTATGTGTTCTTAACTACTGAGCCATCTCTCCAGCCTCGAACTGTACACTCTAAGATGGTTAAGATGGTAGGTCTTAAAATGTGTACCTTTCAAAATAAAATAACTCTATGAAGTATCTTAGCCTGGCCTTACAGAGATCCCAGGTCTCCAGATTTACAAATCTATAGCCTTCTGCTTTGTTCCTCTGTGTACTCAGCAGACCCTCCTTGAAAAGTTAATCCCTAGATGAGGTCAAAGTTTAAACACAACCCTCAGTCTTGCTCAGATGGACTCCTATTGCATAGAAACTATAAAAAAATTCTGTCTAAATAGTATCTGGTTCTCAAACTTCTGAATGAGTTTAATTAAAATGAATGAAATACCATCATTATAAAACATAAAAATGAATGCATTTCATTGTGACATGTGTTTGAAGACATTTTTACCATATTCTGTGGTTACGTGGAGTTAGCCAATGTGTGTATATTTGTGTGTGTGTGTGTGTGTGTGTGTGTGTGTGTGTGTGTGTTTCCAAGATCATTCTTTTAGAAAGCTGGTCAATAAACCAGTGTACTCCTAATTTGTATGGCTCCATGCTTGTTTTGGCTTCCCATCTTCATGTTTCCTAAGTTCCTTTCAAGCAATGGCTTACGTGCTCTCAGAAGTAGTACCTGCCTTGGGAAAAGAGATCTGGGGTTGGTGGTGCTCTAAGAGTGAGACTGAGAAAGTTTCTGGAATAATCCTCAACATTTGAAATCAGTGTTGATACGCTGATTAAATAGCATCTTGGTGTCTTCATAATGCATCTGATGGGGGAACTCTAGGTGCCCTGGATCAGAGAATGAAGGAGGCCAAGTAAGCATGGATATGTGTTCCCCATCATCACTCTAAGGAGATGGCTCTGCTATGTGGGCTGATGTATTGACTTTCTGTGCTCAGAAGGCAGTAGGTGGAAATTTTCAGCTGCTAAAGAATGACTGTTGGTCACATACGTGGTCCTAATTCCATCCCATGTGATCCTTATTCCATCCCATGTGATCCTAACTCCATTCCGCCCCTTAGCTGCCTTTCACTATCCATCCCATTGCAGGTTTCATCTGGCACTCCCTTGACCACCCATCACTCTCTGCTCACTCCCTTGACCACCCATCACTCTCTGCTCACTCCCTTGACCACCCATCACTCTCTGCTCACTCCCTTGACCACCCATCACTCTCTGCTCATTCCCTTGACCACCAATTACTCTCTGCTCACTCCCTTGACCACCAATTACTCTCTGCTCACTTCCTTGACCACCCATCACTGCTGCTCACTACCTCCAAAGCTGAGCTACACCAGCTACTGTTGGGAACTTGTCAGAACTGCAGCCTCACAGGTATCACCCCAGAATGTGCACTTTAGATTCATGCGCCGGTTCAGGTTGGAAGCGCATGGTCCTCTTGGTGCACATTTGGGATTCAGCTGCAGTGTAAACACTGCTTAGTATGAGTCCTTTGCAAATATGGATACAATGTAAAATATATTAGTAGACAAACATTTAGCAACAACCTTAGATACATAGTGATTTTGTTACTAAGTGTATGGAGACTGAGACAAACGCAGAATCCTCCACCCCATTGGGCAGGGGAATTTCCTGGAAGAGGAGCTGCTGGTTAAATAGACAGAAGTGGGAGGCAGACAGGCCCAGAACAGCAAGGGGACCTTGGGTATGGAAAACAGTGAGTGTGAAGGCACTTAGGGAGGGTCAAGGCAGGAAGGGGGTACTTCACCAAACTGAACGAAACTTGGGTACTATATGTACAGGGCGTCTTTGGGGATCTTAACTACATAGGAAGACAGAGGCCACATCACGACGGGCATGTTATGACAGGTTAGAGAATTCCCAATTAATTCTGAAGCTGATGGGCAACCATGAAACTGCTTCTTACGGGGGATTAACTGGATCAGGACATGGTGGAATTTCGTGGAGTTGGACACGGTTAGAAGAACCAGTCTTTTGGATGCTCTGCAGTGAGTTCTCAACCTTCCTAATGCCACGATCCTTTCCTATAGTTTCTCATGTTGTGGTGACCCCCCCAGCCATAAAATTATTTTGTTGCTACTTTGTAACTGTAATTTTGCTACTGTCATGAATCATAACGTAAATATCTGATATGCTATCCAAAGGGGTCATGACCCATAGGTTGAGAACCAATGATGCACAGGGTAAATGGATAATAGGAGGGAAGGGATTTTGTAGGTGTCAGGGCTGAAAGAAAGGTCTGGAGAATTGGCTTCTGAAAATTTAACTGACCTGGCTTTCTATCCTGGAGCAGTGGAGAGTGAGGGTTTACATATATATCCACCCTAGCAAGCCCCAGGCAGGACTGTTAACTGCCCACAAAGAGCTAATGTGCATATCCACAGACGTGTATTCCTAGCTTGGTACTCTGGGAGGAGGAGCAGGCTTATGGGGGGACTGACGTTAAGGGGAGTCAGGCAGACATCTGGATCTAGAGCAGGAGGAGGGCTGCTATTAGATTAGGGGTCCATGAGATGATGACACGATACAGATGACTATGAGAAGGGAAGAGGTCACATCTAGGGGTGCAAGTCCAGAGTATGAGGCTCTGGGGATCAAGTTTACCTTTGGGAAGAGGGAGGATGAGGTTGTGAACTTCCTGTCTGGCTTTGGGAAACCGATTTAGGTTAAGTCAGTGATTGGACCAGGTGGGATGAGTCATGGGAAGCGAGGAAGTGGAGATGGTGGCTGGAGACTCCTTTCTCAGTAGTCTTAGCCATGAAGGGCAGGGGAGAGGGCAGTAGCTAAGTGGGGCTCCCGAGAGGATAGCATGCATTTGGTGGAAGAGGTATGAGAGACAAAGAACCTCCGTCTCTTGTTGCACCACCTGGTCTGCCTTCAGAGCTGAAAATGCTGTAAAGAGAAACACTGAAGCACAGACTCCAGCACAGAGAGAGCCAAACTCCTCCATCCACACCCTCCTCCCTCTTTCTGCTTAGGGGCAGTGTGGGGGTGGTACGTGGAGGGGAGTCTGGGGGTGCCTGTTTGTGCTATGCACCCTCACGCCTGGGTAGGCAGGTGGTTAACACTTCTGCCCAGTGTTTGACTGGGTGGATATGTAAAAGAAACCCTACAGGAAAAACGTTTACAAACTTCATGTTTCTGAGATGACAAACGAGAAGGTTTCTGGCTTGGCTGAGGAGCTCACTGTGGTTCAGGATATGGTGAAGGAAGACAGAAGCCTAAGTTGAGGTGAGGTAAAAAAAGGCTGTGGAGTTGGTCTGACAGGGACAAAAGCATCGGGAATGGAAGCAGTGGTGGGAGGGGTATAGAAGCAAAAAACCCAAGTGCAGTAGTTGGAATAAGGACTCGAGTAAGAAGACAGCTAGCAAGACATTTCCCGTGGTCATGACTCTGCGCATTGTAAGGAACGGCGGTATCTGGAGAAAATCCGCCCCACCTTATGCTGTCATACCCTGATTTTATTGTTCAAATCTCTGATAAAGTATGCACCACCCAACAGCTCCATGTAGTGTGGGAGTGAAGGCATGGAACAGTTTCCAGGCAAGAGGTGGTGTAGGCTGATTTGGGAATCTGTAGTAGACAACTACCACTAGGTGGTGCCACTCAGCAGTGCCACGCAGCAGTCGGTACTGGACCCATCAGTGGTTCCTTTAGGTTGCTGGCAATTCAGTAGCTGGGCCATAAAGTAATAGAGATTTTATGTGTTTGGATCCATGGTACATCATACATAGCCCACCCACCTTCTCCCTTGTCCCACAGGCACGAAACAGTTTTCCAACCTATGCCTTGTACAGCGTGGACTTTGCAGATCCTGGGCTATCCCAGCCCTGTAGAGAACAAGGCTGTGTTTTATCAGAGACATGTTTGCTCATCAGTGGATTTGAATGTCAGAGGTTCTGTACCTCACCCACCCTCAGGTGCTTTGAAAGGGAGTGACCTCTGCTGGGAATGCTCTAGAGTCTGAGGTTGGGTTGGCTGAGCGACTGCAGTGTGTTCTTACTGGGTGAGCATCCAGGGGACAGATCTGGCATGGGCTTTTGCCTTAGTGACCACAGTCTAACATGGGCACTGTACTGCAGAGGGCTGGGATCTAGGAAGAAAAACTTGTTTTTGCACCCTGTCAGGCACTGAAAGTGAGGTCTCTGTCTGTCTGTCTGTCTGTCCCGCCGCCCCCCCCCCCCGTATGCTAGTGCACATACATTTTCATGTAGAAGCCAGATGTCAGTCTTGAATCCTTCAGGAATGATCTATCTTGTTATGCTATTTTTAAAAGATTTATTTATTTTTACTTCATATGTATGGGTATTTGTCTGCATGTATGTATGTGCACCTCTGTGTGTCTGGTGCCTGTAGAGGTCAAAGAAAGGCACTGGATCTTCTGGAGACAGAATTACAGATGGCTGTGTGTCCCCATGTGGCTGCTGGGAACTGAACTCTGATCCTTTATAAAGCAGCCAGTGCTCTTAGCAGCCAAGCCATCCCTTTATCCCCACTTTATTTTTAATAAAAACTGCATTTATTTATTGACTTTGAGTATGCATACAGCTCAGAGGACAACTTTCTGGAGTTGAATCTCTCCCTCTCTCATGTGGGTTCCAGGGTTTGAACCCAGGTTGTCAAGCTTGGTGGCAAGTGCCCCTATCACCCAGCTATCTCACTAGCCTGATCCATCCTGTTTTGGAGACAGGATCTCTCGCATGGACCCTGGACTTGCTGATTAGGCTATACTGGCTGACCAGGGCTGTCTCTTCCTCCCCAGCACGGATTACCCACCACACCTGACTTTTTTTTTCATTAGGTCTGGGGATCAAACTCCATTTCTTATGCTTGTATGCAGCGGAGCAGTAACATAAATAGATTCTATGAGCTTGCATTCATTGAACACCACATACTGACTGGATAGATCATCTTCTCAGTTGAAACATGGCCATTTGGAGTAGGACCTTGCCTAGAAACCACTTCAATCAATGCCAATGGATAGCAATTAATATTTCCTCTTAAATGAGTTTAGTCAGAAATGTGGGTGCTAGCTACTATTTAACAGTCCTGGTATTCCAAGGGGCAAGAAAAAAAAAGACACTTAAAACAACTGAAATAGTCCTGCTTATAATAACCTATGACTAATAACAATCTGTGTCCCCAAGTCTAGACCAAGTGCCCGGAATCCTGGCTCTTATGCAAGTCTTATTGTTGTGCTCGAGGAAAATTTTCTCTCTGCAAGAGAAACTGGAGGACAACATAGGCTATCACATGGCCATGGATCTTTCTCCTGAAGATCTTTGGTTTGCTGTGATAGAATGGAAGTGACTGTCAGGGTGTGGGGATGCAGAAATCTCATATCTTTAGTGCCAGACATGGGAGCACACCGGCCATTCCAGCACCCGGGCAGTGGAGGCAGGAGGATGAGGGGCTTGGTGCCGTCCTCTGCTACATTGCAATTTCAAGGCAAGCCTGGGCTACAGAAGATCCTGTCTCAAAAAAAATCATTTCAAACCAAACCAAAACCAAGCGAAAATTCAACAGTATCTGTGTGCAGTGGTTTCATTTCAGTGGGGTGGGAAGTGGCTTATCCCCAGGGCTTCGGGGAGAGACAGCCACTGCTCACCCTGATTTATATTGAAAAATTAAGGGGAAGGGAAGGTAATTGCTTTGTTCAAGCAATTCAGGACTGGAATGGGAATAGAAAACTGAAGTGTCATTTTCTCATCCCATTTTCCTTCTGCTAAGATGCATTGAGAGGAACCATGCCACTCATGTCTGAGAAACCACAGTTTCCAAGAACGAGTGAGGATGTTAAGTGCAAATATTGTCTGCTACACTCAATAATAATGGCAGATAATTTATATAAAAATAGCGCAGTCAAAAAAATTCAAAATAGAATTTCACCAAGATGGGTGACTTGGAAAGTGGCCAAGTAGGTTCCAGTTTATGTGTGAGTTCCTTCCTTCTCGTATTTCTGTAGCTCTGGCCTGTCTTGAATCCTGAACCCAGGAGGGTTGTCGGTTGTCTGAAATATGTGGGAAAGATAAACACCCTGCTTTCTATTCCCCAGCCACAGTTTCTCAGCATAAATAGACCATTATGCCATGAACCACATAGGCTGCTTGTCTATAGTTTCCATGAAGGAATTGAGCAATGCAGCTGATACGCTTCGTAGAATTCACCCAGGGGATGGCATTAATCACTTTGAAGTCTGCTGGGAGCTGAAGGTGAGAAGGCAAACATTCTTAATATGTACTGTTGACAGAATTTTTGCCCCCTACCTTCTCAAGTTGTCCAAAGAAAACCTATTCATTTTTCTGGACCACTTTTTGTACTCGCTTCATTGTCTTACAAAAAAAAAAAAAAAAGCAGCCTTAATTGCTAAAAGAAGAGCTCAGTTGATCTTCACTGCAGAGATGGGAAGTCTGCATGGGTCACTTGGAGAGGTGGGGAGTTCAAAGAGAGAATATGGATGGAAAGCCTCAGGGGGCTGGAGAGCAATTGCTCTTAGCAATTGCCCTGGTCCAAGGGATCTGAAACCCAACCATCTCCCCAGAGTTGGGGTCATATAGGTCCACCACCCTGATATATATATATATATATATATATATATATATATATATATATATATATTCTGTGGTATCCAACTCAGGCCCCCATGTTTGCAAGACAAGCACTTTACCAACTGAACTGTCTGTCTCCTCAGGCCTGAAATCCTGATTGTGTCAAATCCCACAACTTTCTCTTAACTCCTTGTGGCTCACTCATCCACGTGGATGGTATTCATGGTCTTCTGAATTGTTTGTGTGAAGCAGACCTGAGATGAGCTTCCATGGGTGTGGGGGGGTGGGGGTGGGCAGTGAGTGGGTGTGTAGACAGAGAAGTTACTCTTCAACTTGTTATCTATTCTAGGAAATCAGGAGTGGGAAGTAAACAAATAAACGTCCAACCTTCTCTGCTCTTCATTGGCCCCACAGAAGACCCTTGATATGGAGTTTATATGTCCCCTCAAATTCATATGCTGAAATCTATTTATTTTAGACAGGGTTTTTCTGTGTAACAATCCTGGAACTCACTCTGTAGTTCAGGCTGGCCTCAAACTCAAAAAATCCACTTGCCCCTGCCTCTTGAGTGCTGGGATTAAAGGCATGTAACACCACTGCCCGGCATATGCTGTAATCTTAATGTCTTTATCCTGCTCTGACAAGGCTCTGTCCACGAGAAACAAACAGTTTAGGTCTTGATGGCTTCTGGTTTAAGGCAGACATCCAAGTCCCTCCTCAGAGACAGATTCACTAGTGACTCTTACTGTAGTTCAAAAGAGAACGGGTGTCTGTGGCACACAGAGGTGCCCCCAGGGGAAGCAGGTGGCTGGCCACTGGAACATCTCCCCAAAGAGTATTTGCCTAGAGATCTTCTCCCCAGCCGAGAGACTGGTTCCAGCGTTTGATCCCAGAAGCCTTGTCTGTCATCGTGTGCAGTCCCTGGGGCACAGCCACCTCAGCTATGCTTTCAAGGACATGATTTGGGGCCAGTGAACGGGTCAGTAGGTAAAACTGCATGCTGAGCAAAGCTGATGACCTGATTTCATTCCTGGAAGGCATGATGGGAGGAAAAACTGACTGCTCAAATTTATCATTTGATTCTAACCCCTGCAATAAACACTAAGACATCTGTCATGCCCCCCAATAAGTCCAAAACAGGCCTTAGAGCCATATGCACATGCAATGACTGAGACTAAACATGCACCCTAAATTTTTACTAGTAATCACTCGGTGGGGGTGGGGCAGAGCAGGGAGATGGCTCAGTTTGTAAAGAGGACCTGAGCTTGATTCTCAGAACTTACGTTAAAAACAACAACAACAACAACAACAACAACAAAAAACACACACACTTGGTGTGCACTTGCAATCCCAGTGCTGAGGAGACAGACGCAGATGGGACACTGGGGTTTACGGGCTAGCTAACCTAGCCTGCTTCTTAAGAGACCCGAAGGTCTACTGTTTCAAAGGTGTAGTGCCTAAGAAATGATACCTAAGGATGTATTCTGGCTTACACACACACACACACACACACACACACACACACACACACACACACACACACACACACACAAACCTTTATACAAGTCATCTTTTGTTTTTATTTTTCCAACTTATTATATAACCACATGAAGGGGTAGTATTAACAGTTTCCATGGTGGGTGCATTTGCACCCGGATGTTCCCGCAGAGTGCCCGAGGAGCACAAAGCTTATTTTGCAGGATGAGAAGCCACCCACACAAATGTTGACTGGTGCTGTCCTAACTTGCTGCAAAGGAACAAATTGACACTGTGCATTCCTGTCATTTTCATTCCCTGAAACCCCAGCCTTCAGCAAGAACCCCATTAAATCTGATTTTTAGACATGGGTTCTCAGCTGGAGTGGCTGGGTGGGCACAGGACTGTGGGGGAGGCAGAGCTCAGGCTCCATGTTCATGCAGTGTGACTCTGCAGCATGCGGCTGATTCTCCAGGCAGACTGGACCCGAAGTCCGGTTCACTTCTGAGATGTGTTGAAATGTCACATCTCCAGCCTGGGGAAATAGGGATTTGTTTTTGAAAAACAGCCACCGAGGAATGCCCTGACATAAACCACAATGTGATGTAGATTTTTCTTTTGAAGTAAGAATAAGAACAATTTATTTCGTTTATTTTGGCCACTAGGAGGTGATGTTTGAGCACAGGTTTTTTTTTTTTTTTTCTTTCTTTTTTTTCCTGAGAAGGTAGGTTCAGGCTGTGGGCTACAGACTGCTGTAATGGCTAGTATTGGTTGTCAACATGATAAGATCAACTCTTCCCTGGGCATGACTGTGAGGCTGTGTCCAGAGAGGGTTAGCCGAGGTGGAAAGACTTCACCTAAATATAGGCAGTGTCGTTCCATCCCTTAGACTGCACAATTTAAAGGTTTATTTTTAATTGTGTGTGTGTGTGTGTGTGTGTGTGTGTGTGTGTGTGTGTGCGCGCGCATCTCTGTGTGACTATGTGCACATTGAGTGCAGGTACATTGGATTCCTGGAGCTGGAGTTCCAGGCAGTTGTGAGCCGTTTGATGTAGTTGCTGGGAACTGAACTCAGGTCCTCTACAACTGAGCCATCTCTCCAGTCCCACCCCAGGAGAAAGTGAGCTGAGCACCAGCATCCATCTCTCTCTGCTTTCTGAGAGATACCACAAACTCCTGCTGTGTCTTCCCCACCTCTGTTGACTATACCCTCAAACTGTAAGCTGAAGAGAAAACTGATTGTGACAGCTTTCATCTGTCACACACAGGCTGGCATGGAGCTGTATGTGAGCAGAAAGATTGCATTCTCTGCATGGAGTAGAGCATTTGGGACTAACAGCCTCAAAGGGCATCTAGGTGTGTAGTGTGAACTGGGACTAATTAGTCTTGGCTTGCCTGCAGTTTTTCCTGGCTTCAAAGCTGTTAGCCCTCCATCAGAGAAACTCTTAGTTCCAGGCAAACTAGGACAGATGGTGGCCCCAGGTGTGGCTCTACTGACCTCTTGTTGTTCTAGCCAACCTTCCTTTCATACTGGCAGGCTGTAGGGCCAGTCATCTATTATTTAAGAGACAGTCCTTTGAGTCAAGGAATAACCCTTCGTGTATGACAGTGTAAACTTGTAGGCCAGGGCAAGAGGACCACAAGTTCAAAGCCTGCCTGAGCTACACAGAGAAGACATTCACGGCCATACTGGGCTACTTAGTGAGACTCTGTCTCAAATTAAATATGAAAAAGAAAGGTGGGGTGTGGGTCAATAGTAGGGCCTTTGCTTAGCATGTGGGAGGCACTGGGTTCCAGCCACAGTACTGCCCAAAAGATGAAGCCCTGTCCCCAGCCAGAAGAGTGACACATGAAACCATGACCACCCAGAAGCAGCACTCTAAACAACCAAGCTTTCCCTCCAAAAGTAGATTCGGACATGGATAGACCTTTGCTGTCCTGTCCCTGCTAATTTCCCGTGTGAGAAATTCCCTGGAGAGAATTCTTTTAGTTAGATCCTGGTTTCTCACAACTGTAAAAGAGAACTGCACCAGACCAGGATGCTCAGCAGAGTCTCAAACAAGCTTTGCCACACACTGGCACGGTGCATCTGCACCGGGTGGCAGCTGGTACTCCTTTCACGCATGCTCCCGGAGAATCCCCCACTTGTTGTTTTGCCTAACACAGTCACTTCACCAATCTCCCCTTCCTTCCCCAGGCTCTACACAGGCAGATGCTCATATACCTCTTGGTCAGAGGTAAATGGTTGAAACAGCTGCTGCACAAACCATCAAATATTTAACGATTTACACGGAAACACAAAACCACATCTTTTGGCCAGGAATGCTTAGGAAACTATCCCGAGGAGCAGCCTAGCAGCAGACAGTCAGGGTTTCCATTACTCATTTCTGCCACCACTCTTCAGATATTCTCAGAGGCTTTTCTGGGTCTCAAGCCTGAGGGGCCGAAGCTTTAGTGATTGAAAGCATAGAGCCACGCCCACCTCACTCGGGTCTGGTTTGCGGAGAATTCAGAGGAAGCCAGCTCACACTCTGAAGGATTGGAAGCACACTCTGCTATCGATCACCTCTTAGCCACCCCTTCATTGCTATGCCTTCCCAGAGCAAAACCTTCTCTCAGGTCGCTTCTTGTCAAGTATTAGGTTGCAGCCGCAAGAAAAGTAAGAGCTCTGACCAGTTCTGGAGGGAAGAGTCAGGCAGAGCTCCTCTGCAAACCTTGAGTGCAGTGTCCAGTAATTATGAACCGAATGCTGCCATCAGTCTCTCTGCAGATTCTGTTTGGGTTCTTGTGTGTTGTCTTGCTTGAGATTGGAATACTGGAGTTTTGCCTCGTTTGTTCAAGTTTTATAATCTGAGTGATTTTCATCTCTGTGTCTACAGAGTAGACGTAATGCTTCGACTCTCAGAATGGGAAACTGTGGGACCCTAATAGGGCTATCCAGGGACTAGAGAAATGGTTCAGTGGTTTAGAGAGTGAACTGCTCTTTCAAAGGACATGAATGCAGTTCCCAGAACACATTGTAGCTCACAACTGTCTATAACTCCATTTCCAGGGGACCTGAGACCTTATGATCGTCACAGGCACAGCACTCCAGGCACAAACACACAAAATAGTCAAACTCAATGGCACAAACACACAAAATAGTTAAAACTAAAAATAAAGTCTTAAAATGGGATTATTCTTGTCCACTGCCTCACACAGTGCCCATTTTATAGTAAAAGCTTGAAAAAAAACCCTGAAAATTATTTTTTTTAATTTAATTTTAAATTTGTTATTTATCCCATGTTTCTGTTTTGCTGTTTTCTTCCAGGCAATCTTGGTTTGCTTTCTTGTGCTCCATCTTAACGTGATTCACGCCTTCTATGTCTGCCGTTATAATTGCAGCACAGAGCTGAACCCATGGCCCTGGCCGGGGGAAATCTGCATAGGAACGAAGGATCTTCCCTGTGCTTTAGAAGATGAGTAACGCTTAAAGTGGTCTTCAGGCCATGAGTGTTCTTGGTTTCATTTGTTCCTTTTCTGATAATCACACTGTGTGGAAAGTGCTGAGTACCATGGCTTGCCTCTCTGTGTCTGGGGTGAAGGGATCAGTTTGTTTTCCTCTGCCCATCACTGACTGAGTCACAAGGCTCAGAGATTTGCAGAAGTGTAAGGGAGATTGTGGCAAGGTAACTTCAAAGCCCGCCTGAAGCGAACAGTGTGGTTGAATTATACACCTCCAACCTCTGTAGAAGTCACATCAAAATCTGCCAGCCTGCCTGTGGCTGATGCTCTCTCAATATGAGGGAGCCGGTACCATGAGGGGGAACTTATCCTAAAGGTATCTGATCTAGTTTCATTTCTGTTGCTGTGCTAAGATACCCTGACAAAAAAGCAACTCAGGGAGGAAGGGCTTATTTCAGTTTACAATTACAGCTAGAGTCCATAATTGCATGGAAGTCAGGGCAGGAGCTACAGACAGCTGGTCACATCACATCCAAAGTCAAGAGCAGAGAGAAATGAGTGCATGCATGCTCATTTGCTCAATTTCCCCACTCTCACAGATTGAGGACACCTCCTGGGAATAATGCTGCCCAAAGTGGGCCGAGTCTTCCCATATCAGTTAATTTCATTAAGACAACTCACCACAGACATGCTCAAAGGCCAACCAAATATGGACAATCCCTCATTGAGACTCTCTCTCTCCTCAAAGGATGCTGCATTGTGTCTAGTTGACAATTAAAGCTGACAATTACAGTATCTTTACAGAGAAGCCACACAGCCCACTTTCAGTCCATTTCTATTTTTCAGAATTTGTTTGTCATGGTAACTCAATGATAGTCCTACATCATCGTATCTACCTCTGAGACATAATTCCCTTTCACATACATCCCTTCCAAATGAGCACGTGCACATTGCTATAGGGTTCACAATAGGCTGCTATATTAAGTCTCTGTAGCGTCCCTTTTGTGCTTACAGTGGGTTACCACCTGACTGTTAAAGTTCAAGTGATAAATTTGGCAGTTGAGTCAGTGCCGTCACTCATAATATCCTTCCTGTTCCCCACTGCTGGTCCTGACCTGCCTTAATATACCCTTAAACCAGCAAGTGGTTCCCAGCACTATCTCCAACCACCTGAGACAGCCGCTGCCCAAAATAGCTTGTGATCTCGGTTTTCTTGACTCCATTGTTCCGTATTTAGTCTTTCTCTGGGAGGTGCCCACACTCACCCCTCCGAGTTCAAATATGATTCATTTGCTTCTCAGGAAAAGTCCAAAATATGCAGCTAGACCTAATGTCTTCTAGTCTTCCTCTGGATGAGTCATTTCACTATTTTCTGAGATCTGTCTAGAGGCAGAGATTCTCAGCAGCTTTCTGAAGGGCTGATTCCATGGTGGTCTTTGTTGGTATCTTAGGGGAAGAAACGCTACTGGTATAGAGGTGACATTTATGAAACAGCATGTCAGCTTGGGGGATGGCTTGTCACCGAGAGCAGGGAAGGTAGCTGGAAGCTGACTTGAAGCAATTAATCTTCCCCATCTGCACAGCCCAGCACTAGAGGAAGCAGGTATTTTCCAATCTGGCAAAAGGCTGATACCTATCTATTATGCTTCAGGATATTGAGATCGGGATGGAGTCAATTCTTACAGAAATTAGAAATCAAAATGCAATTAGAACTCTCTAATTAAGCTCATATAAATATTTATAAGAGCATGATTCAATTTCAAACGGCTGGAACATTGAATGTGTCTTTGAAATTCGAAGAACTATGTACTACTGCTCATTCATCCCATCTTGTAAAAAAAAGGATCCCTTAGGACTGATCATACAAAAGGATGTGATAGAACACACACACACATACTCTCTCTCTCTCTCTCTCTCTCTCTCTCTCTCTCTCTCTCTCTCTCTCTCTTTCTCTCTCTCTCTCTCTCTCACACACACACATACACTCACACAGACGTACAAACACACACAGAGATCCAGGCAGACAGATGGATGTGTACATACCATCTCATATCTTTCCTTAAACACTTCTCCAATTTGTAAGTTCCAGTCAGGGATAACAGTTGCATCCCCAGCTTCCTAGAGCAGTTAAAAGGAACCAATAGGAACGTGCTTAGGAAAGTTCAAAACAAAACAAAACAATATTCTTGTATTAGTTATTCTTCTCCTTGCATGACAGAATCAGCGTGGGGTGGGGGGAAGGATTTATTTCAATTCATAGGTTGAGGGTACAATCTCAGGAGGCATGGCAGTAGAGTGTGAAGTGGCTTGTCACACCGTATCCACAGTCAAGAACAAGAGAGATATGGATCCTGGTGCTCAATTTCCTTTTGGTTCAGCCCAGGACCCCAGCCCATGAGCCTGTGCTGTTCACATTCACAGTGGGTCTTTCGTTTTCAATCTTCTCTAGAAGACATGTGTCTCCTAAGTAAGATTCTATATCCCGTCAAGTTGTCAATGAAGGTTAACCAACACCATACCCAAGAGCAATAGTTAATTTTCCTATGGTGTGAGTAATTTACAGTGTAATTATTACGTAGTGGTTACCTGTTGTAGATAGATTGGTATACATGTAATGAAAATGTCTGAAACCATAAGTTCTGGGGTGGGGAATTTGGGAGTAAGGAAGCCATCAAGTTGAGTCCAGGTAAAGAAGTAGGAATGGGTAAATTAGTCAGGAGGAGACAGAGAAGAGTCATCCTCACAAGGTCCTCTAGGAAGTCGCAACACTTCCAGGCCCTATGCTTGAGAGAATAATGGGCATGCCAGTCAATGCATCGATCACAGAACCCATCATACCGCAGGTGCTAGGAGGAAGACAGAAGAGCTGGGGCTGGCTCCATGGGGAAACTACAATTGAGTGAGAGACATGATATAAGGCAGGTGACAGAATTAGAGGCACAATCAATAGCACTTTGTATGAAGTCAGTGCTTAGCTTAGCTGAGGCCATCTCCACTGTTATTACACCAGCAATAATACAACTGCATTGTTCAGGTCAATGGGGGAGAGGGTTCCCTGTCCTTGGAATCTCACTGGGTCATTCCAGGATCAGCCCCACCTCCACATAGGATAGGTGATAACTGGTTTTAATGTCAACTTGACAAAGTTAGAATCAACTGATTAGGGAGCCTTAATTCGTGTGAGTGGCGCTTTCCAGTAGCTGCCCAGATAAAAGGAGGTGAGGGAGGAGGTGTGTGTGCCTTTTGCTCATTTGACACCACCCAGTTAATCCATCCTGCCGACGATTTTTAAAGCTTTTAAACCATCTTTTTTTTTTGTTTTGTTTTATATACCAATTCCAGTCCCTGCTCCGCTCCGTCCCCTCCTCCTGCTCTCCCCACCTTCCCCTCATCCCACTCCCCATCCACTCATCAGAGAGGGTGAGGCCTCCCATGGGGAGTCAGAAAAGTCTGTTCCATTATGTTGAGGCAGGACCAAGACCCTCCCACTGTATCTAGGCTGAGCAAGGTAAATTTATCTCGAATGCAGGATGTCTTCAATGACATTAGAACCAGCATTTCCAGGCCCTATTATTGGCTAAGGACCGGTACTCTCCAGGAATCCTGCAGGGTTTTGGTGACAGGTTGGGACTTCTGAAGCACTCAGACCCTGGACTGAGAAAGTACTGGGTTGTCAGTCCTTCCAGTGTGAGACAGCCATTGAGGGATGACTCCCAACTGCCAAGGCATCCAGCCTCAAAGACTGTACAACTAGTGAGTTCTCCACCTCTCAGCTCTGAGACAGCTGTTGTTACTATTGAAACAGGCTGAGGCAATAGAATATATTCATTGTCGTGTTCGGTTCCTCTAGACAACCTTGACTAATGCAGGGTGAGAAGTCACCAAAAAGACATGTGTCACAGTTCCACTGGTGATAGCTCCTCTCACTTTTGAGGGACCGTGAAATTCCCTGGGGTAACTCCCGGTGCCTGTGTGAGCTTTTTCATTGATTGAGCCTTTCCAAGGGTGGATGGTGCTGCTCATGCTGCCTGATAAGTTACCAAGGCACACCTGCTTCTGGGGACTTGCTGTAGGAAAAGCTTGGATACAGTCATTGGGGTAGAACATGTATGAGACCCCTCTTGACTGAGCTAACAGCCAGGGGTTGCACTGTCTTGCAAGGTTTTCAGGACACTATTAAGTTATAAATTCCCAAGGCAACAGGAAGAGATTGCAATGTATGATATATCAGCTTGACTTGTAAGATTTTAAATATTTAGACATGACATACAGGCTATTTCTAGTTTCTGGCCTGCCAATGTTAGCAGCAGGCCTGAATTTTGCTGTAATTTGGATAAAGATGAGATCAACATTTCCTAAGAAAATGCATTTCCTGAGGCAGGTTGACACATCACAAGGCTGCTCGGAAGGTTGTTGGAAGCTGGTTTTGAAGAAATTATGCTGACTTGCTTAAGATGATAGTGCTGGAGGAAGGTTTATTCTCTAATTATGCCAAAGGTTGTTTGTTACATGAATATTACTTGCACCCTGGGATATTAAGAATGGGAGGAAGGGAACTGGAGAGAGGACTCAGTGGTTAAGAGCACTTGTTCTTGAAAAGGACCTGGGCTTGATTTCCAGCTCCCACATGGTCGTTCATAAGCACCTGTAACTCCAGTTCCTGGGGATCTGATGCTCTTTTCTGCCCTCCATGGGCACCAAGAATGCATGTGGTACATACATATGCATGCAGGCAAACACTGATACTCATAAAATAAATAAATCTTAAAAACAAAAACCCCAGAAGAATGGAAGGAAGCCCAGTGTGCCTGAAATCAACTGCAGTATTGGGAGGACTCGGCCTGGGATTTGACTTTTTCCTTAAATTATGCATTAAATGAGGGGGAAAAATCCCAATACATGTAATGGAAAATGTCCCTAAGGACAATGATGTCCCTAAGGCAAAAATGATCTGGCTGGAGCCAGTCTCTTAGCTTTTTTTCCATCTTCAACTACTGTCTCTGTTCCCTGCCGTGGCTGAATTCCTGTCTTCCCACATTATTGAATGTACACTTTCTCCATGGAGCTTTCTCAGATTTCTTCATTTGCTACATTTTCTTCCCCCTTTGACCACTTTCTGCAACTCTTTACATCATTAGCATGAACAAACATTCTGAGAGTCTATCGATACGGGTGCTCGCCAGTTTAGAATGGAATTGTTTTAGCAGTAGTTTCAGTAGTGTTAGTTTGGCCTTGTGGAGACCCACGGAGTGAAGATGAAACCAGGCAGTGACCAGCTATCTGACAGCTAGATTGGAACTCTGGGAAGAGAAAGACAATGATGCAGGAAGCAATCACTGGGCTTCCTAGATGCCCCAGTCAGAGCTGCCTTCCACAGCAGAGGGGCTGTGACGTTGTCCTGGGCACAACCCAAAGCTGTACATGCTGAGCCTACACATTTGTGTGACATCTCTTGTTTTATCCTTTAAAACTTAGAGTAGATTCAATTTTTTGAAGTTTTTTCTATATGTTTGAGTGTTTTGTCTATGCACCACATTGTACAGAGTACACAGAAGCCAGGAAAGGGTGTTGGGTTCTTGGAACTAGAGTTACAGATGCTGTTAGTCATCATGAGGGTTCTGGGACTTGAACCTTGGTACTCTGCAAGAGCAGTCAACACTCTTAATCACTGACCCATTTCTCCAGCTCCCCATGTGGACTTTAGATTCTACTCTATGATCAATTTTCATGTGCACTAAGACAAAGTGTTAAATTATCCCTATCTGGGCATGGTGTCACATGTCTTTAACCTCAACACTCAAGAGGCAGAGGCAGACAGTTCTCTGTGAGTTTTAGGCCAGTCTGGTCTACATAGTGAGTTCTAAGACAGTCATGGCTGCATAAAGAGATTGTACATCAAAATCCAACCAACCAACCACCCCAAACCCCAAACCCTAAAACCAAAACAGAAAAAAGGACTTATCACTGAGTGACACTGATTCTCCTAAAAGGTCCAATCATCCCTGTTATATAAGATGTGAATTATTCTCAGGGTCAAGCACGGCACACAGCACTTGGCACACAAAGGATGCTGGATACATAGTTGCTAATGATGAATGAATGCATTTCACTGGGCAGTTTCACAAGCCCAGTTTATTGTGTTATAATCCTCAAGAGTTCGCATGCCTGGGTAGTTTGAACAGTGAATGCTAAGAGTCCACGTTTTCAGGGAAGGGCTGTTGAGGCTGCTAGCAGACGAGGGAGAGAGTCTTGGGGTAATGCTCAGAAAGCAGGTGGGTAGAAGGGAAGCTGAGCTGGCCCCTTCAGAACTTCACTGGGAGAGTTACAGCATCACAGACATAGGCAGCCATTAGGAAACCCTGTGGAGAGACAGTTTCAGCTCTAAAGGGCAAAAGGGTGTTCTTGCTCTTATAGGTTTTGGGGATGGGGAGATGAAGCTTATGCTAGAAGTGAGGAAGTCAGGAAGGCACTTATGACATCCGGCTGTAACTCAAAGCCATCTTGGGTCTGGACAGTAAATAGGAGGAGGGTTTCTAGTTGCAAGAGGGAAAGAGTTTAGCCCTAGGAGAACTGAAAGGTCATAGCATGCTTTCGTGTGTGTGTGTGTGTGTGTGTGTGTGTGTGTGTGTGTGTGTGTGTGTGTGTGTGCTATACATGTGTATATGTGTACCTCTGTGTAGGGGTCATGGCTTGATTTTGGGGGGAACATGGAAGCTAATGGGTCTAGAACTCCACAATTTCAAAGAAGGAATAAATGGGATTGGAGTCCTGACTGCAGACTGGGGGCTCACAAGATGCATGGGAACAGGCGTCTGATGCCTGTGACTGCAGAGCTGGAGTGCTGCAGGCCTGGAGCTGAGTAAATAGCTGCTGGCTGCCTACCTCCATGTGTAACTTAACTTACTTATCAGGTGACATCCTTTTTTTAAGTACAGACAGGCCTCTAACTTCCACCAGTCCAAAGGATGCCATCAGATAGAGTTTGGAACCTTGCAGAGAATCTCTCATCTTGCTGTACCCCATTTACATGATGCCCCCATATATGTTTTAAAACTTCTTGATTTATGACTTTGTTACTCTTTTTATTTTCTTCCTATTACTGTGAGAAAATACTGACCAAAGGCAACTTGGGGAGGAGAGGGTTTATTTCATTTTACAGGTTGTAGTCCATCATGAAGGGAAGTCAGGGCAGGAACCTGAGGCAGGAACTAAAGCAGAAGCCATGGAGGAACACTGCTTACTGACTTGCTTCCATGGCTTTCTCAGTTTCTGATCCAGCGCAGGGTCACCTGCCTATGGGTGGCACTGCCACAGTGGTTGGGTCCTCTCACACCAATTATCAGTCAAGAAAATGCCCTACAGATTTGCTCACAGGCCAATCTGATAGGGGCATTTTCTCCATTGAGGTCCCCTCTTCCCAGATGACCACCTTGTGTCAAGCTGACAAAAAACTAAACAACACAGTTATTGTAAAACCTTCATAAAACTTATCACATGAAAGCATGGTATTTACAGTAACCTGGATCTGTGTTCCTCAACCATGGTTACTCATATTTGGCTCTGGAATAAACAATCTCTTATTCTCTTTGCAAACAAAAAGATAAAGGGAAGTTGAAAGGGAGAGTTTAATTCCAATTTAACCTTTGAGCTCATGACAGGTTCACATACATGACCACCTCTCTTGGGTAGAGAGGCCACCGAAAGTCACTGGCAGTAAAACATCCAAAATGAGAGACTTCTGGTGGAAGCTCCATCACTTTTGTATCCATTCTGTCTGGTACAGAAGCCACAAGCCACAGATGGCTGGTGAACCTAGAAATACGTCAAGGTCAGATTGAGCTGTCTAAAAAAAGTGCTTAATTTTGAGGATACTTCACACCTACACCCAAAGTGCTTAAAATAGTTCATGAGTACATTTGCCCTGCGAGAGTTGTTTTATGAGTAGGTGTGTAGAGGGAAAGCTGAGGTGAATGATTGTGAATGATTGTATCAAGTTAACTGATGTAAGAAGATACAGCCTACTGTGGGCAGCACTATTCCCTAGGTGGCGGCTGTGGCGGCAGGGATGGGAGGGGAGGGTTTGAAATGTGTAAGAATTGAGAAACTGAGCTGAGCATAAGCAAGCAAGTGCACACACAGGCACTCATTTGTCTCTGCTCTTTACTGTGGATGTGATGTGTCTATTTGTTGTTCCTGCTTTGACTTCTCTGCATTGATGGGCTGTAACCTGGAATTGTGACTTAAAACAAATCTTTTATCCCCTAAGATGCTTTTTGTCAGGGTATTTTATCCCAGCAACACCAATGAGACTAGGACACATTGATTGTATGATAATACCACAGAAGTATTTGGTTCAGCTTGCATTCTCATTTGTGTTATGTTTACACTGGGCAGCGCTGATCTGGACTCATGGTGTAAGATGACTTGGCCACAGATCCAGGAAAAAAGGTCTTGGTAGCTCCTTCCTCAGGACAAGAATTTGCCACCTTCCACCAGCAAAACAGTGCTTGTTTATCTGGGGTACTTGGAAGATGCCATTAATAGATGGTTGCAAAGAGCAATTATTGTTCCCCAAACACATCTGACAGGTCTCAGTGTTGAGAGGAGCTGTGGAAGTGTAAATCCAAACAGAAACTAATTAAAATCCTGGCCTTCAGAAGCTCTATCAGTCCTAAGTGACTTCAAAGAGGGATCTGTGATTATATTCCCTTTTGTGCTAGTCAACACTTCCCCAGCTGTGTCTCCAGGTTGTCACCGATCCACACCCCCACACTTTCCTCTTAAACAGTAAATAATTGCATTTTCTGTTCACTTCCTTGCCCTTCCCAATCACTTCTCTCCAGCAGAGGCCGGGTCTTGTAAACATAACCAGTCAACATGCTTCTAGGACTTAAAGCATTTTTTGATACTTTTGCTTCAGCATCTGACAGGTTTGGGGCTATGGCTCCCCAGATGCTATTTATGGTAGCTGGAAATGCTTTGCATGAAGTTACATAGAGAATCTGGCACCAAAGAGGGTCTTGGTTGGGCAGCAGCAGCACGTGGGGCTCTTTCTAGATCTTTCTCGGGGAAGCTCTTTGCAGTGGGGGAATGGTCTTCCTCCAGGTGTGGTCTGGCTGTGCCCTGATCATTCTTTGCTTCTGCCTTCCAGTTTGGTCCTGTGGCTGGAAGATCCATCCTGCCTCTGTGGCTGGATGGATGAAGGCACAGATCTTTCAGGTGGCTGGTAATGCATTGCCTGGCCCCAGCCCCATTTTTTTTTTTTTTTACAAATTTTATTTAAATTAAAAACAATCTTATTTTACATATCAATCCCAGTTCCCTCTCCCTCCCATACTCCCATGCTACCCACTGACCCTCCTTCTTCCATCCCCCATCCACTCCCCAGGGAGGGCGAGGCTTTCCATGAGGGATCGTCAAAAATCTGTCACGTCATTTGGGGCAGGGCCTACTCCCTCCCCTGTGTATCTAGGCTAAGAGAGTATCCCTTCTTGGGGAATGGGTCTCCAAAGTCCTTTCGTGCACTATGGATAAATACTGGTTCCACTGCCAGAGGCCCTATAGACTGCCCAGGCCTCCCAACTGATACCCACGTTTAGGGGGCCTGGTTCGTTCCTATGTTGGTTCCCCAGCTGTCATACTGGCATCTGTGAGCTCCCACTTGTTCAGGTCAGCTGTTTCTGTGGGTTTCCCCAGCATGGTCTTGACCCGTTTGCTCATCACTCCTCCCTCTCTACAACTGGATTCCAGGAGTTTGCCTGGCCCCATTCTTCAGCCACCCCCTTAGATCCCATTCCCAGCACTAGATTCTAGCTGCCCTCTTTAGCCTTGTTCTTGTCTCTGAAACTAATCAGGCTGCCTCAAGCCTCCTGGCCTTTCCTTGCTCTTGTGTGATTCCTCCTACCTCAGGAAATTTGAACAAACATCTATTCACTCCAAATACAACACTGACAACAGGCCAAAGGAGCCATTCTACCCAAGTCTATCATGGTGAACCAATGAGTCCGGAGGGGTTGCTTATGGCATGAGTGATTCAGGCAGCTATAACTGAATAGCCCACCACAGCATGGGTGACAGACAGACTCCTGAAAGCTGCCTGGAGCCCCCTAGACAACTTGCTGGCAGAATCACACCTCCCGAAACCCTGCTGAGTTTCATGAGCTCCCTGGGTCTTGTGAGTTTCCTTGGTTTCTTAACCTCAGCCTTTCTCCAGGAGAGAATGTTTCTATTCAAAGGAAATGACTGTGTATACTTAGAGTGCTCTCTGCCTGGATTAGCAGGTAACTCCTCCGCATAGCTAGTCTCCTTAGGGCACTTTCCCAGACCTTCCAGTAAGTATGTGGTTTCACAGATGTCAGAGATTTCTTTCACAATGTTCATCCTAGCTGATGACATAAGGCTTATTTGATATGTGCATGGGTGTCTTGCCTGAATGTATGTCTGTGTACCATGTGCATGCAGTACCTGCAGAGGCTAGAAGAGGGCGGTGATGCTCTGGAACTGGAATTATAAGTGGTTTTGAGTCATCTTGTGGGTACTGGTGTTGACCTGTGGTCCTCTAGAAGAGTAGCCAGGGCTTTTAACTCCTGAACTGTCTCTCCAGTCCCTCTGGCATTTAATTTTAAGTAACTGGAAGCTGAGGAAAAATGCTGGATTTGTTCACTTTGCTTTCCCAGGGCTAAAGGCTCAATAAATATTTGTGGAATGATAGGATGCACTAGTTTTGTATGTTCCTCCTGCATAATGTCGCAGAGCCCTGGTGGGAATACTCTCATGGCAGAGGAGATTTTCCTGTCCATTCCTCCTCTCATCAGGAGAGAAAGACCCTAGTGCTTTAGATCACAGTAATCCTGTGTGTGCGATGATGATGATGAGTGATGAGTTAGGCATGTCAGTTGTAAGTCAGGCCAGATCTGGCCTGTGTATTAGATGTGAGCTATAGCCTCTCCTCAGGCCTGGACCTCTACCCACTTCTCCTTTCCTCATCACTTAGCTTGAGCTGCTTTTCCTCATCCCCTGATGCTTCCTTCTCCTTGGATCTTAATCTCCATTTTCCATGGCTCATCTCTTGAGCTGCTTGTGGCTCTTTCTCTCCCTTCTTGATGATTTCTGTTCTCTCCTGCTAGTCTGGCAATTTCCCATGGAACTATCAGACTTTACAAAATGTACAGAGGCATTTTCTGTCTGATGATAGGGTTTTTAAAAACACAGATTTAATCAGTATCGATGCACACAGACACACAGACACACATTCAGACAGACAGACAGACAGACAGACACAGACACACACAGACAGACACACACACACACACACACACACACACACACACACACAACACACACACACACGGGGAGAGAGAGAGAGAGAGAGAGAGAGAGAGAGAGAGAGAGAGAGAGAGAGAGAGAGAGAGAGAGAGAGAGAGGGAGTGCAGGCCATTGTTAGGGGAATTCTCCATTTCCTAGGGACCATAGCTGTCGTAATCTTACTGGCTGATGTAGCAGGATTTACTTTTTGCAAAATACAAGATTTCTTTCATTAGGAAAATGTGCTAGATTGCTGAGGATCTATCGAGTGAGACCACCTCTTACTTCCTCAATGCCAGCAACCAAAGTCTCCTCTGTGTGTCTCCAGAATTATTGCCAGTCTCCCCGCTTCTGCTCTACAACGTCCTCAGAGAGGTCTTGTTCAAATCTTACCCAGCTGTACCTTTCCTCTGCTTAAGATCCTCCAGGGAGACTTACTCAGAGGGAAGCTGCAGTCCATGTCATTGGTCTCTTCAGACTTTTTCCTTACTTCTCTCCCTTAGCCCGATGCTCTCCAGCAGCAGTGACTTCCTCCTGGTTCCCCAATGGCTGCGAGAATGTTCTGCCTCTGGGCTCCCACTGCTGCAAGCGTGCACATGCCCCGCCTCCCCCAGACTGCTGAAATGGATCTGACAAAGGTGCAGGCTCCATCTTCCTCCCTTTATGTCTCCTTTTGCTTCTTACTTGTGAAAACAGGAAGCCACACTGTTGAGATTATTGTTAAATGTGGGAATACAAAAAACTTTATTATTTTTATTTACCTGTATGTATCTCTGTGTGAATATCTGCATGCGCCTATGGGTGCCCATGAGGCAGAAGAAAGCATCCAATCTCTTGGAGTTGAAGCTATGGGCAGCTGTGAGCTACCCAGCATGGGTGGTGTGTACTGAACCCGGGTCCTCTGAGAACAGCAGGAGCCCTAGCTGCTGAGCCATCTCTCCAGCCCTCAGGAACCTACTTTACAGAAACATCACCTATGCCTATAGCCATCCACTCTGCAGGTGCCTGAACTCATCAGAATAACCCATTTCACGAGAGCGTGTGATAGTGGATAACAGTCTTCAAGAAGTGGGCAATGTTTTCAAAATTAAAAAAAAAAAAACATGAGTGTCAGTCTTGAATGGAGTGGATCCATGTGCCTGAGATACCTCTTTTGCAGACTTTTCTTTTGTGTGTGGACCTGCATGAGTTTGTGTGAACCACATCCATGCAGATGACCATGGTTCTGAGTCACTTGATGTGGGTGGTGGTAACCGAACCTGGGTCCTCTTGGTAGAACAGTAAGTGCTCTTGACCACTGAGCTATCTCTCCAGCTCCTTCCCTTTTCCAGTTTTTAGAGAAATGACACAGATGACTAAAGTGGACCATGGCTGCAACACATGGAGTTCTGTGGTAGAGTCTGATACTGTCTTCCATGAAAAATGTGAAAACTGAGGCTCAGTTGGCTTAACTCTTTAATACAGGGCCTGCCTGATTCTACACATACTAGTGTTGCCACTGTTGAGGCGTGAATGAGAAATGCTTCCCATAAGCTCATATATCTGAACAGTTTGTTCCTGATTGGTGATGCTTTTTTGAGATGATTATGGAAACCTTTAGGAGGTGAAGCCAGGGAATATATCACTAGAGGCAGGCTTTGCGATTTTATAGTATGACCCCACTGTTTGTTTCTTTCTCTGCTTCCCATGTGCAGATGGAATGTGATGTCTCTGCTTTCTGACTGTTGGAATGGCCTCTTGCTCCCACTGCCATATGTTCCCCTCCCCTCCCCCCTGAACTGTAAGCTAACGTACATTCTGTCTCCCCTAAGTTGTTTTTGTCAGGGCATTCTAACACAACAATGGGAGAATAACTTACATAGTCACGTTCCCAGCCTCACAATCTGAACCATCTGCCCTAGAGGAGTTTTAGAAATATTGTAAGCAACTTTCTAGAAGGTATCACTTTGATCAGAGCAAATACATTGGACATGCAGATTCCTTGCCTCTTCATTTTCTTCAAAATCACCACTAGCCTCATTTATTAATTATATCCATCATTTTGTTCAATAGGTGAGTGTTAGGATTTACCACATTCATTTACTAAAGCAACTATTTAACTATTTCCCATCTCTCTCAGGTCAAGGGTCACTTCTTAGTGATCTGCCCATTCTATGGGAGTGTAAAACCCACTCCTGTTTCCTTTCCTAAATATGTCTATCTCCTAAGGGGTGTGTGTGTGTGTGTGTGTGTGTGTGTGTGTGTATACTCATGCATGCACATGTGTGTATGTGTGCCATTTGCCCACCTTGGGCTATTGTTTCTCAGGTGCATTTTAGTTTTTTGTTTTGTTTTGTTTTTCAAGAGAGGGTTTCTCTGTAGCTTTGGAGCCTGCCCTGGAACTTGCTCTGTAGACCAGGCTGGCCTTGAACTCACAGAGATCTGCCTGTGCTGGCATTAAAGGCGTGTGCCACCACTGCCTGGTCCATCTTAGTTTTTGAGACAGTGTTTCTTATTTTACAGTGAATGAGCTTACTGAGTAGGCCAGGCTGGCAGGTGGGTGAGCCCCAAGAATAACCAGCTTTTCACACTGGTTCCTGTGGGTAGGTCTCAGGTCCTCATGCTTGCAAGGCAAACACTTTACTGACTGAACCATTACCCACCCCTACCTTCTCTTTTTCTTTTAATTCACATAGCACTCTGACTTCCTAATAAATAATCCAAATTACTCATTTATTGCCCGTATCTCTGGATAGCATGAGCAAGGTCTTTGTTTTGTTCATTGGTGTTGACTTAGAACAGTGTTGGGCACAAATTAAGCAAATAACCATGCATAAATATCATGACTGGTTTCTTTTTCTTTTTGTAATTTTTTATTAGTTCAAATTAGGAACAAGCTTGCTTCACATATCAATCCCTTCTCCATCTCCCTCCCCTCCCTCCTCATACCCTCCTCCCCCACCTACCCCCCACCCCATCCACCCTCCACTCCCCAGGCAGGGTAGGGCCCTCGAGCTTCCTTTCCTGGTCCTTCAGGCTTTCTTCCTCTGCTTATTGTAGTGTTCCTTCTGTTTGATGCCTTTCCTATTTCTCTGCCACTCTGTGACCAGAAGGAAATATTACACATGCAAACCATAGTATGCCATGTCTTTTCTGACCCAATATTTACAAAATTTTGTGGGGATTCTCTTGAAGTAAAAATATAGGATGACTTACGTGCAAAGCTTGGAAAATCCCTATAAAGTCATAGTCATATGAACACATTTCTGGGTGAGAAGTGCAGATGTATCTCAGAAGGGGGGTGGACAGGGATTGCAACCCAGATTTGAGTTCTAAAGCTTCCATTGTTTTTCACAATAAGCTCTAAGGCTCAGTTCTCCTATGAAGCAGATCTGTGGCTTTGGGCAAGTTGATTAGTCTTTTCTGTCTCAGATCTATTATGTGTGAAATGGAGACAATCGGAGCACTGTGGTTTTATAAAGATTAGAATATATAAAATATGTAAAGCACTTGGTTTTCCACATATACTAATGAAGGAGCAAGTGTTATTTATACCCTCTAAATCATTACATTATCCAATAACTTTTGAGAATTATTTAAAAAAGAAAACATTTCCCAAGGAAAGGTAGTGAGAAGTCCTTCAAGAATGTGTCCTCTTACTCAACAGACAATCAGGGAGCCTGTATGGGCTTGACCTGTGTCCTCTGCATATATGTTATGGTTGTGTAGCTTGGTGTTCCAAGCTACAGCAGGAACTAACAGCAGGAGTGGGAACTATCTCTGACCCTTTTGCCTGCTTAGGGCGTCTTTTGTCTCCTACTGGGTTGCCTTGTCCAGCCTTAATATGAGGGGATGTGCCTATTTTTATTATAACTTCACATACTATGTTTCATTGATATCCCTGGGAGGCTTGCCCTTTTCTGAAGAGAAAGGAGGAGGAGTGGATCTGGAAGAGAGGGTGGTATGGGAGGGAGGGACTGGGAGAAGGGGAGGGAGGGGGAACCCACAGTTGGCATGCAATATATGAGAGAAAAATAAATTAAAGAAAATAAATTTAAAAAACCAAACTCAACCCCCCAAACAAAACAGATCAAACAAAACAAAAGCAGAATGTGTCCGTTTTGATCCCACATTGTTCTCCCAAAAGAATGGAGTGTATCATCTAAGTTTCAAGCATGACAAATAACTAGTGCTTACCCTCAGCAGAATCCTCCTGACAGACCTGCCCTTAGTCATCCTGTGGAAACAAGGCTGCCAAATGAAGCTTCCTGCACTGCCTGTCTTGTCTGAAAAATGTCCCCATCCCTCTATCCATTGGGAATGTACTGTCCCTTCAATTCCCATTCAAGCCTTAGGCTTCATTGTAGGTTCTTGTTTGTATCTGTTCTCCCTCCTTCTGATTGCTTCTTGGTATAAATTGTTTGATTCCACCACTGAGGTGCTGTTTTTTTATCTTCCATTTCCTACATACTTTGTTTGTTTGTTTTTTCTTCAGATTTTTAAAATTTGAATTAGAAACAGGATTGTTTTACATGACAATCCCAGTTCCCTTCTCCTTCCCACTGTTAAAAAAAAAAAAAAAAAAAAAACCACCAAAGTCTCACCAAACTTCCTATCCTCACTCTATCATAACGCATGCTAATTTTGGGAAATGGTTCAACTACTATGGCTCCCATTCTCTGTATTGCACAAGTAAGGATAAAAAATTGCAGGATATTCAAATGTTCTCTAGTTTTCATATTGTAGAGGTCAGACCCATTTTTTTGTTTGTTTGTTTGTTTTAGCATGTCTCACATCTAATAATAATGATGGCTCCTATTTACAAGATACCTGGAGACCCGCTGAGATCACAATGACTCCTCTGTCCTAGCTTCTGGGAGTGGGCGAGGAGAGCTACATTTAGAATTGCATGACTTGAAAGACAAGAGTCTTATGCCTTGAGGTGACATACAGAGTCCTCTACACTCTGGTTCATGAGATTATCCTCATAGATGAACATTCTTATGGCAGAGTGTTTTCCTGGACCTATTGTGCCATTGTGACGAATATTTTCTTAACGTTCCCTTCAGAGAATTTAGTGGAACTCAGGTAGAACTGGAAGAGGGGCATGAAAGCCACCTGGAGTAGCGGGGGATGAGAGAGGTGGTATTACAGCTATCAAAACAAGAGGATTCATGGCCAGGAGCCTTTGCTGCTCTTTGTCATCTGCCAGCAAAGTTATTTGATGTGTGGCAGATTAAATTCATTTCTATTGCTTTCTGGGGCTGCACATCATCCCCTGGATGCAGGCGACACAAGCCGAGTGTTTGAGAGTGAGGGGACGAACTGGGAGGAGAGATGTCTTGCCATTCCACTTTCTACAAATTACAACAACCTAAGGATGGAATTGGGACTTCTTCCTCGATAGCTGACTTTCCTGTCAGACTTTCCACAGAGCAGGGAAAACGATTTTAATTTCTCTACAATTTCTCACAGGAATGGGAGTCTGGGAAATGATGAACCAGGAAGGTTGTCTGCAACAGCTGTGAGCTTTACTCTCTCTGCTAGGTGTTCTTTGTCAGCAAACATCTGACCTGCTGTAAATCCTTGTGGAATTCCAGACCTATTTAAGATGGTGCTCTTTAGAGCTATTGAAGGAGAGAGAGAGACAGAGACAGAGACACACACAGAGAGAGACAAAGCACAAGAGAGAGGGATAGAATGAGAGAAAGAGCAAGCAAGAGAGAGATTGAGAACAAGAGAATGATAGAGCATGAGAGAGAGCAAGAGCAACAGAGAGAGAGAAAGCAAGAGAGAGCAGACCAATTAAAACTTTGCTCTTTGAGATAATGAAGGAGAAAGAGAGAGGCAATGAGTGAGAGAAAGGGCAAGAGGGAGAGACAAAGCAAGAGAGAAAGATAGAGACAGACAGACAGACAGACAAACAGAGCTCCGGGCGTTGGAAGCAAGAGTCTCTGGGACTCTAATTTTCTGGATTGCCCACTCACGTCATCTGCAGAGTCTTTCTCTGACTGGTCCGGGGCAGGGCATAATTCTAAGGGGCTAAAGGGTTATGACTGACACTGTTTCATTTGTAACACTTGCATAACAATAGTATACACTGATTGGTACATAGCAATTTATGAATAAGAAAAACATCCATATTTTATTATTAAAAACAGAACACCACAACATTTTCCATATTTGCTGAATTTACGTGAGATAAAGCCTGGAAAATTTTGCCTTAAAATCCAGGGACATTGGAAATGGTCTTATTGGGCTGGGCATGTAGCCCAATAGGTAGAGTGATGGCTTAGGTTTTGGTCCCTAGCACTGAATAAACTGGTCATGCAGCCACATGCTTGTGATACTAACACCAAAGGTAAGGCGGGAGAATCAGAAGTTCAAGGATATTCTTGGCTACATAGATATCTATATCTATAATCTATATCTATATCTATAAATCTGTCTATATGACATTTGTATGTATATGTCTCAAGACAAACAATAAAGAAATGGCTATTTTGAAGCAACTGTCTTTCCACAGATGAGGACACTTGACCACAGGGGGAATTTTGTTAAAGGTGAGGAGGCCAGGTGGAGACACCAAGCTGCCGAACTCCAAGTATGGTGTTTTCTCCTGACATCATGTTTCCATGATTATTTAAAAAATATAATAGTATGTATAGGGAATACCTTGTGAAAATGATTTCTACAAAATATATTGGTGATCAATGATGTTATTGATCTTAGTTAATTTAGTTAGTGGATACGAGGGTAAACACACCCTGCAGGTGCTTTCCTGACCTTAGCCCTCTCAACTGGGGTAAGAGGAAATCCCAACATAGTTTTTATTTGATTTCTCTAATTGCTAAGATGTTGACCACTTTTAACGACAGTTCTTAGCAATTTTCACCTCTTCTTTTGAGAACTCTGCTTAGTTCTGTAGCCATTTTTTAATTGGGTCCTTTGCTGTCTGGACTCACTGTTTTTGAATTCTCTGTATACTCTGTAGATGAATCCTCTGTCAGATGTAGAACTGGCAAAGATTCTCTCCTACTCTGTGGCTTCCTCTTCACTCATCTGACTGTTTCCTTTGGCATACAGAAGCTTTTTAGTTTTATGATGTTCTGTTTGTCAGTGGCTGTGCTTAATTCCTAAGCGAATAGAAAGAATCGGATTCAGGAAGTCGTCTACACCACATCTGCAGGGCACCCTATGTTCTGTAGGACACCGCCTATTCTCACTTCTAGCAGCTTCAGAGTTTCAGGTTCTCATTGGGTCTTTGATCCATTTGTAGCTGATTTTTGTGCAAAGCCCTACAGATGATGTCTTAGGAGATTCTTAAACTTTTTCTATTTGAGACTCCATGCTTTCCTAAGAAAAATTTACAAAACTCTGAGTGTATAGGTATATAAAATAAGTACACAAATCAGTTACTGATAATAAAGCCATTCATCTTAAAACAATTTTAGTACCCATATAATTTTGCCATTTACTAAAGACAAAAGCAAATTTGCATACCCAGGGGATGGACGCTTGTTTATTTTTAATATTACCACTTCAGGAAACAGAGCATATTCAATGTTTTTCAGAGTTGACTGACATCTGATTTTTATAATCATCAGTTCTGGGCACACTGCCTCATACACATATATATTGCAAGATGGCACAAGGATGCTTAGTACCATTTTGGAAGTGGATGGGCATTCTGTCCCTAATCCCAAGCCAAAATTCGTTAATGATTTTTTTTCCCCTTAGAACTCGTCAGCAACTCAAACAGCAATTTACAAAATCAAACTTTCTAACATGATACAGCCCATGGATAGGCTTACTTGATACTTAAGATGCTGAGGGAGCATGGTAAAATATTAAAAATATTAAAGAGTCTTATTTTTCTATAATTAAGACATTATGTTTCTTTGAGAGTAGGAAACTTTGCATGGACAATTAAAGTACTGTAGTTCAAACGTGTAAAGGTCTCCTGTCTGAGTTGGGTTATTTCAGGCAGTGTGGGTTGGTGCTGGGTGGTGGACATCCTGACTGTGTAGTGTGTGTGTTGTGTGCTCTGGGCAGTGGAGTTGCACAATGTACCTTGGCCAACAGCTGCCAGAAACATCTTGGCTTCATTACATTTGATTGTTGTTCATTTCATAAACCTTACACGACTGCTGAAGTTGTCACAACTCCTACATTCAGTTATGCCATCTCATGTAGGGAGTGTGACCCTCAATTTAAGAAGCTGGGTTCTAAATGAGAGATAGAGGGCTGCAGAGGTGGTTCAGCACTTACGAGCATTCACTGCTCTTGCAGAGGACCCAGGTGTAACTCCCACACCCAGATTAGATGATTTACACAGCCTGTAACTCCAGCTCTCTGACCTCCATACAGGCACCTCCTCACACATGTGCACATAACCCCACACAGACACAGGCACTCAGACACACAGACACAGGCATAGGCACACACAGACACACAGACACAATTAAAAGTAAAACAAAATCTGAAAGTATGTAAATAAAAGATGCAAAATTGAATAAATAAGAAACTTAAATCATTGCTCCAGGTCCATGGTTTTCATGTGTGCTCTATTCTAAATAGTTATTTATTTTTATTTTACTTTATTGCATGTGCCTGAGTGGATGTATCTATACCAGGTGTGTGCAGGAACCCTCAGAAGTCAGAAGAGACATTGGATGGCTTTAAGCTGCCATGTGTGTAGGTGCTGGGAAGCAAGCCCAGGTCCTCTGCAAGAGCTGCCAGAGCCCTTAACTGATGAGCCATCTTTCCAGCCCCCAAATGAACTCTATTGAAAGAGTTGTAGGTAGGGTGTGGAGTTTCATTGAGAGTAACAAGAAAATTGAGTGAAGCTTATCCTTAATTTGTCTTCAGGGTACAAAGCTGCCATTGCTCTGACAAATGTTTGCTTCAGTTCAGTGACCAAGGTGTTTCTGAAGTCTCTCTGGATGGATGAAAGAGCAACTTTTATTTTTTTCCCTCCCGCCCCGAGTGAGCAACTTTCATGTTATTCAGTTTTTGACTTTCAAACTCTATAGGATGTGGTCTCCCAGGTTCTGATCAGCAGTTCCTCTGCTGGTGTGGAAGTTGTCACTGGGGAGGGTAGAGGTCTAAGTAAAATGATAGGGCCAAATGGTGTTTGTGTGTTTGTAATGTCAGTGATAGAGGGGATGGTGGGAAAGAAGTGGTGGGCTTGAAAGTGTTCCAGGTGATAAAGCTAAGAAACGATTGAGGGGTCTCCATTACTCACTTCTCTCATCTAAGGACAAAGACAGTTGGCATGGGTGTGACTTACACTGTGGATGAGGAATGACATATTGTGATGAAGAACCTGATGTTTGGGTTATTTTGTTTGTGGATCTCTCCTGGTGTGGGAGCTAATCTGGGCTGCAAACTTGACATACCTGGGAAGAGGGAACCTCAACTGAAATGCCTCCATCATATTGGCCTGTGGACCTGTCTATGGCGGCATTTTCTCGGTTGTTAACTGATTTAGGCAGGGTCAGCAGTGTCACTCCTAGGCAGATAGATCTGGGATGAAAGCAGTGCTCCTTTAAGGCCTCAGCTTCAGTTCCTGCCTTGGATTCCTTTGCAGACTGCAAGCTGTAAAACAAAATAAACCCTCTCCTCCCCAAGCTGCTTTTATTAACAGTGTTTATCGCAGCAACAGAAAGCAAACTAGGAGACCTGGCAACTTTCAAGACTAAGGGAGAGGCATGATGGTATAGTGTAGGGAGGATGTGTGCCAGGCAATGAGACCACACTAGCTCTTCCAGATACTGGGGAGAGTCAGAGGCTGCAGAATTCACACCCCCCATACTGAACTTTCACCAAGTTACTCTTTGAATACATTGGAGCAGTAGAAGCCCATGACTTGGAATTGGATTCTGGCTCCCCTAGTTACCAGTAGTGTGGATTTGAGTAAGTTTTTTTTTTTTTTTTTAACTTGGGGCTGTCTTCTTCACTAAAAATGAGGTGGAGTCACTTTGCTTCCTGTTGTATAAAGGCATTGTGTAAATAGTGGTAACACATGAACACTGCCCAACTCTTCAAATGTAGGGTTGTGTTACAGCACATATACTTAGATACTTAACTGCATTCTCTCTGCTTTCTTTCACTACCTATGCAGCAGATCCCAGAACTTTCAATATCTTTCTATGCATGGTTTTGCCTCTCATTTCACCAAGAATATCGAGATTCTCAAACATCAGTGTCTCAACTTCTTTCCCTCTGTACGTTCCACCTTCTTTTCTCCTGGGAAAGACACGGCCCTTCCTGGCTCCAGGAACAAACTCTACCCTTGAACTCACAGCCCCTTTCTATGAGGCCTCCTGCAAGCCTTTGCTCCACAACCAACAACTGTCTCCCTTGTATCCTCCAGGACACCCACCATCTCAGCCAGATTAGATGTTCGAGACTCCTGTATCCCAGGAAAGGACACAGTCTGTCTGTTCTCCTCACAGACTGGATGCTACTTTCCTCTCCTTTTACCACATCTCAGAAAGAATAGCCCCGTTGTTTCACCAGCCCCCACATTCATTTAGAAGTGCAGAATGGAAGTAGAAGCCATCTGACCACAATCAAACAGCCAATTAATTTTTGTGTGCCTGTGGGTGCTATGGCTGTGGGCAAATAATCGAAGGGGATGGTTTTCAGAGCTTTTTATTCAGAGAAAGTGCATACTGTTAACCTTTTCCATTTGCAACTTTTTTTTTATATGTAAGAGTAACGGAACTATTTCTGTTCTATGAAGTATGTATTTGGAGACTTTACCTAAATTACCTTTCTTACATAAAAAACAAAAGCACATTCTGTATGAGAGGCAGAATGGGTATTTAAAATAAATGATTGAAAAGGCAAGGGTGGAAGAGTTGTGCCAGAGAGATGGATCGAAGTTGAGAGTGCTTGTTGCTCTTGCAAAGGACTAGTATTTGGTTTCTAGCACCCACACCAGGCTGTTCACAGCTGCTTATAACTCTGGTTCCAGGGGATCCAATACCCCCGACTCTGTTGGCATCCAAAGGCATAAGCACATACATTGCCCCAACACATATACACACAGGCATAACTAGAGTAAATATATTTTAAAATAATACACAGAGTGGCCAGCCACCCTATTTAGCATGTTCAAGAGACCTCGTTAAATAAAGAAGGTGGGTAGTACCTTGAAAAATGGTATCCAAGGTCGACCTCTGGCCTCCGCATGCATACATGTACACCCGCACATACAAACATGCACATACAAGTACACATAAGACAAAGAGTACCACATGTTAAGATATGGCAGGGACGGATCACAGTGCATAAGTCAAGGCTGTCAGTGCTGAGCAGGTCCCAGGGATCCTTCTTACTTTCAGTCATGAGGCAAGCACCTTGTTACTGTCACCAGCATGGTGGCAGATGCTTTATATTCTTTAAATTTCACAGGTAGGTCCTGCATTTATTTATTTATTTATTTATTTATTTATTTATTTATTTATTTATTTATTTTACCTGGCACATGGGCAAATTGTTCTTTGAGTCTCTGGTCATTTATTTGGGTGAAAGACAATTGGGTGTCTGCATGTTCCTAATGGTGGTCCCAGCCTGTGGTAGTTTTTGGGTGGACACTTGGCTCCCTAGAAGAAAATCCGCTAATTTGTAGCAGGCTGCAGTATAAATACTTCTGCCAATTTCAAGCTACAATACAGCTGAGCGTGGGGCTGGGAAGAGGGCACACCATTGGCTGTCAGAGCTGGAGCTGGCACAGAGCTGACATGCTGCCTTCACATTCTGCTCAGAGATAATGCACATGTGTAAAACCCTCCGATGCAGGGGAATACAGACAGAGAGAAAGGACAGGAGCATCCCCATAGAAAAGACAGTTGTTTCCATTTCCAAAGAGGAGAGAGCATGCTACGCTCCAATAGTTCTTAACGTTCAATACCATGACACCACCATCATCACCATTCTGTAATTCTGCCCCCACCTATCTACCCTCCACCAAATATCACTAGCATTTCCCTGTGCTATTAAGTATTTATCCTAAGCATTATAGCAGTGGTATGATACTGAGTGAGCAATTTAACTGGACTATATAATGACACCTTGAGCTTTTTTCCAATTTTTTTCCTATTGATTGATTGATTGAGACAGGCTGACTTGATTTCACAGCAATCATGCTTCAGACTCTCGAGTAAGGATATTACAGGCAAGGTCTGCCATCACAGCTTCCATTTCACAGCTCCCACCCATGTGTGTTCATGTTTGATTGTGTCTGTGAGTCTGGGAGGCCAGAGATAGGCCTTGAGTGTTGTTCCTCAGGTACCAGAGGCAAGTTCTTTGAGTTTTACTTGGCTACTAGCAAGCCCCAGAGATCTGTCTGTCTCGATGCTTCCCCATTGCTGGGATTATGAGCAATGAACCAACACACCCGATTTTTATGTGTGTTCTAGTAATTGAATTCATGTCTTCACACTTGCAAATCAAACATTTTATGAACTGAGCTATCTCTCCACCCTAATTTTCAATTATTGATAAAAATAATCTTGTTTACTTTGTCAAAGATCATCAGATCTCTCAAAAAATATTTTTTGTTTATTTATTTATGTTTTTGTTTTTACTCCCCAACCAACATTTCCCCTCTCTCTTCTCCTCTCAGTTCTTTCCCGTCCCCCATTTCCTTTGTAAGCACCCAGCCTAGAAATTTGATTATATAAAAGGTAAACTGCTACACCTTTGGGACGATAGTGTAAATTGTCAACTTGATACAATCTAGAATTGTCTGCAGTTAAAGTCTCATTGAAAGCCTGTGTGCATGTCTTTACTGTGGATGTGGTGCGATGAGCTGCCAACTTGACTTTCCTGCAGGGGTGGACTGTAATCTGCAACTGTGAGCCAGACAAAACCCTTTTTCCCTTGAGTTGCTTTTGACAGAGTGTTTCATCACAGCAGCGGGAAGTGACACTGATGCCCACCATACAGTTCATGTGCCCCCTCAACTCATCTGCCCCAGAACTCCTCTATCACAGCCTGTCTCAGGATCCATGTCCTTGAACCTGCTATTCCTTCCTACCCTTTAATCTTTTCAGGCTCTCCAGGGAGAGTGTACCAAAACTCCCAGTCTGGATTCTTCCAGATCTGAAACTTTCTAATACCAGGGGTAGAAAATTCCTTACCATGAAACTTTGTTCCATGCTTGATAGTATCAAAACTACAGCATAAAATTCCCGCAAGGCTACACGGGTTGAAATTATACATGAAATAGGATCGCCAGCCCCGAATTTCCATCTCCAAGATATCGCATTATGTATATGCAAATATTCCAAAAATTGAAAACAGTTCTGAAGTCTGTGTGCATCATCTCTAGTCCTGAGCACTTTCAGTAAGTGACATTCAATCTGTAACTTCCCTTCTTGTCCTAATCACTGCTTTGCAGATACCTCCAATTTCCTCACACGCCTCTTCCTCTCCAAGGCTTACGTGACACAAACCTCAGCAGGATGATTGCAACCAGGCACATCTTATCTCCTGTGCTGGGAAAGGTCATTCAGCCAGCTTGACTGACCCACTTGTATTCGGTGTTCCTGGGACATGCATCTCAGCTGGCTGACCACCGATTCACAGTGCTTTTGCTGGGTCTTAACATTTTTTGAAACCCTCCAGTGAGTCCCCTCAAGGTGACTTGACTGTCCCCAAGGTTAAAAGTTCGTCTATGAATTCATGGCTCAGGCTTATGTGTCTCTAGCTCAGGCCTCATGAACTTCAGTCATGTCTACTGATTAGGGCACTCACTGAGGCCATGGACCTTTAAGATGGGAGTTCGAGTTGTTCTGGCTTTTCACCCCCAGAAATGAGCAGTAAGTTTCCCCTCCTTGTGACTTGTTGTCCTCAGCTGTTACATTTCTATTTCTCGAAAACAAAGGCCATTTCCCCTCATGTGTGGTTGGGCTTTCTGAACCCGACACTACACAAGGCAAAGTCTTAATAGTTTTAATGATCTCCATCTTGAAATTTCTTTACTTTTTCCAATCATGCCTCACCTATCCACCCCAGGTACTCACACATTCCGTGTGACCATACTGAATGAGCTCCCAAATCAGACTATTTGCTTGAAAAATCTGGTTTTGTAACTGAAGATCTACACTACTGAGTTGCTGAGGGCATGTAACCAGGTTGTTTTATTTATTTATTTATTTTTTCAGGATACACACACACACAAACAAACATTTAATTACATTTTCTCTTCCTTTTCCTCCCTCCAAAACCTCCCATATGCTTTCCCGTGTTCTTCAAAGTTATGGTCTCTTTTTTCATCAATTGTTATTGCATGCATATATGTATTTGGTTCATTTTTATTTTATTCTCAGTTTCTCAACTTGACACAGCCTGGAGTCACTTAGGAAGAAGGAGGTTCAACCCGAATAATTGCCTTGATTGATCCTATTGGTCTGTGTGCATGTCTGTGAGAGATTATAACTTACTGATAATTGATGTGGGAGGCCCCCCATACTGTGGGCAGTGCCATTCCCTGGGCAGGTGGTCCTAGCCTGTATAAGAAAGTCAGCTGAATATGAGCTAATAAGTCAACAGACTAGAAACCAGCCTTCCCTTATGGCTTCAACTTTAGTTCCTGCCTCAACTTCCCTCATGATGACTTGTGGCCTGGGAGTTGTAAGCTGAAACCAGCCCTTCCCTTCTCAAGTCTCTTTTGGTTAGAGTGGTTTTCATCACAGCAACAGAACAAAAACTAGAACAGAAGTTATGCAAGTATAGTTCTTGGCACAGCGCTTGGACCTCTAGAGCTGCTTGCATTAGTTATTTTTCTCTGTGCTGTAACCAAACATGACAAGAAGCAACTTATGAGGGGGCATGGTGTGGGTCCTGGGTTGAGGGGACATTTTATCATGGCATAGAAAGCACGCTGTTGGAGGTGGCTGGGGTCATCGTGGTGGGAACACGCTCGCTGCTGCTTGCTCATCTGGGAAGAGCAGGAAGCAGAGAAAGGGGAAGTGTTATTCAACTCTCAACCGGCTTTCTCTTTTCCCCATTTTCACTCAGTTCAGGACTATGCCTGTGAGATGGTGCAGCTCACATTCAGGAAGACCATCCTGTCTTGTCATTTATCTCTGGTGAAGTTATGGCTCACTAATGCCCTGGGTATTTCTTGATCTATCCAGTTAGGTTGACAAGAAACATTAACCACGACGGTGCTCAGTGTCCATTAGCTATTATCACTTAATTTTTAGTTTCTTAAACATCACCTAGCAACTTTCTTCTCAGAGTTTGTACACACAGTCACCTCTACCTGAAATCCATCATTCCACTGAATACTTCTTGGCCTTCTTCCCCCATATGATATGAGTCAACTGGTCACTTGTCTGTTTGATGTATTTCATGACCCTGTGATAAGGAGCACCCTCTCTTTGTACTCTTGGGAACTATGGACTTGTTCTTGATGCATTATTCATGGACTCTACAGTTTGTTTTTATTATTCTGCACTGTAAATTTTTATGAGCTTTAAGGGTAAAGAGGGTGTTTTAGTTACTGTTCTATTGCTACAGTGAAACTCCATGACTGAGGCAACTTATAAAACAAAGCATTTAACTGGAGGCTTGCTAACAATTTTAGAGGGTTAGACCATGCTCATCTTGGTGGGGAGCACAGTGGCCAGTGGGCAAGCATGGTACTGGAGCAGTAGCTAAGAGCTTTACATCCTGATCTGCATGCAGAAGGGAGAGAGAGAGAGGGGGAGACAGAGACAGACAGACAGACAGACAGACACACACACACACACACACACACACACACACACACACAGAGAGAGAGAGAGAGAGAGAGAGAGAGAGAGAGAGAGAGAGAGAGAGAGAGAAACTGGGCCTGGCATGGGCTTTTGAAACCTTTAAGCCCACCCCTCAGTGACATGCCTTCTCCAACAAGGTCACACCTCCTAAGCCTTCTAGAACATTCCACCCACTGGGAAGCAAACCTTAACATATAGGAGACTATGTTGGTTACTCTCATTCAAACCTGCACAGATGGCATCTTAGCCATTGTTTTATGCCCAGCACAGTACTTGCTATAAGTATTTTATAAGTATCTATAAGTACTTGCTATAAGTATTTTCTAGGAGAACTTATGACAGGAATGCAACTGCAGAGTTACTGAACACGCTTGATGATGTGAATATGTATTTACCTAACCAGATTAATGAAAGGAAAAAAGAGAATACTGTTGAAATAGCTAATTCATGTGGGTAAATATGCATATAATCATCTCATTTCCCTCAATAAAAAGAAATTGCCATTAAATGAATTCCAGTGTCTGTATCTAGCCAACCATGGAGATCAATATGATTGCTAAGTTAAAAGAATGGTAAATAACCAATTGGGCAAAGAAGGAAATTCAACTTAATCAAGCAGAGGATAAATTGAGTCTTTTCAGAATATTTTATAAAAATGAAAGTCAATAGTGAATATAAGAAATACAGTAGAAAGTCTCAAGAGAGTCTATCTACTATCTACCAATAACCAGATTTTATGAAAGATATCAAGATACCAGAGACAAAGTAATAAATCATTGAGACCACAGTAGTATGTTTACTGTATTTTGTTCTTTTTCTGTGCTGGGTATCACATTCAGAGCTTACAGATGCTAGACAAAGTTTTGACCACCAAACTACACACTGACAGGGTTTTGCTATGTAGCCCAGGCTAGATTCAAATTTGTAATCTTTCTGCCTCAGCCTCCTGAAGTCCTGGAATTATCCACATGAGTTACCGTATCTGTCTTAAGTGTCATTTTTGTAAGTTCTTATATTGATGGTATTTCAAGGAATTCAATAATAATAGCAGCAAGAACAGTAAGTAAAATAAATTAAAATTAAATGTGTGTTAAAATGTGTGTTAAAAAATTAAATGCGTGATTACTGTGTACTAGGCATTGTGCTTTGGGTTATATACTAATATGGTTGATCATTATATAGTTGTATATTAAATAAAGATCTATATAATATATTAATACAATAAATACTAGCATATATCATTATGATATATTAATGTATATATATTAAATTTCTCACTATATAGCTTCAGCTGGACTGATATTTCCTATGTGGGCCAGAATGGCCTAAAACTCATAGAAATTCACTTTTCTCCCATTGCCATGCACTACAACACCCAGCCTAATAAAGTATTGAAAGCATACTTTATTTTATATATAGCAGTACAGTTAATATATTAAATAACCCTATGATGGAATGATTTGATAGAGTTTTAAACAGAAAACAAGGGAAAACATCAGGCTACAAAATCTTTCAGAACAAATTTTTTTAAAAAGTTTTTTTTTTCTTTGAGTGAGTCAGTGTGATAAATGCATTCAATGACCAGTTATGTCTGGTTACTGTTGTACTAATGGTCAATGGAATTAAAATGAAAGTCCAGCTTTCACAACTACTGTCTCAAAGGAATAGCATATGTTAGGTCCTTTGGATACCAAAATTGTTCTTGCTACTTTAATATCCACAAAGTTGAATTAATCTATCTATAATGAAGACAGAAAATCTTTAATGGTATCAAAACTATAAAAAACTTGGCTTTATACCATCTTTATCTTCTTCTATGACTATGTGTCTTGTTATCTGCATTCTGCCCTTCCTCATCACTCAATGCTGCCCTCTCTTGGTCTCCCTTCTAAAGTTTAGACTCTACCCACACCTACACCTACACCTACACCTACACCTACACCTACACACACACACACACACACACACACACACACACACACACACACACACACACACACACACCTACACACCACACACACACACACACACACACACACACACACACACACACACCTACACCACACACACACACACCCACACACACATACACACACACCTACACACACACACACCTACACACACACACACACACACACACACACACACACACACACTATCCCATCCAGCCTCATAATAACCCTCATAATAACCTCATAACCCATGGTGCAGGTACTTCTTGCCAGTTTTCAGACCAGCAGCCTGAGGCTCAGAAGAGTGGTGACCTACTCTGGATCACTTTGGAAATGAGTTCTTGACTCATATTGGGAAAATCATGATAATTCTGGAATTCCATCTGAGACATTTATCCCAGGCTCCCTTTGGAAACGGAAAACAATGACATGTACTTATTTGTCTGCCATCTGGTTTTCTTGGCCTGTGGCTTGCTAACATTTGTAAATCAAGCAGAGGCTTTGAGAGCTCTAGTGCCACAGGGGATCACTTACTGCTTTGGGATCCAGACACCATGTGAAGGAACATGGGTGATGGGCACAAGGCTGGGTCATTCATGCCACCCTGCTTGGCAGTCCCCTAAGGGCCTCATGCGGGAGTAGCTTCTTATCCAGAAAACTCATGGCTTAACACAGGCATGCTCCCACAGAATTTAGCTGAACCAGCGCAAACTAGACCAGGTAGCCCATACCTCATAATCATTCCCTAAATGAATAGCTGTTGTTTTTGTCATTGTTTGTTTTTAATTTTTGTATTTTACAAATTATTATGTGAGGTGTTATGCATCATTGCAGAAGTTTTGATCAAGGTGTGTTTTAGTAGGATTCTGCTTCCTTCTCAACTTCCCCACTCCTCTGTACCCCCAGGTCCCCCTATAATCCCCTCCAATCTCTTTCCCTCTTCTATGGGTCCTTCTGCCCACCCCCAATCTTCCTCATTTCCCATTCTTACTCTTTCCATTTCTCTTTAAGGTTTTTGAATATTTATACACTACTTGGCTTGTGCTTTGGGGCCTCAGAAAGAGGGGACACTAGTTATGTCTCTCCCCAAGGAAAGTAATTTTAGGTACCACATGCATATGTCACAGGTTAGGATCACATATGAGACAGAGCATATAGTTTTTGTCTTTTTGAGTTTGTGTCATGTTGACTAGCTGTTATTATTGTTTTTGTAAATCACTAAGTGTTTTAGTTAGGATTTCTATTGCTGTGTTAAAGCACCATGACCAAAAGCCATTTGGAGAGGAAAGGGTTTTTGCAGCATACAACTCTCAGGACATGGAAGAAAGTCAGGGCGGGAATTCAAGGTAGGAACTGAAGTAGAGGCCATAGAGGAGCGCTGTTTACTGGCTTGTGCAGCCCACCTTCTTGTAGCACCCAGGACCACCAGCCCAGGGGTGGCACAGGCCTTGACCTTCCCACATCAATCATCAATGAAGAAAGTGTACCATAGTCTTGCCCTCAGGTCAATCTGATAGGGGCATTTTCTCAATTGAAGTTTCCTCTTCCAATCCAAAGTGACTGCCTATTACTTGTAGTCAAAAGAATCCTAAGATTGTTTAAAGGCTAAGGCATACCTTGTCCTGAGAACTGAATGTGTATTTTTGATTTCTAGATTAACATATAATACTGTAAGGGTTGAGGGGCACAGGTTTCAGGTTTAGTTATAGAAGAAGAAATAATTTTGGCTTCCAACAACAACAACAAAAAACAATCTCCATAGAGATTAAATGAAAACAAAATATTCCCATAATCAAGTTGCCATTTCCATTTATATAGAAGAGAGACATATTCTCAAATACATCATTTTTCTAAGTGGGTAGTAAATAAACTGCCAAAAGGTATATTCTAAAACAAAGAAAAATCAAAATCAAGAGTTTAAAAATGAGGAGGCCACCGAGCTATCAACTGGTCATGATTAGTGTACACAGGTAAGAGTCAGCTGTTGGTCATGCCATTATGAAGTGAAATAGAAAACATTCTTGAGACAGCAGGGCTGTAACAGTTGCTGTCATCAGGTTTTGTGTCAGGATTTGTTTTCATTAATAATTATTTGTTGTGAGATATTTGTACAGTGTGTGAAGGTGTATTGTTTCGATTGGTGTAATAAAAAAGTGAACAGCCAATAGCCAGGCAGGAGGTATAGGCAGGATTTTTAAGGAGAGGAAGGAGGAAGAGGAGGATTATAGGCATGTAGGAGAAGCCAGGAGACACGGAGAGGAAACAGGAGTGCAAGATGGAAGAGAGGCAATGCCACGTGATAGGGCATAGATTAACATGGGTTAATTTAAGTTATAAGAGTTAGTTAGGAACAAGCCTACACTGTAGGTGGAGCTTTTGTAATTAATAAAAAGTCTTTGTGTCATTATTTGTGGGTTGGTGACTCCCGAGAAGCCACTACTACAAATATTACTTAAGAACCTAAGGAGCTTTTGTTTGTGTGGGTTCTACTTGTCAGTGCTTACCACATCAGAGACGAAACTCAAGACCCAGAGTGGGAGTCATTCAAAATAACAGCAATGTGCTTAGAGCTCAGATCTTGATTTCTTAAAAAAGATTTATTTTTAAGTGTGTGTGTGTGTGTGTGTGTGTGTGTGTGTGTGTGTGTGTGTGTGTGTATTTGCATGAGTGCAGGTGCTTGAAGAGGTCAGAAGATGGCATTGGCTTCCCTGGAGCTGCCATGGGTGCTGAGAACCCAGCTTGGGTCCCTTGGAAGAACAGCAAGTGCTCTTAACGACTGAGCCACCTCTCCAGGCTCTCAGATCTTGATTTTTAGTGTCAACGTTCAAATGCTGGTTTCTAACCCCAGCATTCTGGCATCAAACTACTATCTTTCAATATTGATACATTATATTTGTTACAACTAGTCATCAACGTGTTTAATGCACAAAGCACCAGAACCAACACTGGTGACACAGAGACGGAATGCTAACTACTGTCAGTGGTGGGGGAGTAGTACTTGTAAGCTTTTCTTAGATCCTGACATATTTTGATAAAATAAAAAAAATGAGGCAGGTCTTATGTATCACAGTCTGACTTCAAATTTGTTATGTAGCCAAGAGGGAATGACCTAGAATTTCTGATCCCCTTGCCTCTACCTCCCAAATTCTGGTATTATAGCATTGCACCTCCAAACTGAGTTTTTGTGGTGCTGGAGATCAAACCCAGGGCTTTATGCAAAAAATCTACAAACTGAGCTGTTTTCCCAGTCCATATTTTAATAACCCTCTCCATCACACCAGGGACCGGGAGGAGGCTCCTTACACCAATAAAATGTATGGCTACCGTGAAACAGTTTTCTCAGAAAAGCTTCCTACACTGAGCTTAGTGTGAGCCCAATAACCACAAACTTCCTGGTAAAGAACTGAAGACAGTGGTGAAAAGCAAGAAAGTAAATAAAGTCATGATTATTCCATACAGTAAATCTTCTCAGCTACTGCAGTAGAACTTGAAGTGTAAGCCGGAAGTATCAGCACTAAAACCTTGGAGATGAAACTGCCATTTATAGACAGCCTGATTGTATTCCCAGGAGCATATAATTTTGAACACTATTAGAACCAATACGGTGGTAGGTGATATAGAAGTTCTTAAAATAAATTATTTTGCTATGCTACTATTTGGAAATGTAAAAGCAATCATTTCAAAATGTGGAGGTCGTGCTCTAGTTTAAGCCTAATATAGTTAATTCTTTCTGTCTGAATTTGTCCCTGAAGTTACCAGAGAAATGTCAACATTCATTTTAGCTTTGGGAATGCTTGCAAGGTGTCCCCCACTGATAGAACCAAGTTCTTCAGAGTGTGAGCTGGCTGAGGCAAGGTCGATCAGCTAGAAGAACAACTACAGAGCCTGCCCCAGTACAGAAGGCTGCAAGATGGAGCTGGGGCAGAGCTGAGGGGTTGGGTGAAGTCATACCTTGAGTTTTCTATCTGTCTTGGATGCACAGTAGACATCGGGGATCCCAGGGATGGATGTCTAGCTCCCTTTGCTGGAAGAGGTGGAGACATCAATGGAGAAGACTCTGACTATCCCTATGTAAGCAGTGGTAGGGCTGAAGCCACAGGCAGCTTAACTGGTTCATTGTCTCTTCATCTAGGACTAGAAGCTCTGAGAAAGGACTTCTCCAGTTTTAATCTACTGCAGCTTCCCATTACTGGACTCTATTGAAGAAGGATGACCCAAACGCCTCAATGGAGAGATGTTTGGCAGACTGGAGTGGGAACCAACCTGGGGGAGAAGTCAGTGTCTCTTTGTGAAAGATCTTATTTCAAGGGACAGATGGAAATTTAAAGTTAAGCCCCTATTTGTTTCTAAAACAACATTTGAGAGGCCATTACAGCTACAAAAGGGCAGCAAACACAGCTTTCAAATGCAAACAGGCTGACAGAACCTCCATGCACAAAGGCAGTAAGCAGCAACCTCCTGATCTTATGGGCTCATCAGAAATGCTTGTGAATTCACTCAAAAACTTGAAAACACAATGGGAAAAGCTGATTGAGATGAGTAACATGGTCAGGGACACACACTTGGAAAAACTATCTGTGAGCACAAACTATGCCCTTGGGAGGAGAGTGGGAGAGGGGCCAGACAGTCATAGTTAGAAGTCAGATAGTTAGAAGAAAACTTCCTGGAGTTAGAGCTCCAACTACAGCTTGGAAGACCTCGAAAAATATAATATACACATATAATAAAATCTCTAAGGATATTTTATGGCACATAGGTAGTATGTAAAGTACATTTTATAGAGAAAATCTTAAATTAGTGGAGGCAGAAATTACAAATTTCTAAAGCAGGAAAAACATTAGACAGCATTCAATTTCTTCACAAAAATAAAATAAAATAATAGAAAACCATGCCTTGAGAATTCAGAAAAAAAAAAAAAAACAACTTTCCTCATCTATTTTCCAGATTCAAGATGTACGTCTTATCGTATCTTTTATTCTCATGGGACAATAGTTTCATTCTAAAAGTGAATGCCTTTATTATTAGACAAAAACCATGTGGCACACCCTTAGGTGTGTTTCCATGTTGGTCTCAGTCTCTTCAGGTTGATAAACAAGATTATCCTTCACAGGACAGGAAAGATGGCTCAGAAAAGGAATAGCACTCACCACATAAGCCCTGAGACTGGAGCTGGATCCCTGGAACCCACAGTGGAGGGAGAAAATGCACTCCTGAAAGTTGATCTTTGATCTCCCCATGTGGGTTGCAGCGCACACACAATGATCAATAAAGTTAAAAAAAAAAGCATTGTGGATGCAATTGTTTATAGTCAGCACGGATAAAGATTGAGGAGAAAAAAAAAAACCAAAATTCTGACATTCAAGACAAGTTATCAGTTATTGAGCATTGTGAATTCTCCTAGTGGATGGACTGTTACTGGAATTATGAGCTAAAATAAACCTGCTCTCTCGGTAGCGGTTTGAATGAGAAATGCCCCCCAATTGTCTCATGTGTTTGAACACTGGTTCTCCAGTAGGTGGCAGTGTTTGGGGAGGTAGGTGCAGCTTTGCTGGAGGAAGTGTGTTACTAGGAGCAGGCTCTGAGCTTGGTAGCCTCGATACACTTCTACTTCACTCTCTCTGCTGTGTGCTTGCATTTGAAGACGCGGCTCTAAGCTCCCTGTTGCTGCAGTATTGCCGGCCGCTGCTTGCCCCATGTTGCCCTGCCACGATGGACGCGTCCTCTTGGCATCACAAGCCAGAATAAACTCTTCCTTCTGTATGTTGCCTTGATCGTTGCTTTTTATCACAGCAGCAGAGATGCAAACCACGATACTCCCCTAAATTGCCTTTTGTCAGGGTATTTTATCAAAATGAACCCATACATACAGCCTTCTATAGTCATTTCCCTGAAGACCTGCCTCTGAACATTTACTTGCATTGTGGACCAAACCTTGAGGGAGTACTTTATTTCTGGACAACAATAGTTACACCTTCTTACTAATCCCTGGAAATCACTAGCTTTATTACTAAAATTTTGTCATTTCATGAATTTAATTTTGTTATTTATAGTGCTGAAGATCTAACCTACGGCCTCATACATGCTAAGTAAGCACTGTATTCCTGAGCTGTATTCTCAGTCCTCAGTCCTTAATTGAAATTTTTGAGATTGCATTTTATCTAGATCAGTGTATATTGGTGTGTGTACCAGTTTGTCTGTTTATTTGCTCATAAAAGGACATTTGGCTTAGAAAATTTGGCTGTTATAAGTTAAACTGCCATGAACATTTAATTCATTTTTTAAAAATCATTTTATTTCAAATTATGCATATGGTGTGTGAGAGTGTGTATGTGTGTGTGTGTGTGCGCGCGCGTGTGTGTGTGTGTGTGTGTGTGTGAGAGAGAGAGAGAGAGAGAGAGAGAGAGAGAGAGGGAGAGAGGAGAGAGGGAGAGAGAGAGAGAGAGAATGAGTGCAGATGCCTGTGGAGTCCAGAAGAGGGCATCAGATCCCCCGGAGCTGGAGTTGAGAGGCAGTTAAATACCATCTGATGTGGGTGCTGGGAACCAAACTTAGACCCTTTGCAAGAGCAGTAAACATTCTTAACCATCCAGCCACAAAGACTTTTAAAAAATTACCGAGCATTAAACTTCATTGTTTTTATTCATCCTTCCCCCTGAGTACACATGGGGGTTAATAAGACTCATACATGGACCTCACTATGTGTGTTACTTAGAGGCCTGTTTAATATTAGTGGTCAGAATGTTATAAGTGCGTTTTCATGTTCATGTGTTTGTATAATAACATTGTGCAGAAAAGCCTCATTTCCTTACTTATTTAATCAGTTTATAATTATTAGATATTTGTTTCTAATTTACAACCCAATTAATCATCCTGACATTAAGGATTTGTCTATACATTTTTATCCTTAATTCTTAAGGGGATGGGCTGGAGGATATCTTAGCTGTTCAGAGCACTGGCTGTTCTTCCAGAGGATCTGTATTTAATTCCCAGCACCTACAAAGTGGATCAAATCACCTGTAACTCCAGTTCCAGAGGATCTTATGCCCTCTTCTCACCTCTGTAGTCACCAGCTATACACATGGTACACAAACATACATGCAGGTAAAACATCCATACACATAAAATTAAAAAACAAAGAATTCATAAGAGTGCAGTTACTGACTCAAATCAAGCATATGTTTAGACACCTTAATGCATATTGACCGACTATCTTTCTGCAAACAGCACCCATCTGCCCCAGAAACTTGTTCATATTTAGTATTTTCATTAAGTTTAGTGTGAGCTGGGTCAAATGAACAGAAAATTGTCTTCATTTTTAGAACATATATATTTTAATATTCTTTCACAAGATGTAGGCTTTGGAAGCCTTGAATTATTGTTATTAATTAGCTAGAGCTCTTCCATCTTAATTATATTAATAGTTTATGTCATATTCACATTTGCTTCTATTTTTGAAGATGGTTATCTTAAGTTTCCTGATTATAGGATTCAATAAATCTATCTACTTGTCTGTTTATATCTATCACCTATCTATATATTTCCATCTATATTTATATCTATAATTATATCAGAACCAGCAATCTGTTTCACTTTTGGCTCTTGCCTTGGGCATTATGCTGCAAGAGCCTCCACTCTATCTCATCTTATTTGGAAGATGTATAGGTTTTAATTTGCTAGCAGGAAATCCAGCCTTATGATTAACCTGGAATTTTTTCAGAGTATGTCTTAAGAATAACATCTCTGTAGGAAGCTAACGGAGTTAACAAAATAGTCTGTGGTCAAATAAATTTAGGAAACATGAGATTTAAGCGAAGTCATCAGTCCTGCAAGGTATCACAGTGGAAAGTACGAACTGCGCTATGATTAAAAGCGGCAAACTCCCAGGAACGCTCCTGCTATAAATCAGAAGCATATGCACCAAGCCCATAGTGGGGTTTGCATACAAAAGCATATTATGCAGCTATAAAGAAGCAATGAGAAAGCTTGCTACAGCAGATAACAGCAGGGGTAGCTTGCGTGATATATGTCTATACTTTGTTAGATGTCATAAAGAAACCCTGGAAGGATCATAGGAGACTAAGAAAGTAGTTCTGCACAAGGGAGTGGGTATTGGAGAAGACAGAGAGAAAGCTCTCCTGCCTATCCTTTTATGCTTCCTGCCTTTTAGGCTACACTTATTATCTATAAAAATAAACTAACTTTTTTTTTGAACAAGGAGGCTTAAATATTCTCACAGCTCAAGTGCACAAACACACACTGTGCTTCTCCAAGAGGAGATGGTAGTGGCTTACACAGAGATCCACAAACTCATTTCAGTGCAGAGTTCCATAATACTTTGAGTTATTCAGGTTTTAAACAAATGTATAATGAACCTTATGACATGTCAAGCTATCTTAGCATATTTTATATGTTATATATTTTCATGTAGTATTTTATATGCTTGGGTTTCTCTGTATGGTGTGTGTGTGTGTGTGTGTGTGTGTGTGTGTGTGTGTGTGTGTTAGGTATACAGTGTGAATGTTGCTCATGCATGTGTGCTTAAGGTTTTTTTGTGTTGTGATATACTTTGTGTCTCTGTGTGTGTATGTGTAATGTGTATGTAGTTTATGTGTGGTGTATAGGAGTTTGTGTGGTATTTGAATGTGAGTATGTTATGTATGTGTTTGTAGTATGTAAGTACGCATGTAGTATATGTATTGATGTGTGTACGTGTGTGTGTGTGTGTGTGTGTGTGTGTGTGTGTGTGTGTGTGTATGTGTGTGTGTACACAATTCCTTGCTGGTTTTCATTGTCCTTAGTATCGAGTACTTCAATATCTGGAAAATCAAGTTGCTTCTTGTCATTCTTTCATATTATTTTGTTGTCACCAAAATTACTTTTTGGTTCAACATTTTCTGTAAATAGTGTATATATTTAGTCATCTAAAAGTTTCCTTTTATTAACCACCTAAACTTACTTTTGGAGCTGGTTGAGGAACTGAGACCTTTATGGAATTACATTAGACAATTGTGTGTTTCCCGAGTTTTCAGTCTTGCAAGACAAATTTCCTATACACTCTCGCACATCATTCAGTGCAGTCCAAGACATCTTGTATTTTTCATTGCTTTCATATAGACCCTGACTCTTTCCTAATTATTCCAAGTCTTGTTTTGTTTCTCTTGGAAAGAGATCTCTGTTTTCTTTTTATTCAGGACTATTTCTGATATGAGTCATTTTTCCTTTAGAGATTAGATACTACATTTTAACAAACAATTTTGGCATTTATGGAGATGAACGAGTTGCTTCTCTTTGAGCAATTAAATTAATGAAATATAACAGTAGATTTCCTGATAATTCACTAATCTTATTTGCTTGAAAAAGTCATGTTCAGAACCAATGAATTCATTTTCTACTTTAGCTTTGAAGTTCTGTAAAATAAAGGAACTTCCAGAGGCATCACCATTCCTGACTTCAAGTTCTACTATATAGCTATTGTAATGAAAACAGCTTGGTATTGGCACAAAAACAGATAGATAGACTAATAGAATAAAATTGAAGACCCTGATATTAACCTACACACCTATGAACACCTGACTTTTGACAAAGAAGCTAAAATCATACAATGGAAAAAAGAAAGCATCTTCAACAAATGTTGCTGGCATAACTGGATGGAGACATGTAGAAGATTGCAGACAGATCCATATCTATTGCCATGCACAAAACTTAAGTCCAAATGGATAAAAGACCTCAACATAAACCCAGCCACAGTGAACCTCTTAGAAGAGAAGTTGGGAGGTACCCTTGAACAAATTGGCACAGGAAACCGCTTCCTGAATATAACACCAGTAGCACAGACACTGAGATCAACAATTAATAAATGGTTAATAATAAATTAATAAAATTAATAAAAGCTTCTTCTGAAACTGAGAAGCTTCTGTAAGGCAAAACACACAGTCAACAAGACAAAATGGCAGCTTTGATGTTCTTGATAATTTAAAGAGTTATTTATGCTTTTGTCTCATACAGAAGTTTGCTTGCACGACTTTATGTGCACTACATGTATGTATAAGCCTGTGGAGGCCAGAAGAGGGTGTTGGATCCTCTGGAACTGGAGTTATAGACGCTTGTGAGCTATGATGTGGCTTCTGGGAATCAAACCGTGGTCCTTTACAAGAGCAGCCAGTGCTCTTAATTAGCCATTTTTCCAGCCCCGTGGTGAATTCTTATATTGGGATGTTCCTATCTACACTTGTAAATGGTATTGGCTTAATGGGTTGTCTCTGGAGACTTTTTTGCCAGCTCTTTGTATTCTTACACCAAATGCATATAGTAAATGATAAGGTCCTCCACATTCTTCTATACTCCAGAAAGGATTTCCTTGCATAGAATTTTTCATCCCAGGGACTTCTATAAATGCATATTTAAAAGGCACAAAACATTTAGCATAAGTGGTCAAAATGAATGTACTTTGGGGTATGTTGTGTGGTGTGTGTGTGTGCCTGTGTGTGTGTGTGTGTGTGTGTGTGTGTGTGTGTGTGTGTGTGTGTGTGTGTGTGTGTGTGTTGTATATACATGCAGAAGCCAGAGGAGGATATTGGGGGTTCTGATCTATTTCTTTTCACTTTATTCGCTGAGACTGTTTCTTACTGAACCTGGAGCTAGGGTGGGGACCACAAGCTCTGTCAGTCCCATTGACTCACTGCCTGGCTCCATCACTCATCGTGATGGTGTTACAGATGTGCATGGCCAAGCCTGGCTTTTTATATAGGTGCTAGGGGTTTGAAATTTCATCCTAATGTTTATACAACAACCATTCTTACCCACAGAGCCACACCTCCAGTTTCTAAATACAAACCATGATCAGTATTTTCCTCCCTACTGCGTTCCAGCCTGTGCCAATTCGATTATTCCTGGCTTTGCAGGCATGTATCCTCCTTCTGATTGACCATTGTGCTGCCAGGCCCACTTAAGCTTTATCTTCTCAGTCTGAGGGCAGCTGTGTTAGAAGTTGGCTGCATCTTCCTAAAAGAGTCTCAAATTTGTGATCCAATCTTGAGGCTTCTAGATTCATGCTTTGACCTTTTAATTAGATGCTGTTAAAGACGTGTCATCTGTACCAATATTAATTACGTACATTGCAGAAAGAAGCTCTGCTGATGAGGGCTGAGGGCTGTACTGATCTATGGGTATAAAGATAAGAACTTAGAAGGCAGTTTGATACTGTGTCCATTTAACAAAATAGTAGTAACTCAGAGAGACTCAGAGCTCAGGGCTTATGAGCTTCTGAGTCATTAGCTCATGGACAGGTTTGCAGTACCTGGCATACGTTCCCTACTGTGGAGTGGGCCTTATATCCAATCAGAAAGTAGTTGGTGACTCCTGTAACATTCATAGCACCATTGCACCAATGGGTGTATTTTGGCAGTCCAGTCATTACTGTAGCTCACAGGATTCACAACTACTGATGACTTTTCTCGCTCAGTAGCCTAAACAGGATCTTCCATCACTATAAAACTAGCCAGTAAGGAGAAGGCTTCCAGGTCAGAGTCAGTCTGATTGCTACATGTCCTGTGTGACCCAAATCTAACAACTCAAAAGGGGTATGCTACTTCTGGAACTGAGAGTTTTGCTTGATAACCTCTTGCATGTTGGAGAAGCATTATCTCTCCAGAAAGAGCAACTATATTTAAACTACACACACAGACACACACACAGACACACACAGACACACAGACACACAGACACACACACACACACACACACACACACACACACACACACACACACACCCCTTATAAAATAGTAAGTTTCCATGTGGCTTTTTCAAGCAGTCTTAGTGCTGGTTATCACTCCTCCTCTTCCTCCTCTGCTCTACTCTCCTATGCCCAGTTAATCCTGGCCTCCATTGTTCTCCTTCCCCTCATACTATCAGTGTCCTGCTAGTCCTGCATTCCAGGCTACCATCTTTCCTACAGTGCCAATGAATTCTTCCTTCTTGGTTTAACAGCTTCTCAACTATTATGATGACTATGGTAAAGGCTCTGGGCTATGTTTAAAATGCTGTGAGTACAGGGAAGGAGATGAAGCACAATAGCCAAACCACTAATAGGCCCACATTTCTTGGCCAAATGCCTAAAGCAGCTTGGCAAACAAAACAAAATAAAACAGACAAACAAACAAACAAAATCTCTCTATTTGAAGTAATTATTAAGGTAGAAAATTCCCAAGTTTTGCAGAGGTACATTTTTTAAATATTTCCTTTTACTTTCTTACTTTCATTTTCTGCCAAGCACTGATTTTCAATTGCTGTTATTAATGGAAGAAAAGAAGAAGAATTAAAATTTGAGCTGATTTCTGATAATAGGTATTAAAGGAAGAGAAAGTGCTGTAATATTGACAGTTGTACTTTTCAAAAAGGATTAAAAAAGATTTTTACCTGTATGAGTGTTTGCCTGCATGTATGTATGTATGTATGTATGTATGTATGTATGTATGTATACTATGTGCATGCAGGGTCCATGCAGGCCAGAAGAAGGCATTAGACTCCTGGAACTGGAATTGAAGTTGATTCTAAGTCATGTTGTGGGTGGTGGGAACAAAGCCCAGGTCCAAAGAGCAGCTAGAGCTTTTGTTAACTTCTAGAAGATGAGCCATCTTCTAGACCCAGCAATGCTGTATGTTTATACTCTCCAGTTAGAATTGTCATAGATATAGATTTATACTAGTTAATATACCTGCATTGACTTACATTTCCACAGCAGTTCCAGGTAATTTATAAATAATGACACTATAGTCTCACATAATCTCCTTTGAAGGCTACAGGGAGTACTTGAATTCAGAACAGACATGTTTTACTCAAACTACACCACAAAGTTATGTACATAGCAGTGTAACTAGCAGGAAATGCCAGATCAAGAATTAATAAATGAATTAATGACACTGAAATCCCCTTAGCTGCCTAAATTGTTCAGATGCCTTTCTCATTTTTCTTACCCATTACAGACTTTTTCTTAGTCTCAGTGGTAGGTCTTCCAATGAAGAAAGATTAGCTCATACATCTCCCTTGTCATTAGGAGCATTGCCCTGGTGACTTCTGGACCACTGCCATCAAGCAGCCTTGAAGCACAGGCAAGAGTGATCAGCCTTAACTACATTCCTTTGAAAGATACTGTACATTTCTTATTAGCTAATACAAGTGGCGAGGGGAAATTTTTAGAAAAGACAGTTCATTTTTTTCTGCTTTATTCTCTCATCTTTTCTTTGTGATTTTTTTTTTTTGCTCTAGCTGGTAGAGTTACTTTTGGCCACACATGGAATCTTTGATCAACACTTGTCAATCAAATCTACCTTTATAGAACTCCATGGGTTAGGTCACTGACTTGCTAGATCAGCCACAAGCAAGATGCTGGGTTGCTAATTAAGGCAGGACTCAGTTGCAAATTAGTATTCATGGTGAGCTGAAGCCTCTATTTTTTGTGACATGATTGCATTGGCATAATTTTCTATTACTGCAGATTGTAAATATTAACAGAAAGCAGTAGAAGAAACCCAGTTCATCTTCCTGGGGATCCAGGGATGCAGCTAAGGGCAGCCATTTTGAAGTTCATTTATCTATCTAACCTTTCTATTATCTATTGATTTATCATTTAGCTATCCACTTGTTAACTATCACCATTTATGTATATCTAGCTATCCATCATTCAATTATCTGTCTGTCTGTCTGTCTGTCTGTCTGTCTGTCTGTCTTTCTATCTTCTGTTTGTCTATGTATCATTATACATCTGTCTCTCTATCTGTATTTGTACTCCCTCTATCATCTTCCTATTTAGTTATCAATCAGCCAATCAATCATTTATTTGCCTGTCATTTATCATATATATATTCACATCACCTTGTAAAATATGCTTAATGACATAAGGAATCATTTATGGCCTTGTAATGACATAACACAATTATAAAATGTATGTGAAAGTCTTTAAGAAATTGTGAAAATATATTACAGCTCATTCATGACACAAGACATATACACCTTAGCTTTAATGAGATACCATGTTTCTAGATCAGCTGGGAAAAAATCCTAAAGCTTTGACAATATATTTCATTGATATGCAGCAGAGGAGCAGGGACTCTCACACATGACTGGTGAGAATGTACCTAGATACAATTCTATACAGAGGGGAAATATTAGAATTAAAAATGCACATCCTGCTTTTGGTATTTTATACTTTAGATATCCTTACATGATAGATATAAGGTCGTTCACAGTGACGTAGTCAAGAGTTGGAAGCAATCAAATTCCCAACAATTAATGACTGTGGAAATGATGTTGTACATTCAAAGCATAGAGTCATGTCACTGGAATAAGGGCAGAGGAGCCCTTAGTGTGTCAGCACAGGACCATTTCAAGACATAATGTTAAGATGAAATCAGGATGCAGAATCAGATGCATAATGACATGCGTTTTTTTGGTGTGTGTGTGTGCGTGTGTGTGTGCGTGTGTGTGTGTGCGTGTGTGTGTGTGTGTTGTAAGAGGGAGACTATGTTTGTGCTGATTCATAGAAATGTGTGTCCTCAAGAGAAGTGAAGGACATCATCTGGAAGAATATTCAACAGTATACAGGCTGTTAGGTTTCTGTCAACTTGACAGAAACTAGGGACCTCTGAGGAGGACCTTCAATTGGAATAGTGCCTCCATTTGATTGGCTTATGGGAAAGTCGGGAATATTTTCTATGTGGGAGGACTCATTCCACTGTGTGTGGCACCATTCCCAAGCAGGTGCTTCTGGGTGGTATAAGAAAGTAGCCTGAGCAAGCCATGAGGAGCAAGCCGGAAATCAGTGTTCCTCTACACTCTTTGCTCCAGTTCCTGCCTCCAGACGCCTGCATGAGTTCCTGCCCTCCCTTCCCTGACTGTAACGTGGAGGTGTAAGCAAAACAAACGCTTTCCTTCCCAATTTACTTTTGGTCATGATTTTTATCACAGCAATAGAAAGCAAACTAAGACAACAAGCTAGTAAATGATGGGGTCGGGAGTGACTAAAGAGTCATAGGAACTTCTGTTGTACTCCATAATATGTCCATCATTTAAAATGCAGAACAAAATTACAAATGACTTGGTGGAAGGTGAACATCTTCTCACATCTGCAGATTTTTGTGGTCCAGAGTCTCCTGTTCAGGAAGATAGCACCAGCAAGGGTGTGACCCTCATAGGTACATGAATTTGCCTTATCTTTCTTTAGCTAGTTGGGAAAACTCAGGGTGAAATAACTCCTAGGGGTCAGCAGAGTAAGAACAAGAGGTCCAGTGGATATGGGAATAGACAGGGTTCATTCTGATGTGATTTATTCGGAGGCGAGTTCCTATAAGGAGTGTCATCACAGGCAGAGGCTACACCTCAGAAGAGAATTTCTTCCATTTATTCTGGGTAAAATATTTTGGCTCATCTTAGAGAAAAATATTCTTAAGAGCTTGTAGCAATCAGAACATTTGCATTACATTTAATTTTAGGTTGAAATATGAAATATACAGTGCCCAAAGTAATAAGTCAAATTATCTGCTCCTACGAACAACTTTTAAGCCAATACAGATGGTACAACCATTAAGTTCAAGAAGTGTAACCACCATGTCCTGAATTAAGTTGGGTACCTCTTTATACACCAATTGGATATCTGGACTGTTCCTGTAATGAACATGTTTAATACTTAGTCCATTTTTTTATTGAGCTGTCTTTCACAGGTCTTCACTGAATTTGTGTATTATTAAAGAATCTGAATGATGAATGATTAGCTTTGGAAGTTCAACGTGTAGCCAGAAGGCGTTTATGATATTTTCACAATACTTCTACATAATTAATCTGTTAGCACAAATGATATATTAGAGAAATTGAGCCTGAGCATCTGCTCAGTGTACTGTCTACCTACCGGCAGCCTGATCAATGTATGTTGCTAATGCCAGCAGTCAGCATTCACCAAACCCTTGTGACAGGTAGGGCCCTGGGTTCGACATTTCATGAGAGTTATTTGCTTCTTCCTTTCCTAGTAAAACCTTTCTAGAGAAACCCTCACACCTAGAGATGTGTTTCCATGGTGATCCAAAATCTTGTCAAACTCACAATTAAGATTAATCATCATACTTACTTCTTCCAACAGGTTTATGTGAAATAAACCATCAGGTTTGAAGTCTTAGAGGAATTGACAATTAATGACTGAACTCAAAGAGTGATAAGGCTGGGAGTTGATTGGTCATTGAACTGGAGCCAACACGTTCATCTTAATTATCACAATGCCTCAAAACAAAGTTGCCATCTGGCATCAACTTTGGGGTTATTTCATACTAAGGACAATCACTAGTTCTAAAACAAGGGAATGTAATTAACAACTTAAGTAAATATGTTAAAATTTAAATCTCTAGAAATAGAGCCTAATTCATTATAGAGGATACGGACACAGAAAATAGCACTTAATGTGGGAACTATGTTTGTGTTATAGTCAATGTGTGAATGAATGACAAATAGATTTTTAAACTTTGTATTGGAAAATAAATTTGAGTAAATAATCTCAGATACTCATAACCCAGAGTCATGTTTTTATTTTGGGGGGCAAGACTATCTCTTCATTAACCATTTATTTGACAAAACCTAGAATCATCCAAAAAGAATCACAATTGAATGATTGTCTTTTCAGGTTGGCCTGTTTGTAAGAGACTGTCTTGATTGTCTTAATTGACATGGAAGGGGCAAGCCCACTGTGGGAGCACCATTCTCTGGGCAGACAATCCTGAGTTAATAAGAGAGCTGGCTAAGAGGGAGTCAAAGTGTGGGTCAGCAAGCAGGGTTCCTCTGTGGTCTCTTCTTCGAGCTTCTGCTTTGAGTTTCCTCAAGGATGGGCTGAGACCTAGACGTGTAAGACAAATCAACCCCTTACTTCCCTAAGTTTCTTTTGGTCAGAGTGTTTTATTACAGTGACAGAATGAAATTAAAACAGTGACTATGGTAAAATAAACAGTGACAGCAAATCTACCTCCACAATCCTTAATACCTCCTCTGAGTTCCCCAGACTAGGGAAGATGACAACTCCAGTGCAATTGTGTTGAGTCTCAAAGGAAATTCCTAGTGATTAATAAACACAACTCACCAAGATGTTCACAAGCAAGTCTCTAAGCATCACTGCTTATTTAATAAAACCCCACAGTTGTTTGGGAAAAGAAATCTATTTTGAGTTCAGCTTTAAATTTGTTATAAGATAAAAGAACTTGTGGGCAGCTAGTAGGAAGTAGTTAGACTTGGAGAATATAATGAGAACTTAGGGCAGACTCTGGTAGATGGAGATTTCTGAAGCAATTTGTTTTGTTTTGCTTTTTAATGGGGAATTGAAACTCTGAGGTATTTTCCTCCTTGCCTGGAGGAAACCTGCCTGGGTCATGTTCATGGGTCCCACACAGTTGGTGGAGCCATGCTTTTTGTCCCACTGAGACCTTGTTCATGCTATAGCTTCACCAGAAAGACTTACTTTATAGTGTCTCCTTACAGGGTGAACATCCACCCTCCACTGCTTGATGGATTGGATCTCATTGTTGGTGTCTGGAGGGCCATGTCTCAATCTTATGTACTGCTTCCTGGCAGGCCACAGTTCCATGCTCCATGTAACAGACCCATGCACCAGAGTGGCTATGTGACAGGCTTTGGAACTTTCAGATTTAAGTGGCATGACAGATACCATGCTTCATCTTCACATTTAGTAAATTTAAAGGCCACACAATTACACTGTTATCCAATGAATTTGGTCCATTAGTCTTATCTGACATTTAATAGCTTGCGATGTGAGCTATGCATCATTTCCTCTGATAGTCATGACTCTTGTTCATAGGAAACAGTGTTTTATTTTCTTCCATTTTAGAACAGAGGAGATGCTGGGATCCTTGCCTGTGGCCACCTGCCTAGTGGCAAGACATAATTAAAAACTCAGTTCTTCTGTCTCTAACATCAGTATTGGTTTTTGTTTTGTTTTGTTTGAATAACAAGCCTGAAATTGGAGGATTACAGAGGGTTTTCCACAAGACCCACTTGATCCAGGTGCTCTCAGCCCATGAAATAGATGCTTATATAAATTTCACATTACTATTTAACTGGGCAGAACAAGGTAAAGAATAAGCCATTTCAGTGCTGGCTCCAGGGCAAGAAGCATTAGGGAAAATTACTGAGACATCTTGAAAAATCCTGTCTGTGACCCGCCCTCCTCCTACAAGACAAGCAGGCCTGCTTGTGTGTGCTCTGCAACCCCTCGACACTAAAAAGCCATCCATGCTTGCATCTGAACGGAGATGTCTCATTTCTCACGCTGTAAACTCCTGAAAGGATTTGGATTGATGCTTCCCTAGAGGCGGTTTATGAGATGAAAGATTCAATGTCAGTGACATTGTTTGGAGGAGGAAGAGAGGGTACGGGAAGTGGGGCTGTGGTATATAGGAAAGAGGGCAACCTATAGCATATTTGCTAGGGTGCTGGCTACCACCTGAGCAATGACCACTGAACTTCATGAAGCAATCACAGTGTGAAACACATGTTGCAGAGGGATTGTAGCAAAGGGGAGGAGAGCAGGTTACTGTTGAGAGCTACTGGAGTACAGACCTTCCCACCTTCTAGTATGCTGTGCCTAGCACAGTGGCATCATAGAAACACAGATCTTGGCAGGGGAGCATCTTAGATAAAAGGTCCAAGAGAGGTGGTGGGGCACTCAAGGAGGTGGTGGGGCACTGTTGTCCCAGGAACCTGTAATAGGAACTAGGTCTTAACATTCTTAATATGACTTTCACAGTATTGGGGTGGTGGGTACCATCCCCTATAATGATGGATGTACCAACACTGTCAGAGCAGTGGCTGTGAGAAAGGAAGGCAGACACACGTGCAGTCCCTATTGATAAAAGGGAAGAAGTCAGGGCCAGGAAGGCTCTGCAGAGCACAGCACGGCTTCCAAGCAGGTGCATGAGACTGCCGAATTTCTACTCACGCTTTCTCATAAGTTCTGTTGGGATGCTCTGGCCACTCGATCATGCACACGACTCTGCTGGGCATGGTCTCTGTGGTGGAGTAGTAGCCCTGTGGGAAGGCCAGCAGGAGAGCCAGGACCCAGATGACAAAGATGACCACTTTGGTAGCAGTGGCCGACAGCCGGGGCTGGAGGGGGTGAATGATGGCCATGTATCTGCAGTAGAGAAGAAAGGACAACATTCTGTTATTATGTATTTTCCTGACGGTAAGAATTCCCTGAAACCCACTGTTTCCCAATTATTTGTGTTTGTTTATAGTTAGAGGCCAGAAGTCAACCCCCAGTGTCCTTCCTCGGAAGCCATCCATGCTGTCTTTTGGGACAGTCTCTCACTGGACCCTAGGGCTCACCAATTAGGTTCAGACAGCTGGCCATTAAGCTCTGAGAATCTTCTTGACCCTGCCTTTCCAATGATGGGGTTCCTAGTGTGCACCACCACGCCTGTTACCCTAGGTCCAAGGGGATCAGAGGCAGGAGGGTTGTTGGAGTTTGTTGGCTTTCACCCTGGCCAAGATATGAGGTCTGAGTTCAGAGAAAGAACCTCCCTCAATGGAATAGGTGGATAGTGACAGAGAAGAACACTCATTCAATATGTGCATTTGTACACACACACACACACACACACACACACACACACACACACACACACACACACACACACAAAGACCCTGTAAAACAACTCAGATCCTCATATTTGCACAGGAAGTACTGAGATATCTCTGCAGCAGCTCCTCCCAATGATGATTTACAAGTCTTTTCTGAACTATTCTTTTATAGTCTATCTACTCCTGAAACTCCAACTCATGATGTATAATACCAAAAGCCCACAAGGAAAGACAGATTCTTAAAAGAAAAATTGATGACCCATTTAGAAACATTCTAAGAGATATTTTCATTTTTGACATGCTGGAAATACATACCTGGTCAAATACATTTTAGGGGCTGAAAAATGGCCTGCTTCAAGTACTTTCAACATAAAGAGTTTTATTCTTGAGGCCAGAAAGATGGTTTAATGGTTTAGAGTGCTAACTGACCTTCCAGATGACCTGAGTTTGGTTCCCAGGACTTACACTGGGTGGCTCAAAACTGTTTGCCACTACAGCTCCAGGGAGCCTGATGCCCTCTTCTGGTCTCTTCTGGGCAATTGTATTCACGTGCCCATCTACACTCACACATTTACACATGCACACACTTAATTAAATAAAAATAAGTAGAAAAAAGGAATTTTGTTCCCTTTTCTCTCCTGGTGCCAGAGACTGATCCCAGGACCTCATTATTGCCAGGCAAGTGCTCTATCATTGAGCGACATCCCAACCTTCTCTTTTATGCTGTGGGGATCAAAGGACAATGCTGATAGGGATACATCTGGGCTCTGCAGAAGAGGACTCAAAATTCTGCTATAATGGAACCACGAGATGACACAGTCTCATGACCCTGCAGCCGTCTTAGCTTGTAGAAACACACAAATGCTTGATTAATGATGGAAAAAGCCTGACAAAATGATAAAAAAGCCTGATACATTTTCAGATTGTGTCTTCCTTGAACAGAGTGTGATTTCAATGGCTTTAAGAGTCCTTATGTAGCATTAAAAAGCTTAGTAATGAGCTGGGGGTGTATCAAGGACTCAGCTGGTGGAATGGTATCAGCTACCACCTGGGTGACGGGAGCGCAATTTCACGAGGAAACCCTAGATATAGTGTAAAACACAAACCTCAGAGGGATTGCACCAGAGGAGTCACCTAAGACCATTGGAAAACATAGATAGCTATATATGATTTGTAACAGTAACAACATTACGATTATGAAGTAGCAATGAAATAATATTATGGTTGGGGGGTCACCACAACATGAGGAACTTCCTAGTTATAGCACTAGGAAGGTTGAGAGACACTGGCTTAGAGGTTCAGCCATTCTTGGGTCCCCTCATACCTATGATCTAGATTAAAAGATGTCGTCCTGATGAGACTGTGCACAGCCTCTGAGATGCCACAGAGATCCGAGGGACAGTAGACACGACAATCTGCAATTCATATCACACAACAACCCTGCCTGTCCCTTATAAAAGGGTTTTCCAAGTGTATTTTTCTTTAAAATATTATGAGTTTACTTCTTTAAAATATGCATTTTCTCCTCAGAGTGGGAATGGCATTTTACACAACCTTCAGGGTCTAAACATTATCTGACAGGCAGGTAGTTCTTGTTTCTGTGGGACGGAGGGCTCAATGCAGGCTTCAACAATACACAAACATCTGCACAGCTGTCAGCTGGCTCCACGCAGCCCTGCGGAATTGTTTTACTGCATTGCTTGGTCTCCTAGGAACTCTAGGCAAGGACTGGGGCCAGGGTACTAGTAGAGCAATTTCAGTCAGTATGAGCTTCAACAGTTCTCACCAGACACCTGCTGTATGCAGAGTGCAGCCCTCCCTTCAGAAGGCTATAAGTATTTCTCTCCAGAGGAGCAGGCACATTCATAAAAACACAAATCACAACAGCAGATAAATGACCTCAAGTGAAAATTGGATCAATACCTTAACCCCTTAGGGATGTTGCAGAGGCAGTCAAACCTCCAAATGGCAGGCACTCTTAAAGAGATGCTCACTGGATTTGGGTTAAACCTGCTGAGCATCTTACTCTGAGGACAAGCGGTGCTGAAGCCTCCTCCCTCTTCTGGGTTGGGATTAGGTATGACTTTCTGGAAGGTTTAATGATCTGATTTGGACAGATGTTTAAAATTTTGGCTTTCTTAGTGTTCAGTTCTGGGGTCTTGGTTTTCCTCTTCTGGGTTGTAAGAACAAAGACACTGGCAATACTCTGTGTGAGGAGGCTAGATGTAAGAAAGATGCCAAGGTCAGCCTTTCTAGAAACAGTATGATGTATTCCAGGGCTGGAGACATTGGTAAAGTGATTGCCACATAAGTAGGAGGACTTGAGAGTGCGAGCCTCAGGAGCCACATTAAGTGGGGGACATGGTGACACACACCTGTCATACCAGCTCTGTAAGGTGGACACAGGAAAGTCTTTGAGGCTGCCACACCAAATGAGAGACCCTGCCTCAGAAAATAAGGGGGGAAGATGCTGAAGAATGACATCACGGGTGACCTCTGGTGTCTACATGCATGCACGCGTGCGCGTGTGTGCACACGCGCACGCACATACACACACACACACACACACACACACACACACACACACACACACACACACACAAACACACATGCACCCTACCCAATAAATATAATTAAAACTTTACAAAGAAAGAAGTCACGAATCCCCAGGAATCCTTTCAACTTTCATCAAGATTTCCCTCCCCGGATCCAAAGTGGTCTGGAGGCCATGAAGATGTCGTCTCTCCCAGCCCCATTCAGGCTTCCTCACTGACGTCTGTGCACTCCCAGGCTTTGAGCTAGAGAGAGAACCACAGGGGAGCGTGCAGTAATTACAGCACCCTCTTTTTATATGATCTCAAATGCAAGATTTTAATTTTCCGTTTGCTTCTAAGTCAGGATAAATGCTCAAGCTTAAATAAATGAATCCCAATGCCCACCCCTAAGTTGGAGATACAGCACTTAGAGTCGAATGTGACTACACTTTAGAAGCGTTGCCCCAGTGTACGGCCACATGTCTCCAAATGGGTGACAGAAAGCCATATTTTATCATTACTGCAAAAATTGCTATTTGGAAGCCCATTTTAGTTAACTCTGCACCATTCTTTTAGACCAGGAGCCATTTTGGTGACAAATGAATCAATTGCATGTAGAAACCCCAAGTTAGTGTCAGAGATTGGCTGTAAAAAACACATTTTTCATTTGTTCAAAAATGGTTATAAATTTCTCTTGCTTCCTCCTTTTTTCCTTCCTTCTCATTCTCTCTGCCTTTCCCTGTCTCTCCATCTCTCTCCTCTCCAGCAGTTTGCTTGTGTTGCACACTTCTTTCTTATTTGCTCAGGGCTAGCCTCAGTTGGCTAACCCCTACACAGACAATGGATCTTTCCCTCCCTGCTTTCCATCCCCAGCTCGCATCCCATTAACATACAGTACATGTATCTGGATCCACCCTCAGCAACTCTTTCTTATTTGATTATGAGAAACCTCCATGCAAGTGCTTCAAGCCCTAGGAAAATACACTTAATAAATATTTATTGACCGTTCCATGCTCACGGGATTCCAAGGCAGCCAACTAAATGTCTTCCTGGTTTACACATTAATCTCCAGACTGCCAGAGTCAGGTCCAGAGGCTGCATGGCATGTGGATTACTTCCTCCTCTTCAGGTGGTCTCTTCCTCCCAGAAGCCTGTCTGCCAGCTCTTATCGAAGCTGGGTGTCACCTCTTATCTGAAACTGGAGGTGGAGTTCCCTTTGGTCACAGCGCTTTATAAAAAGAAGTCTCCCGGAAGCATATCTTTTTTTTTTTTTTTTTTGACGGTCCTAGATCGTTTATTTGGTATGAATTTTAAAACATCACATATATTAGTGGTAACGGTGGAGCTGCGTTAATAAGGCAGAATATTGCGCCTTCTCCAGGCTTCATGGAGAGAGTCACCAATAGTGTGGTAGAACTTGTGGCCCTTTCCAAGGTCACGGCTCTTGAGGCCAGCAGACGTCAGCCCATGCATCTCTCTGTGCTTGTGGACTGGTTTGGTGATCCACTGGGTGTCAGGGTTCCTTCTGATAGCTTAATGGAATGGATCAATGAGGGTAGCCTCAAAAAACTTGCATGTGGAATCTTCATCAAGCCAGTAAGAATTCAGGACTCTTAAAGCCCCATAATGATGTCCAGCTCTCTCCTCAGCAACAGACTGAAGGCTTCTGTCAAACTTTAGCTGGTTAATACCATGATGGACAGGTTTGCCTTAAGTTGCATCCCTAGGAACTGGGTGTTTGTGGCCACCATGGCGGACACGAATCCACTATATGACATAACCTTGCTTGGCCTTGTACCCCAACCTTCGCGCTTTATCAGGCCTAGTGGGGTGGGGAGCCCTGTGCAAAGCAGAGAGCTGGGGGTATTGCCAGCAACGGACTCTTAGCAGAAAGCGCACCACAGAGGACTGCTTCTTCCTCCATAGCTCCTGGATGTATTTATATGTAGCCATCTTGGTTCACCTGATGGCTGCCGCCAGAAGAAAGGATGGAAACATCTTCTTAATCCGGGGAAGTGTGCCTCTGTACATTTTTGTCATGGAAAGACAGACATGAGCGTATTGTGAAAAAGAATCCATCTCCTCCCCAGCATCTCTTTCTTCCTCTTTGTCTGGCCCCAGATCACTGGGCAGAGAGAGGACTGTGCTTTCCTAACCCCTCATCTGCAGATTTTCCCCCCAACCCAATACCAGTCCCTCACTCTTTTCCAGAATGGTATAAACTTCGTTTAAAGAACCCCATGTGCCGAGGGATAGGGATGGCTCAGAATATACCTGTAAATCAAGGATTAGCAAACTTCCATAAAGGTCAAAGAGCAAATGCAAACTTCAGGGTCTGTCAGTTTCTTCCATAAGTACTCAACCCTGTCTTTGTGGTATCAAAACAGCCATAGACAGAAAGTAAACTATTGGACATGACTGTGTGCCAATACAACCTTATTTACAGAAACAGATTGTGGGCTGGATTGGAGCCTTGTAGCTTATGTAAAGTGATGAGTAAGAGGAATTAGAACATGGCATCACCTTCAGAAACATTTTCTACCTCTGACAGGGAACACCCAGAATAAAGTCAGTGCATTTTCAGTCTGTCATCAGGAAGTAAGGTGACCGTCTTCTGCCTGGCACTGCTCAGAGTCTGGTTTCCCATCTAAACACAGAGGTCTCAGTTGAGGACACTCTTTTTTTTTTTTTTCAAGACAGGGTTTCTCTGTGTAGCTTTGGAGTTTATCCTTTGGAGTTTATCCTGGTACTCGCTCTGGAGACCAGGCTGGCCTCGAACTCACAGAGATCTGCCTGCCTCTGCCTCCCAAGTGCTGGGATTAAAGGCGTGACACTCTTGATCTCTTCCTGTCTGGCTCCTGCTTCTATTCACAGCCTGGACCCATCATCCTTGCCCTCATGGAAGGATTTGATGGCCACCTTCAATGGGACAGAGTTCACTGATCTTGTGTTGGCCACACCTCACTTATTTTTCTATTTGCCTGTCTGTCTCCCCCCCACCCCCATGTCTTACACAGAAGGACTCCTTTAATGCTTGGGATCTAGTAAACATGCAGTGAAAAATTAACCAAATAAATAAGTATGAAAATTTCTTGGCATATAGAAGGGACCCCACAAATAGTTGCTGAATAAAATCATACCCAATACAGGCATATATGTTATAACTCTATTATTCCCAGTAGGAACAGGTGCATGACTGTTACAGGAGAATGATTATTGTTCAAAGTATTTCCTATTCTATGGATAACCGAGATCATCCTGTAGGAGTAACCTCACTGGTCCCTAGTCCTTAGACATTCCTATCCTTTGACATTCAACCCTTCAATAATTTTTCAGAATTTGTACTCTGACTAACATGTGCATGGACAGTGTGCTGAGAGCCACACAGGATTCATCTTCTTCTAGGGCATCTTTCAGGACATGTTTCCTGAGAAAGGGTGTCCCATCTTCTTTCCTTCCTCCTTCAGTTCACTGCAAAGAACACAAAACTTTTTGCTAGAGGTCACTAATATTTCATCAGCTGAGAGTTTGATCCAGAGTTTGATCCAGAGTTATAAATTAGAAAGTTAGCATGGCTAGACATTCAATTCTTTTGTTTTTTATTTTGAAATGTTTGTTTATATATATTTTTCCAACTTTTTTAATTTGAATTAGAACCAGGATTGTTTTACATGACAATCCTAGTTCCCTTCTCCCACCCATCCTCCCCTACCTCCCCAACTAAAACCTTATCTGTCACATATCTTTTCTGCTCCCCCTGGATGGTGAGGCCTTCCATACGGTGTCATCAGAGTCTATCATATCCTTTGGGATAGGGCCTAGGCCCACCCCCGTGTGTCTTGGCTCAGGGACATTCCTCTATATGGAATGGGCTCCCAAAGTCCACACCTAGGCTAGGGATAAATACTGGGCTTCTACAGGAGGTCCCATAGATTTCTGAGGTTTCTTCACAGAAACTCATGTTCCTGGGGTCTGGATCAGTCCCATGCTGGTATTCCAGCTATCAGACTGGGGAGCAAGAGTTCCCGGATGTTCAGGTCAGCTGTTTCTGTATGTTTCACCAGCCTGGTCTGGACCTCTGTGCTCTTCACTAGTCCTTCTCTGCATTTGGGTTCCAGTTCAGATCAGTGATTAGTTATGGGTGTCTGCTTCTACTTCCATCAGCTGCTGGATGAAGGCTATAGGATGGCATATAAGTCAGTCATCAATCTCATAATCAGGGGAGGGCATTTAAGGTAGCCTCTCCTCCATTGCTGAGATAGTTAGTTGGTGTCATCTTTGTAGATCTCCAGACATTTCCCTAGGGCCTGATTTCTCTGTAAACCAAAAACGTCTCCCTCTATTATGATATCTCCATTCTTGTTATTGTGTATTCTTTCCCTGACTCAAACTTTCTGCTCCCTCATGTCCTCGGCATCCCTCCTCTTCTCCCCTTTTCATTCTCCTAGCTCCCTCCCCCCTCTTCCCATGCTCCGAATTTGCTCAGCAGATCTTGAACCTCTCCCCTTCTCCAGACATTCAATTCTTTAGATCAATGCAGACACTGATTGCTGTAGCCAAAGAGGCCACTGAATGGCCTAGAGAGGTGGTACAGATTCACATCATGAAAATATTTCTAGATCCCCTTGCCTGAGTACTTATCCTGTGTCCATTCTATAAGGCACACGTTTCTTATTCCAGTGGTCTACCAATGACTTACTTCAAAAACTGTCAGGGGCACCACCAATAAGAACAAAAGAAATGGATGTCAGGCGATGGTATTGAGAATCTGTGACAGTTTGAGGTGAAGTGAAGCCTACTGTTGCTGGAGATTTATGCCTTATGTGTGGTCCAAGAAGACTCCATGCGGTGCAAGGAAGATTCAGAATAGAGTCCCCAGGTCACTGGGGAATGCAGAGTCTATTATAGGAGAGCCAGGAGAGGAGATGATTCAAGACTCCCCAGGAAAAGGCCCTGTTCTATGGCCAATTTCTTTCTTTTCTTTTCTTTTTTGCTGCAAACTGCATGAGGCTTTATTGTTGTTTAACGAGCTAACCCTATGTTAGCTCGGGTCTTTCACCCACCCGCCATGGTGGATGGCTAGCAAAGACAGCTAGAACCGGCTGCCGAGAGATCTTGTAGGGCAGCATAAGGGGAGTGTCTAGGGGTACGCACAGGCTCAGGATTGGTGTGCCTCCAGGCTTGGAGGGCTTGCCCTGTGTTGATTGGCCAGTTGGTTATTATGGCCCATACTACAGCCGATTTCTTAAGCCATCACCATCTGTAGAGAGTTCTCCCATCCTGTAAACATGGGTGCTCAGCCCCCTTGTCAAAGGAAAAATACTTTGATCTCTTTAAAATTGTATAACCTTCAGCAGAGTGCCTTCTCACATTCTTGCTAGCCATGCTTCCTTATAGCATCCTCACCCTTGGTCTTAACAGGAAGATAACTTAGGCGCCTATTCAAGTCACTAGAGGGTCCCCATCCCCGGAGACTATGCATAGCACCTCTTAACCTGCTGGGAGCCTTAGCTAATCAACAAATCTCGCCTGGTCACCAGTTGACTTCTCCCTTGCATGTCCTTTCAGGAGCTGCAAGCCAGCAGCTCTGCTCGGAGCACACAGGCTAATCTGAAAGGGACAGAGTGCAAAGTTCTGGATGCCTGAGCTCTGGGTGTCCTTTCCTCAAGAGCTCCTCAAAAACTCTTCTGGAATTTTTGGAATGTAAGACACAAAGCCGGGCTTGATAAAAACGTTCTGGTTGGGAAAGTAAAAGGTGACCCCCTCAGGCCAAAAAGGCCCCTGAGACTAAAATCAGATGTGATGGATTAGGAAAATCCGGTGAAGTCCAAATCCAAACCAAGTGTAATCTGAGCCTCTGCCACCAGCGGTGGGGCAGGCCCCAATGGCAGCGGTGGCGTCGGCAGCTTCTGCAATTCACATTGGAAATCCTGTATCTTCTATGTGCAGGAAACCCATTATCTTGCATAACCTATGCCACAATGAAGCTCATTATCCTGCATAATAACTTAAAATTAATAAAAATAGGACAAATTGGAGGCTGGGGAGATGCCTTAACTGAGTGCATGCTGTGCAAGAGTGAGGATCTGAGCCTGGCTCCCCAACACCTATGTAAAAAGCTGGATGTGGAGGTGGTGTGCTGTGCTCATCTGCTGGGGAGGCGGGGCTAGGCAGATCCCTGGAGCTCATTGTCAAGCCAGCCTGGCTAGCCAAACCAGGGAGATCTCAGCTCAGAGAGACTCTGTCTCAAAACTAAAGTAGGGAATGAATGATTGAGGAAGACACTCAACATTGAACTCTGGTCTCTATGTATATACACCCCTGCAGGCATATTGGCATAAGAGTATACACACATGTATATCATACACACATACATACAAAAACCCCCTCATATATGTGTATGAAAACATCAAAATAATATATTATCTTGTGCACTAAAAAGTAGTTGAAAATTGGATAAAAATTGGCTTGAAGCTGAGAGTGATTAGCTTAAGTAAAATGGGAAGTCTGACTATGGCTTTGTTTTTTATCTTTTTCCTGTGTGCAAAGAGAAATGGATGTGGGAATGCATGAGTAAATTGTCCAGTCACTGTGGAAAACACTAAGGAGGGTTGTTAAAAACTTACAAGCTGAACTATCCTACAACCCAGCTAAACCACTTCTTGGTACATCCCCAAAAGATTCTAGGTCAGGGGTGTCCAGTCTTTTGACTTTGTTACATAACATTGTTATCTATAAGTGTATTGGGCAACATTCATAGCTATGCTAGGATGCATGTAGCCCACACAGCTGTAAATTGGACATGCCTACCTAAGTCAATATACCACAGAGACCTGCACACCCATGTCTATTTCTGAACTGTTCACAGTAGCCACGTCTTGGAATAAGCATGCATCTGCCACTAGATGAAGAGAGAAATGAAACATGCTATATATACCAATGGGATTTTTTCCATTAGTGAAGAAGAAATGCAACTATGTCATTTAATGGAAAATGGATACTACTAGAGATCATCATTTTTAGTGAAATAAGTTAGATGCTGAAAGACAAAGATTACATATGTTTACAGGCACGTGCATCCATGCCCGACTTTTGTATGTGGTTGCTGGGGATCTGAACTTAGGTTATCATGATACAACAAGCACTTTACCTACTGGGCCATGTTCCTAGCCCCTAATACTCTTAATAGGCATACAAACAACAACAACAACAACAATAACAACAACAACAACAACAACAACAACAACAACAACACACACACACACACACACACACACACACACACACACACACACACACACACACACGACAGCAAAGCTGAAGGACACCAAGGAAAGGAGGAAACTAGGGGATGGAAGAGGGAATGAGTGAATAAAATCTAAAGTATATGATGCACTTAAAGAGTTTGTCACTATGAAGCCAGCCCCAGTATACACTAAGAGAATGAAATGAAAAAAGAGCATCGGAGGGGAGTCAGAAATTGTCCCTCCTCATTTTCAGTTTGAAGGCTCTCATCAAACAACCTGCTGACTGGTTGTTTCATCTCTGATGACTGCTTTTTCCCCCTTAGGGATCGGCCCCTGGAGGTACTGGTATGTTTCCCCACAGAAGCTATTGCCTACTGCCTGGGTCACACACTTCCAGCCTACAAGGGGACACCACCTGGACACACTCTGCTTCTTGGTGGCACTTCCACTTTGGGATTTGGAACTGAAGATGACTAGGAGGGCTGGGGCAGGTCCAAGAGGCTCCATATACAGAAACTTGATTTGAGAATCTCTAGGGCCACTTTAGCTTCACAGGCAGAAAAGGCAAAGGCAGAAACCTGGATACTATTTCCTTGGTATTTTAATTACTATTTGGGGAAGAGGACATCTTGATTTAGTGGAAACCCAGTTATGGAGGGAAGAGCACATCTAGGGCACCTCTCACCTGTTTGCCCTGTGCTCTCTGGTCATCTAGGGTGGATAGTGTTCTGTGCCTGCAGCCTTGAAAGGCCCTAAGTCCCCAGGCCACAGCAGAGCAGGGCCAGTGAGAAGCCTGGGATATTATCCGCACAGTGAACGTACCAGATGAGAAGTCTCCTGATGTGGAGTGTATTATCAATTTGGGTCCCTCACACAGTTTTGTGTTTTATTATCCAGTGCAAATCTACAAGGATTGATTGACTCATAAAGTGTCCTTGTTAAAACAAAGTGGGTTCCTTTGACAATAATGTTTTAAGTAAACAAAAGCTCATGTTTAGTGAAAAGCAAATACTGGATTTCTGCTTTTTATCAGTTTCCGATGAATGTGTGAGAGACATGAAACAGTGCGAATTTTTGCTTCCAAGGAGCCAAAATTTTGCCTCAGGAAGTGTATGAGGCAAGGTGTGTCAATCAGCGGAAGAAGTGACTCCGAAAAGCTAATAGGTGGGGAGGGTAGAAGGGGCGAAGTGGAGTCTGGAAGTCAACCTCAGATGCCCTTCTGCAGGGATTCCCCACCTTGTTTTTGGAGACAAGATGGCTTACTGAAACCTGTGGCTCATGCGTTCTATTCTGGCAGGAGCATCTACTGTTCACCTACTCGTTTTGGGGATTACAAACTTAAGCCAACACACCTGGTCTTTTCTGTGGGTCATGGAGATTGAACTTGGGTCCTTAGGCTTGTACAAGAACTTCTCTGACTGAGTGATCTAACCAGCCATGCAGGTAGGCATGGCAGCGTAAGCCTGAATCCAGCTCTCAGAAAGTTGAAGCAGGAGTACCAGAGGGGAGAACTGCTATACAGTGGGGCCTTGCTGCTCCTAAAGACACTGAGATGGTGTTTCTATACAGATAGCCAGGTCAGGGAGCATTGGCCGGCCCACCTGAGAAAAAACAAGTGTTCATTTAGATGAAATAATTACTTTTAGTCATTTTCAATTTCAGTTTTCTTGTTGCATGCACAAAAGGTCAGGTCATAGCTATTAATCCCTTGGCTCAGTTAGCAGAAGAACTTGCCAAATAGCTAAATGATTCCAATTTCATGTTGGAGTCATCAGATTTTTCAAATAGAGAATCAGCTCATTTCAATGATGCTTCCATTCTCTTTTAATCCAATTAATTCTTGGATTCAAAGTTTTTGGAAGGTGAAACAGCTGGCTGATGTTCATGTCATCAATTCAAACTTAAACAATGAAAAATAAAGTGATTTGTTTTTCTGATGATGAACACAGTGTGCTAAAAATATTGGTATTGTTTTTTTTTTTTTACTAAAATTAAAGAAAAGCCTGTAACATAAATAAACTTTGATGTCACTTGGTGGTACATTTAATTTGTAACTGTGTCAAAACAAGCTGATGTTTTGCCAATTAAAATACAAGCTATGGCGTTGAAATTCACAAAAAATGTGTTGGTGTTTAGAGTAACTAGACTAATTTATTTTTGTAATATATTATAGTTGATTAATACAAACTTCTGACTCAGTTAACACTTCAAATGTGTTTGAGCCTTTGATAACCTTCTGTGAATTAACTCGTCATAAGATTGATTGTGCGTGCATGCTCTTTAAAAGTAGCTGAAGATCCTTAATTAAAATGTTTTTAACGAAGAGCCCTAAAATATTGAATTCTGAATGTTTTGGTAAATGATGACTTTTTTCTGAAGATTTATTTTTATTTTATATGTGTGTCTCTGAGTGTGTGTATTTGCACTATATGCACTCCGGTGCTTGGAGAGGCCAGAAGAGGGCAGCAGGTGCCCCTGGAACTAGTGCTATTGGCAATTGGTAACAGCCTTCAATTGGTAACTGAACTTAGGTCCTCTGCATGAGTAATAATAGTTAAGTGCTCTTAATCACCGAGCCATCTCTCCAGCCACACAAATTATGATTTTTGAATGCAAATATGGAAAAATGTATTCAAATGTGTCCCCACAAAGCCTGTGTGGTATGCATAATTTAGCTTTTTAAATTCTCAGAACTATTTTGACTATTGAGAAGAATTTTTTCAATGGATTTTTGTGCTTCAGTAAATAATGTATGCTCTGTATCAGCATAGAGCAGTATGAATTGGAAAAATCACTTAGTGTTGCAGTATTTACATTTGATAAAATATTAAAAAAGAATATGGCGATGCATTCTCTACTAACACAATTTCACTTTATACCCTTAGTTTTAGCTCTTAAATTTAAGAAATGTTGAAAACAATTATTTAATATGTATGAGAATTTGTCAACTCCTATGTTTGTGTACCATGTGTGTTTAGTAGCTTCGGAGGCCATGAGAGTACACGGGATCCCCTGAAACTGGAGTTATAGATTGTTGTAGTCACCATGTAGATGTAGACCATGTAGACCAAACCCTGGTCCTTTGAAAGAGCAGCCAATACTTTTTACTGCTGAGCCATCTCCAGCCACAAGAGATTTCTTGTTGCACTTTTAATGTCTGTTCTTCATTTGTATAATTTTGGGATTAACCTTCCAGTTCACAGACTGTCTTCAGGATGTAGTAATTGACTTGTCTACGGACCATCTCCATTTTCACTATTGCTGCTTCCTTCTTATAATTGAGACTTGCCTTATACTTTTGATTTTGTTGACTTGCCATGCTTGGCTTGTACTCTTACGTGAGAACCCTCTTTCCACTGCAGACTCTCAGGAGGAGTGATTTTCTTTTCCTTGTTGACTTGAGTACTAGGATTAGAGATGGGATGTTTTCTCTGCCATTATTGGACAGGTAAGCCAATGGCTTTCCAATTCTTGTCTACTACAGGTAGAGTCATCTAGGTCCTGCTTTTGAGAGACTGGATCCTATCCATTCCCAGGAAAGTCCTAGGCTTTGTCTTTTGTCTTAATAATTCCCTACAAGGCCATAATCAAGGTCAAACACTCAGGTTAACAAACCCACATTCTTGCTCTAACCCAAGTCACAGAGTGTTTTCCCTTAGCTCTCAACCCAAGGTTTTTTTACTTCCTTCCAAGGAAATGAATGCATATAAGGTGGTATTTTGTGGTGTCTAATTCGGCAGTTTTAACTAACTTTAACGCACCCATCAAGACACCTAGTACACTACTTTTTCAGGGAGAAGTGCTGTTGTCTTTTCATTTTTCTTTTGTTGTCCAGTAAAATGTCAACTAATAAATTTCAAGATGAGGGGAAAAGCTTCCCTGCACACCAGTCTTCAGGAGTAGCTCTTAGCTAGCATATAGCACACATGTTAAATGCTGGGCGTAATTTTACCTGATTTATTTTTATGTTGACTTATTTATCACCCACCAAACCTGAGGAAGGCTAACGTCAAAAATCTCATTTGCCAGATGAGGTAACTGAGACTCGGGTAAAAATCAACTCATCTACCAAGGGGCGGTGGGGCAGCTGGCTGCAGAGCTCTGCTCTTAATCAGGAGTGGTGCAGAAGCCTCATTCTCACTGTCAATCATGGCACAACCTTCTTTTCTTTGCACGAAGACATCAGTGCTTTCCCCTGGACTGATTTTTTCATTGATTCATTCAGCGAGTCTTACTTTAATTAAACCCCTTCTGTGTGTCTGAGCAGAGCGCAGGATGCCTATGTTCTGTAGGGTTGGCTGTTTCTTGTGCACACACACATATGCACACATGCACGTGGATATGAACACACACATGATGATGGCCACATGAATTACTACCTGCTATGGAGAGTTATCATGTGAGGAGCAGCAACCAGCATAGACGGGAGGCCATGTGGGTGTCCATAGGGCAATCAGAGAAGCATCTCAGTGGGCATGCATGACACATGAATTTGACCTGGAGAGGTGATCAGGCTGGATGTCTATGGAAAGCAGCATGTGAGTGAAGGGGCGTACATATGTGTGAGTACGGATGTGAAGGTCAGAGGGCAACCTTGGGTATAGTGTCCTATCAGCTGTCTACTTTTGTTTTGTTTGCTTCAGACAGTCTTTCAGAGGCCTGGAGCTCACCAAGTAGGCAAGGCTGGCTTGCCAGGGAGTTCCAGGGACCTGCCTATGTCCACTTCCCCAGCACTGGGATTACAGCATGTTTGTCTTTTATTTTTATACCATTTTACATTTAAAATTTATTTATTTATTTATTTTACAACCCTACATCAGTTTCCTTTCCCTCCTGTCTTCCCAGTCCCTCCCCCCACCTCCCCTCTGCTCCAGGAGCCAATCCCCCTCTCTGTTTCTTTTCAGAAAGGGGCAGGCCTCTTATGAGTATCAACAAAGCAAGTCATATCAAGTTGCAAGTACGACTAAGCACCTCCCCTTGTGTTTAGGCTGGGCAAGGAAATAAGAATATAAGGAACAGGTTCCCAAGAGCCAGCCCCTGCTCCCATTGCTAGGAGTCCCACAAATAATCCAAGCTACACAACTGTCACATATATGTAGAGGGCTTAGGTCGGTCCCATGCAGGCTCCCTGGTTGTTGGTTTCATGTCTGTCATTTTAAATGTGGGTTCTGATGTTCCAGTTCAGGCTGTTTTCACTTCCTAGAAGTATACAGACTTCAAATTGTCTGGTATCAGAAGGCTACCTGGGGTGGTTGTCACCCACCCTCACAATGGGTACACCCCCACTAAATGTGCCTCTCATCCCCCACATTCCTTCCCTGAAACTCCCCCCTCTACAGCCCAAGAATCAGAGATGCCTTGACTACGTGCAGCCTGGCCTTCTTCCTTTGGGGTCTATAAGAAGAGACCTAGACCCTACTTTGTGAGCCTGAACTCTCATCAGGGCCCTGCCATGCTGTCAGTCTGTCTGTCCAGAGTGTTAACTATTAGTAAACTTTGTATCCAGTGTCTCCATTGAGTCCCAGCCCTGATTGATGCCTTTCAAATATGTATCTTCTGAAGCTCCCTGGCAGCTGACCAGAGACAAGACAGAGCCTTAGTAGCTACCAAAGATTGGTATAGCAGTCCTTGTCTACTATCAAGCAGGCAGCAAGTGGTAGGCAGAGAGGCTGGCTTCTGACTTTGTTTCTTGCTAATGTCTGATGGAAAAATAAGGAAGCAGGGTTGGTGAGGGAAGGCAAGGTCTGTGTACTTGTAAGAGTGATTGCATATAGTGAACACTGATTTTCAGAGGCTATGAGAGGTGCTTGATTAAGGAGTAAATACAGAGTGTCAAGAAACAAAAAGAGGAATATTTTTCTAGAAAGTAAACATAGCAGAGCTCAGTTTACTGACTACCCAAGCCCTGTGCTCACTGGTGAGGGAAGGGCTTTTCCAGTCTGGGGCCTCAGGCCTTGGATGCCCTATGCCTGAATATAGCTATGATTTTCCTCATCCAGTGCGGCTCCCAACACGGGGCATGGTTTTGGCCTCTCCTCGTTGCTCTTCTCCTTGCCTTTCCAAAATCCACTTAGTCTTTCTTAAAGTGGTATCTCTGACTCACTGATTGCTTTTCCTCCTGAAATGAGGGGTGGTGGTATTGACGGGGCAGAGTGAGTGTCGACGCTCTCCAGGCTATCAGATGTGTCAGGCACACTGTGTGCACTCACGTTGCCTTTGCCTCTGTGTGCTTGTCTACCCAGGGGTCACATAACTGCTTCTCAGAGCCTTGGTGCCTAGCTGAAACCCAAGGTACACAGGATACCAGACGCTTGAACCACGGTGCAACTGGCTGGATCCTGGGCCAGACGCCTAAAGATGCAAAATGCAGAGGAGGCAGTGGCGTCAGCTTAATAGCTGCTGTCAAGGATGGAAGTACCCAATTACAGCCTAAATAGTATTTCATGGGAAAAAGTAAATTAAAGCCGTGTTACTCATCCCCCACCGTCCAGTGAGACGATTTGACAAAAATAATTGCTGAAACATGGTGTCAGAGCTGAGAAAGGGGTCCCAGTGTCTGGCCAGCTATACACTGGAATGAGAACCTGGCTTCCACAGAGGAGTCTGGTCCCCCCTGTGGCTCTGCATTCACGGTCCTTTCCATGCTCTTTGAAGATCATGTTTCCACCAGAGGTTGGAAGATGTTCCAGAGATAAGGTTATGAGACCAGGAACCAGTGAGATGCTGCCAGAGATTGAAACGCTGAGGGTGGGAGTATCACCGTTACAGAGGAAAGCACCTCCCAAGGGAGAAAGAAACGGAAGAAGGCAGGGACTGGTGTGCCATGAGCCTCGTGGACAGAAGCCCAGGCACATCAGCCGGCTGGGCCCAGCCCAAGCTCCTAAGATCCACACAGCCGTCTGCCCAACCCTCTTTGGACCTTCCTGCCCTGTTCCTCAGGTGCCCCTCTGGAGACTGTGGGTCTTCCCTCCCATGGCTTGGTACTCATTGCTCAGGGTGTCCCCATCAGCCATAACCAATAACGAGCTGACTCTGGCGCTTCCGGTGGGACCAGACAAACAGAACTCATCGACAAGCTTCCCCAGTCAGAAAGAACTCCCCATACAGGTGTAAGCTTTTGGCCAAGCGCCTCGTTTCTACATTCTCACTTCCTTATTGGGGAAGGGTTCCTATAAGAGAGTTGTATAAGTTTTGCTACAGGAAGAGGATGAGGAGGCAGAGCTGGAGAAACTTCTCTTTGTTCCTGAAAGTCCCACACACCCTGTTCCAACTTACACAGCACCTCTCAGCCAGCATCCCTCACAGTCCACTCATTTCCATCATAAGCATCTGGGCATCCAACGAGCACTTTAACTTGCCCACCTCTGTTAGTTTTATAGTCACCGTGACAGAATACCTGACATGATTTGAAGGAAGGGCAACTCATTTTTGTTCATGCGTTTGTGGGCGGGGATCAGATCACAGTCTTTGCTCTGCTGACTCTGGGCCGGTGACGATGAACACCATGGTGATGTGAGCGCATGCCAGAGGCTGCTTGCTTCATGGTGCTTGGGAAGCAGAGGAAGAGGAGGTTCAGGGACCAGGAGAGTCTCAAGAGGCAACAGCCTCAAATACCCTAGTGATCTCTCTCTGTCTAGGCCCTACCTTCTACCAGTGCTGAGCCTGCATTAGTAATGTTTTTCCTGTTGCTATGTCAAAACACTTGACAAAAGTAACTTAAGGAAGGGTTTATTTTGGCTTGCTGTACAGTCCACCCTACAGAGAAGGGAAGGAGCATGAGGCACCTGTGTAACATTCTGTCCTCAGTCAAAAAGCTGACACCCAGCTTGCTCTCTCATTTTTGTCAGATTTGTAACCCAGCCCAGAGGGTGGTGCTGTCTGTGTTCACAGTGACTCTTCATTGTTTAATCCAGCCTTTCTGGAAACACACTTACAGATAGACCTAGAGGTATGTGTGGTGGCTTGAATGAGAAATGCCCTCATAGGCTCACGTATGAACACTTGGTGCCCAGTTGGTGGTGTTGTTTGGGGGAGGTTGTGGAACCTTCAGAGGTGGCTAGAACGCCTTGCTGGAGGAAGTACATCACTGGGGACATGTTTGAGAGTCCATAGCCTCACTCCACTTCCGGTTCACTTTCTCTACTTCCTGCTTGTGACTGAAGATGCCATCTCCCAGCTTCCTAATCTGGCTGCCTGCTGCTACGCCTTCCCCTCTGTCCTGGGACTCTCTGAAATGATACACTAAAATAAGCTGTGTCTTCCATGAGTTACTTTTGACTATGGCATTTTATCACAGTGGTAAGAAGGCCATACAGTATGTTTCCACAGTGAGTCAAAAACCTAATGAAGCTGACCATGAATATCAACCACCACAGAGCCTAACCACTGTGATGGTGTCTGTCAGAAGCAGGGGCCCGTCATTGCCTCATGAGGCATCATTATGAGCCTCATCAGACATCAGGCTCGGGAAAGACAGACAGGAAGACGATCTGTGCTGAGCTGATACACAAGCAAGTTTTAAAGAGAGCCAAAGGTAGACGGGGGCAAAGCCAAAGGCCTGGCAGACTTCTAGGGTGTCTGCTGCTTACACTGCCTGACACCTGGGCCTCAGAGGAAAGAGATATTGTAACCACTGGCTTATGCGTTTCCTCAGCCTGGACTTCAAAGAGAAGATTCTGGGCCATTGGCTAACACATTAGAAGCAACTTGAACCAGGGATTAGGTTCGAGTGTCAATGATGCTGCATGCTGATGGCACCTGGGACTTTAGTGAATGGCTAGGTAGGCTTCTAGCATGGGAAGGCGGATTTAGTGTTGCCTACTCCAGCTCAGTCATGGGTGCATGGATACTCAAGGATGAAGCCAAGCTGTGCTTGAAGTCAGGCAAGGTTCCAGAGTTCTGTACTAGAAAGGCCAGGGGGAAAATTGTGTTGAAAACAAGGGAGAGAATTGTCTTGAAGTTTGCTCTCTCTCTCTCTCTCCTTCCCCCCCCCCCCCGTGTGTGTATGTGTGTGTGTGTGTGTGTGTGTGTGTGTGTGTGTGTGTGTGTGTGTGTGTGTGTGTGTGTGTGTTAGCTAATGAGGAAAACCTTAGGTGTCATTCTTCAGGCACCATCCATTCTGTTTTGTTGAGCCAGGATTTCTCACTGGGTTGGCTGGCCAATGAATCCTAGGGTTCTGCCTGCCTGTTTCCCCAGGGCTGGGATTAGAAATGTGTACCACCACCCAGCTTATATCTGGAGATCAAACTGCGCTTACAAGGCAATTGCTTTAACCACTGAGCTATCTCTTCCAGGTGACCAATTGTCAAGTGAGAGAGAAGGGAAGAGCTGACACAGCCAGGGATGGGGGTGGGGGTGGGGGATGAAGCCCTTTGGCACCCTTGTGGATTGATACTCCTAGCCCTCTCCACACATTTTCCCATGAGTCATGGGAAGAGTCGAGTCCTAATGAGCCTTCACCACTATGAGCTCTCCCTCTAGAGCAGGCAGTCCAGCCCAACCTCTGCTAGAGTCCCATGGAGACAGGTAGGAGGACAAAGACAGGCCCAGTCATGCCTGCTCATGGCACAGAGATCTTGGGCCCCCTGTCTTTGCCCAGTTTAGACAACCGGGAAAGCAATTTCTAGCAAAGAGCTCAAACTTGTGAGCATCAGCCTCTGCTGCCACAAAGACCACGTGGAAGCCCAACAACTCCGTAGAATGGGGCTTTATGTATGATAGTAACTGCATGCAGGAAAGAGACTAACTTCTACCAACTTCCAAATGCGTTCCAAAGGGTTTGTGAAAAGACCTTCTCTCATTGTGTTTTGAAGGGCTCTGACCTCCCAAGGCCCCCTTTCTGTGCCTTGGTGACAGGAGTCACAAACAGATTAGAGACATTTGTTTGAACAGCTTTGGTGGCTTGGTATCTGTTTCATGGCTGCCCAGCCGGCGGAACAGCCTCTCCTCTTTTTCCTCTTCAGGTGTTTGCTCAGAGTGGCTGTGAGTTCCCTGGGAGACAGGGCCAAATGACAGGGATGGTCATGGACCACTTCAGACACTACTGTCTTAAAAGGATCAGGGCGGCTCCTGTTCCAAGTAGCTCTTGTAATTTCAGGGTGGATATGTGACTAACTGGGGTGCCCCACAGGAAACAAAGTGGGGTCATTTGATTCAATAAAGTTGATATGGCTTCTTTAATAGGACAAGGCCGATAGACAGCAGGGTTTTTACAAAATCAAACAACACGTGAAAAATGTCTCTATCGGTTCCCTCCATTGCGTGTGTGTGTGTGTGTGTGTGTGTGTGTGTGTGTGTGTGTGTGTGTGTGTGTGTATGTGTGTGTTTGTGTACCAGAGGTCAACCTTCACTGTTCTTTAGGAGCCAGCATCCACCTTGTTTCTTGAGAGACATTTTCCCACTGGCTTGGAACCCTAGGCTGACTGACCAGCAAGCTCCAGGGACCCACATATCTCTCCCTCCCTGCTGCAGGATTACAAGCACACACCACAGTGGCTGATTGCTAACTTGGATTCTGGGGATTCTGTTTCAGGTCTTTATGCTTATGTGCCAGGTAGCTCACTTACTTTACTGAACTATGTCCCCAGTCCTGATGCCTGCCTTTGTAACATGGAGTCAGGGTTAAACTGAGGCTCCCAACCTTGCAAGGAAGGTGCTTTACTGGCTAGGCCATCCTCCATCTTTTAAAGGGTCCCTATGAATGGAAGGGTGGGAAAAACATGCAGTAAGAAATGGGTTAAAGGCCTGAAATGGATGGAGGCACGTGGTAAAAACTTCTGAAATACTGATGACTTGAGTTTTACATTCATAAGCCTGTCTCTGCTGTCTGGTCTTACTCGTGTTCAACTGTTCACTTTTTGGGTATCCAGTGGGCTGTGACCATTTATAACCATCCTGAGGAATCACTGCTTGTCTGGAGGCTGTTTTTATGCAGACATCCAGATCACTGGGCTCTGAGATATACTGTCTAAACCCTAGAGCACAGACATCTGGAGCCTGCTCTAACCTTCATGTCCCTCTTTGCTCAGCAGTAAAGCCCCAATTTAATCCAGGTAAGTTATAACCAACAAGATATAAATGGAGAGTTAACGTAAGAACTTCAGAAGTTCCTTTCTTCCCTTCTGTATTCTTTTGTCCTGCTGCCTGGAATGAGTATGCACTGGTGGAACCTCACTTGGAACCATGAGAATGGAAGCCCCACGTAGGGAGACAAAGAGTCAAAAGATGTGTGTGTGTGTGTGTGTGTGTGTGTGTGTGTGTGCGTGTGTGCGTGTGTGTTCCATGGCTACACGGGACCTCATACTGTTGTGTCTCTGTCCACTGGCTCTCAGATCATGCTTAGGAGGTTGTTTTACATGTGTATGGGGTTATTTTAGGTGACAGAATAAGCTTGTGTAGTTAAGATAACAGCAAGCAGGCCCCAGCGACTGACTCTCTGACGTTCTGAATCCTGACAATGAATTTAGCATCTACAACCAGCTAAGCAATGAAAGAAATTGTGACAATGTAGGCTTATTGTACAAGGGGAGATATGTTAGAGACTATGGTAGGGTGGAAGCTTGGTGATGGCTATCACACAGCCAGCATGTGGCCTTCTGCATGCTGCAAGCCAGTTCTCTAGCTGTTCATTCGAGAAGCATTATGATCAGTGGGATTGATGGGCTCATTTCTTGCTGTCTCTGTAACATCCTGGGAGAGTGATGAACTAAAGTTAGAGCCAGGAAAACTATCCACTGAGGTGGTGAGGAGGTGGCATGGAAGAAGGGATACGGTTCTGCTAGGAGATATTGTCATTTGGAACATGGCTGGCCTGAGAGGGTGCAGAGCTCTTGTATTAAAATGCAGTGAAGTGACAGTTATGTGACAGTTCACTTGAAGAGGTAAGGTGGCTGTTCTCTGAAGGTGACATCTTACAGCAGACACCAAACCCCTGGTACCCACTGTGCTGGTTGGTCTTTTGTAGCTTGACACAAGCTGGAGTAACCTGGAAAGAGGAAACCTCAACTGAGAAAACACCCCCACTAGACTGGCCTGTAAGGCCAGTCTGTAGGGTATGTTTTTAAGTTACTGATTGATGTAGGAGTGCCCCGCCCCCTGTGAATAGTGTCATTCTTAGGAAAGTGGTCCTGGGTTGTATAAGAAAGCAGTCTGAGCAAGCCATGGGGAGTGATCAGTGTTCTCTGATTCAGCTCCTGTCTCCAGGCTTGCGCTTTCTGTTCTTGTCTTGACTTAATGACTGGGTATAAACTGTAAGATGAAACACACTGCCCCCCCCAGCTGCTTTTTATTGTGGTGTTTTAGTAATAGAAAGCTAACCAGAACACTACCCTCATGTGTAGCCAACTTTGGTGTTTCTCTGGATGCTGGCTTCAGGAAATCCCATACTTACATGTCTCTGGCATCCTTAGGCTTTCAAACAATACACCTCATCCCTTACAGAATTTGATAGAAAGACCAAGTTTACCAAGAGGAAGAACAGCCTATTTTAATCCATTCTTCTAAATTATTTAAAATAGTGTTTCTAAAATAGAATTTTTATAAACAGAATCTAAGCCATTTATGTAGAGTGGTCACATAGAGCACCCTCTACAATTGCCTTCCTCTTTCTGGGCTCATTTCTTAGAGACCCATCCACATCCAGAGAGTTTGACCCCAGAGTCCTGTGGCATGTTGAGCAAGGGTGCCCTTGGCCTTCTCATACTCATCGGGTTTCTCCACACTGCTAGATTGTCAGCGCTTCTTCATGATGAGAACTTGGGTCTAAGACATTGCAGGGAATCAAGGAGAAGGTGCTGGGCTTCTACAATGCCTGTTTACACCCAAGAGCTTCAGTGAATTAAGCAGCATGGAGTTCTGAGGGCCAGTAGCATGGAGGATCAGGCAAGGTGAACATGTTCACCTTTACTGTATCTCCTGTATGGAAGAGGATTGAGCAGTAGAGACCAGCCCCACCTCTCTCCAGTTCTCTCAGGTCTATCTTAATTTCACACTCTGTACATTGGAAGATGTATATAGAGCCCCCTTGAGGTCAGAGGCACAGCAGAGAGACAGAGGGCTGGGAGTAACTGCTACAGATGCCAGCCACAGGTCTTTATTTCTATCACCTACACTGCCTGGTGCGCATCATGAGACAACTCCACTTTGGGCAAACTAGCGATTGGAAACATCTTTAAAATCTTTTCTTCCTGCCCACACTGGGAATACCCAACTAGAACTCTTGACTTGTTGCCAAAGAAAATGTGTATATTTGGCTAAAAAGAGACCACAAAGTTAAGATTGTGCCGTGTATATAAAGAGGTCCTCTGTTTTCTGGACAGAGAATTGAGGGAGCATTTTAACAGATGCATCAAAATAAGTGAGATTGTCACTCAGTTGTCATGGAGCTACTCTGATGGCTTTTTTCAACTACACTGTACATTGATCTGCTAGGAGAGGGAAGAAACTCAATTGGGCTGTAGTCATGTAAAGAGTTGGGGGATCTACCTCTTATAGACTTAATCCTCAGGTCACTGTTACTGGATGGTATCCTGGAGACTTCATTCATTCATTCATTCATTCATTCATTCATTCATTTATGCATTCATTCATTTATATACTAAGTGCCCATCAAGGGTGCATGGTAACAGAGTGATGAGGAAGAACACACTGTGCATATCACTCATCCTCTCAGAAAGTTCTCATCTTATGACTGTATGAGGATGATAGGTTCTTCTCAACTCAACATATAAGTAAATGTTGATGTATGCCTGGGGCAGAATCTGGGAATAAGAATGGCTGTATGAGTCCATGACAGGGAGATCTGGGCCACCTTAGCGGTCAGGGAACAATTCAGAGGAAATGACATCTGAGCTAAGGCTTCCAGAATGAGTTGGATCTGGTAGGTAAGAGGTAACCTTGGGGATGGAAGCATTCTAGAAATCATGGGAGGAACTGGGATGCAAGTGGCAAGAAAATTGTGTGAGGTAAAAGACCACTGCTACCACTGTTGGAAGTTTGCTGTGTGACAGGAAGTGGCTTAAGTTTTCCATGCGTGTGAGTCCATTGAATCCCTCAGCAGTCTGAAGAAGCTGATGGGAATGTGTCCCAGGCTGCATGGATGAGGGATCTGCACCTCAGAAAATTAAGCAATGCACCCAAGGCTGCTTGGCTGCTGAGCCGTGTGGCTCTGCAGGCAGCCTGGGCCCAGGTAGGGAGTTTAAAACTGCACAGTGCAGGACACAGGCTCCCCGGCTGAAGGCTGAGGTCTCAGACTTTTCTGCCTCCAACCTTCATACCCTTTAGGTCGTTTGTAATCGTGAGGCTAGTGGCATGTAAAATGGTACTCAGTTATAAATCAGGCACTATCCCAGGTCCTTAGTGTTCAGGCCAAGGCTTCAGGAAGGACAAGACTGCAGGTCTATGACATCCATTGTTCCTTCACCCAGCTCTTTGCTCTCTCTGGTGGAAGGTCTGAGCAGAGGACAGGCATGTGCTTGTCCAGGCTGCTGTGACTGGCTGCCCCTGACAGAGGACCTGGCTTTGGAAGCCTTGGGAGCTTTGTTTCCCTGTAATGTGTTTGGGAAAGCTGGATTGCCACATCTAGGCTGGTTACAGAGCCACATAAGTGACTTTGCGAATCAAGGCAGATACTCTTGCCTCTCCTGAGAGCTATCAAATCAGAATTTCTGGCGTGGTGTCTAGAAGTCTGAATTTGTGACAAGTTCTCAGGCTAATGCAGGTCACAACTAAGATCTCTTCTTGTTACAAGTGATAGTTCAAAGATTTTCTTTCAGAACCAACTCTGGGAGGAATAGGAGGATGCAGAAGGTGTGCTGGGCTCTTTCTGTATTTCCTATTATTGTTCGACGCCCAATCTGGCTCTTTAGGGTTCTACTATTTTTCTCAGGTTAACCTGAGGAAACTGTAAATTCCTGGCAGTAAATATCAGAGGCAGGAGTTGGGTCTTTCACTGTCATTCCAGACACCCTCTGACAATTCCAGAACTGCCCAATGTTTCCTTAAGGGGCACACAGTAAATGTTTTTGATTTTGTGAACTGTGTGTTTTATTCTTACATTTAAAGAGGAACATTCTCTTTTGTCTTTTTAGCTAGTGTATCTTAATTATACATGATATGGGATGGAGAGGTGGCTCATCAGTTAAAAGCACTTGTTGCTTTTGCAGAGGACCTGGGTTTGGTTCCCAGCACCCACATTATAGTTCATAGTCACCTGGGACTCCAGTTTCAGAGGATCTGATACACCCCCTCCCAATGGCCTCTGCGGGCACTGGGTATGTACGTGGTAGACATGCAGGCAAGACACTCATAATGTGGGAAATTACCAATACTGAGTCAGGTAAAAATACAAGGGAGTTTAATAGGGAAAAGCCTTATTTACAGAAAGACCTAGCCAGCCAGGGGGTAGCAGTCTGTACAGCAAGCCGAAACTGAAACTGAAGCAGAAACCCACCACCTGAATGTCGCTCACTCTACATCACCTCGCAGGTGTGGTCAGGCACATCTGTAGCCAGCCCCTAAGCAGGCATGGCTACAGCATCCCCTACACACTCATACATATAAAAAAATAAATCTACACATTTTTATTATACATAATGGTTTCATCATGACATTTTCACGCACATACCCAAATGTAATGTATTTCCACCATATTCGCCACTTATTACATTCGGTCTTCCCACTCCCACTCAGCCCTCTTTCTTCCCGACTAGCTTTGCTTCTGCTTTTGTGTCTTTTTTGTTGATGACCCAGTGGGATTCATTGTTTATGGGAGCATGGGTGACTTACCAATGGACACACCACTGAAGAAACCCTTGTAGAACAAAGGCCACATGCAAATACATGAGTGTACCGTGGTGGTTAAATAAGAGAAAATATGCTAATGTATTCAAACACTTGGTCACCAGTTAGTGACACTGTTTGGGGAAGTTATGGATGCTTTAGGAGGGAGAGTCTTGTTTAGGAGGGAGGAATCCTTGCCTGGGATCAGGCATTGGGGTTTATAGCCTGGCCCCACTTCCTGTTCTCTCTTTCTGCTTCCTGTGTGTGGATGAAATGTGGTCCATCAGCTTACTGCTTCTGACACCATGCCATGCCTTCCCTGCCATAAGGAGACTATTCTCCTGGAACCATTTCTCTTATGTTGTTTTGGTCATGGTGTTTACCACAGCATCAGAAAAGTGGCTCCTGCAGATACCGATAGATCAGAGGCCTGGACAGATCCAGCTCAATGGCCAGAGCACTTGTTGGTCCCAGCACTAAGTGGGGAGTAGGTCTTCTGTTTTAGTCTTCTGTTTTATGTGCATGGGTGTTTATCCTGCATGTAAGTCCAGTTGACCCCGGACTGGAGTTATAGATGGTTGTGAGACACTGTGTGGGTTCTGGGAACTGAACCCTGGTTCTCTTCAAGAACAATAAGTGCTTTTAACCACCGAGCCAGATTTCCAGTGTGAAGTTAGTCTTCTAGAGTTCAACTTCTTACTCTGTGTGGGTCATAATCGCATATGGGATTGCAGAACTGAATGTGATCTCAAGAAGAATTAGGTAGCAGTAAAAGGTTTCCTAATGCACGGTGCCTTCAGATTAAACCAAAAGCAAAAGTGTGGTAAGTCTGGGGTTTCTGGCAGCACTTGCTGATGTGGTGCACAGATTTGCTGCAGCCTTCCCTCTGAAAGCACAATGTGTTCTCTTTGCAGTGTGCATGCCATCATGCCATGCAGACGCTGCTTGCAACCAATATCTTGGCTCAGATTCGAGACTGCTACATGTTACAAATTCCAATATTTTACCGTCATTCAAAATTTTATTATCTTACAGATGTATGCTTTTCTTATGAAAAACAAAGGCTTTCTTTGTGTGCCTGCGTGTGTGATGCACAGATGTGTGTGATACGTGCATGGGTGTATGTGCTTGTGTGTGGAGTCAGAGGAGGATGTTGAGTGTCATGCTCTGTAAGTTTTCCACTTAATTCCTTGAAATAGGGCTGCTCTCTGAACCTGAAATTTGCCATTTTTCAGTGTGCCTGGCTCCCCAGCAAACTGCAGCAACTCTCCCGTCTCTGCCTTTCTAGTGCTGGGGTTACTGGTACCCTCTGTCATGGCTTTTACGTGGGAGCCAAGGATTTGAACTCAGGTCTTAATGATTGTACAAGTGTTCTTACCCACTGATACATCTCCCCACACCCAAAATAAAGCTTTCATCGCTTTCCTGTCATTTCTCAGCACGTAGGTGCCAAATGTTTGGATTGCCCTGAGTTAAAATATTTGATTTTTAGTATTATTGTTTGAGTTGCTGAATTGAGTCTCAGAAAAATGTTACTAATGAGTTTTGGCTTGGGATAATTATATAGCATTCCCAACAATTTCTAAAATTGTCCTTAATGTATGTTTGTCACTTTTCCCCCTAAATGTTTATGTGAACTAGTGTCCTTAGCACTGGTGATTATAAAATAAAAAAGTTGGGGCCTGGAGAGATGGCTCAGTGGCTAAGAGCTCTTATAGCTCTTGCAGAAGCCAGAGTTCGGTTCTGAGCACCCTATCAGATGGTTCACACTTCCTGTAACTTCAGGTATAGGGCACACCACAGGCACCCTCCAAGACACATAAATTAAAACAAAATCATGAAAAAAAATGTCGATCCACTCTGAAAAATATTGAAGATGCCTTATGTCATGCACTATCAAATATTCACCCAAGATTTAATTATTTATGTAAAAATAAGCAAGCTCATCCATCTCATTAGCATACAAATTTGCTTTCAACTCTAATAAATGTTAAAATTACATGTGTACTAAATAATTATTTTAAAATCCATTTATGGTTTATTATCAGTAACTGGACGATTTATATGCCAATTTTTACCTATGTACCTGGAGTTATCTAAAAATTTCTCTGGCTAAAAGGGGTCATTAGTTGAGAATGCTTGAGAGGCTCAGTTCTGAAGGAAATAATAGATTCAACATTTTGCAAGCATCCAGTATAAGATGGTTGACTAATAAGGCTGTCTGAACATCACAGATGTCTCACATTAGAACTTGTAATGTTTCTACTCAAATAAGGCCAGCAAAGGAGAAGGCCGGTCTCGGGCCACAGATGCATTCTGAACTCCTGGAAGCCTTGTCTGAGCTGGGACTGAGTGTCCCTTTACCCCCCATAGGGTCATGCTAGCATGCTCTTAATGCCCTTAGGCGGCCCATGGAGAATCAGGAACTGTTATATGGAAAACAAAATCGTTTGGAGCTTTCTTTTCTTCACATATAAACAAGCAAATCATCACTGTTCAATATTCGTGTAGCAAAAGTAATCTCCTTCCTGTTGAGCAGAAGATAAGGGATTTGCGAAACCACTGGGGGAAATACAGAAGCCTGCATTGAAAGTTTATGTGAGGCACAGTCAAAATGCTAACGTCTTGCTCATGAGGAAAAAAAACTCAGTGGGATGGAGAGGAAAGGACCAGAAAGATGTGACAACACTTAAGGCAACAGTCCTGGTCAACTCATCAGCCAATGCACTGGAAGGAACGTATTACTGGGAAAGAAGACCTACAATTCTCAGATCTGCTTCTGACCTTCTAAATTAACATGTTCTGTTAAAATGGAAATTGAAGTGTTCATTCCTGAGGAATGTAGCGTCATCTCTGACATTTGTGTGTGTTTGGATATGTGTGTGTGTGTATGTGTGGGTGTGGGTGTGTATGATTTGAGTATATCATGTAATTGTGTCTCTGTTACCTGTGTATGACGTATTTATGAATATGTTTTCTTTGCATGATGCACATGTGTATATATACATTATAATGTATATGTATGATAGGTGTATATGTATATCTATGAGTTGTATATATGATATATGTATGTTTTGCATATGTTTGTATGTTTTGCATATGTGTGTATATGTGTATGTTCATGTGTGTAAGATCAGGTACATGTGTGGAGGTCAGAAGTTGACTTCTGATGTTGATCTTTATTTTCCATCTTGTTTGTGAACAGGGTTGCCTGTTTGCTGGCCTGAAAGCTTTGAGGATTCTTCTATGTCTGCCTCCCATCTATGTAGGAACATTGGGATTACATACATGTGCTTCTGTCCCTGACTTTACCTGGGTTCTGAGGATCGGAATTCAGGCCCTCACATTTGCTGAGCAAGAGTTTTACACATTAGCCATCTCTACAGTCCCACCTCTGTGTTTTTGGTCACAGTGCAAACAGAAGCACTCTGATTTGCCTATTATCTTTTAGAAACTGTGACTATGAATTCGCCAATGTAGCCTGTTCTTAGCATTTGTGTAGGCACTGCTTTTAGGAGCAGGTGGCTGGGTGGATTAATTCATTAATTAATTTTCTGAAGTGAATTCAGAAAATGTGAGTGAAAATTCCTACAAGACGCCATGTCTGTAAAGGCTGATTGACAGATCAAACCTTCAGTGATGTGGGGAAATGGAATGTTGGGGACCCAGAGCCCTATTTATACCTTATCCTGGGCTATCTTTATCCTACTAAACAGCTGGCTCTTCCTTGTTCCCCTCTGTGTCAGATCTTACATCCTGTCACTAACAGGTAAAGCCAGACCCAACATCCTAACAGATAAAAATACAGTTCAGAATGTATTTACCTAACAGAACCCCAGTTTTCCACTAATGGGGGGCTAAGAGTGTCGTCAGGTAGCACCTAAGGTCTGCAGCTGGGATTTTCTCTGCTTTCCTGTAATCACCTATGTAATGTTTCCACCAGTGTATTTGAAAAGCATCTTGATTTATGGACAATCTCAATGTATGTTCTCAGGCCATGGTCACTCATATTTGTCTCTAGAAGGAACCATCTGTGTTTCTTTTGACCCAGGTGGGAGCTGTGTTCTTGTGTCAACAAAAGCAAATGGAGATGAGGGTTAGATAGAGGGGGAATAACTTCTTCTCTGCCCCTCTGTTTGGAAAAAAATAGCAGAGGGAAATAAATATCCAGGCCTACTTGGAGAAATTATTTTTAAAGTTATTGTAGGAAGTAAGGAAGTCAATTGTGCTTGCAGAGTTTGTGGGTGGGTTTTCTGTAGTATGGGCTTAAAGTGAGCAGTGGCCAGAGTTGTTTTTGTCTTGGGTATTTCCTGCTGGTGTGTGCTGACAGATTTTGAAAATACTGGCTGTACCCTGGTTCTCCCAGACCAAATCTTGTCACTTTCTTTTTAGAATTAACTCAGGTGCTGGGGAAATGGCTTTTTTGGTAAGGGGCTTGACATGCAAGCATGATTACCCAGGTTTAATCTCTCTAATCCACGTACAAGAATCAAGTGTGGTGGTGTGTGCCTGTAATCCTATTCTGAGGGTATTGGAGACAAGGTTCCCTGGGCTTCCTGTTCAGCCAGCCTAAGCATATTTGTGAGCTCCTGGTCAAATGAAAGATCCTGTCTCAAGAAAAAAATAAACAAAACTCAATCAAACAGACAATATGAATTGCACCTCAGGATGCTATCTGAGGTTAACTTTTGGCCTCTGTCCTAGGGTTTCTATTGTTGAAAAGAGACACCATGACTGAGGCAACTCATAAAAGAAGGCATTTAATCTGGGCTGGTTTACAGTTTCAGAGATTTAGTACATTATCATTATGGCAGGAATCAAGGCATGGTACTGGAGAGGTAGCTGAGTGCTCTACCTTTTGATTTGCAGGCTTCAGTGAACTGAATCCCACACTGGGCATAGCCTGAGTGTATGAGACACCAAACCCTGCCCTCACAATAACAGTTTCTTCACCAAGGCCGTATCTACTCTAACAAGGTCATACCTCCTAATAGTGCCATTCTCTATGGGCCAAACATTCAAACACATGAGTATATGGGGGCCATATGTATTTAAACCACTGCAGCCTCCATATGTATGCACACACACACACACACACACACACACACACACACACACACACACACACACACACACCATCTTTGTGTGGTTCATCAAGAAGCCCCCTCCAGATTTTTGTTTAATCTTTACTGCTTCCACGCATCTCAACTGAAATTAAAATGTAGTCTTAGTCACCCTGGCAAGTAACCATCTACACAGTGATCTGTAATCCCTTTAGGACATGGATCAGGTTGCATTCCTCATAGTGTCCAGGACACCAAGTTTAGAGAATGGAAAACAAAAAATTCTCCTCCCCAATAAGAGTCTCTTCCTGATAAAGGTGCTTTGTGACACTAACTTAGTCCAGATTAATTAGGTGGAAACCCTTCCTTTCATATCTTGGTGAAGTCCAAAGTGTGAGCCAGGACAAGTGAGGGCTCTCTTTCATAATCCTAAGGCTTGAGGGGGTTGGAGACAGGAGTGCCCCTAGACTTCTTGGCCAGCCAGATTAGGTGAATGAGTGACCTCCAGGTTTTTTCTTCTGTGGCTTCCATTGTGAATAATTCTTCAAGGCAAGGACTGTCTCTCTTTCTCCCTCCTTAGCACAGATTCATAACTCATTTTTACATTTATGTCCATAGGCATTAACAAGTCTAGTAAATACTGGGGATTTAGAGCCCTCCAGAAGGTCTCATTGCCTGGTTGACTCAGGCATCCTCTCTCCTCTCTCTGGGATTGTCTCAAAGCATCAACTCATTTGCACTAGTTCACTCTGTTATCTTGAAATGGCCAAGAGTCACCTGGGAAAGGAATCTCAATTGAAGGGTTGTCTAGATCATATTGGCCTGTGGGTATGTCTTCCGGATTTGTTTTGATTATTAAATGATGCAGAAGGGCCCAGCCCACTATGGGCACCACCATTCCCTGGGCAGGTGGTCCAGGCTATATAAGAAATCTAGCTGAGTGTGAGCTTGAGCATTCCTGCTTGAGTTCCTGCCCCAACTTCCCTCAGTGATGGGCTGTAACTGGAAATTGTAAGGTAAATAAACCCTTGCCTCCTCTAAGGTGAGTAAATGAAACTAGAACACTATTTTCTTTAGGATTGGAAACTTCCAGCTCCCTTCTTTATAAACACATGCCTGTATATTCAGTAAAGCAAAGCCATCTCACCACATCCTTTAGAAAAAGGTAGAAAAATTCTGTATTACACAGAATTTTCAGAGTCTCCAACGTGGAACTCTTTCTAACAAAGGTCCTCTGTGAGATTTAGGACTTTCTCTGAGAGCAGAAATCCAAAATCACCAAAAGGGAGGAGAAGTGGGAATACTGGAAGCCCTGAAGAACAGCAGGGGAGATGACGTTCAGGCACCACGTGACAACTTAGAAGCACAGAGAAGCAGAGGGATGCACCAGAAGAATTATCTCCTGGAATCACTGACTTTCTCCCACCACACATAGAAGAGACACACAAGCAGAGCTGAGAACGTCTCTGGATGATGTAGCTAAAATAGAACTAAGGAAGCAAGGGGGCAATAGCAAGCTGTCCTGTCCACAGATCATTCAATTTGCAAATACTTCTTGGTTTTCAATAAAGCCACCATTGGGTACCAGAATTACACAGATGAGTGAGACATGGCCCTTTGCCCAAAAAGCACTTATAATATCCACTAGAAGAGTATCAGGTCGTATGCATTACAGCAGCCTCCTATGGACAGTTGGGTGTTTGCGAAGGTATCTTGTGTGACAGATCCCAAAGTACAATTTGAAATATAAATTTATTAGTTCTTTGAGAATTTTGTAGGTGTCATGCTCACCCCTCCCCCAACTCCTCCCAGATCCATCTCCCCTTCCCTACTTCCTCATTTTGTCAGGGTTTACACTCTCAGACAAATCAGACTCTCCCTCTTCTGCAGGTGACAATTAGCAGCGAATAGCTCCTTCTTTAGCTAAGGGTAGGACTTCATGACCATTCCCTTTCTGTGCTGGGCTTTGGTCTGGATTGAGCTGGCACAGGTCAAGTGCCTGTTGGCATAACCACTGTGAGGTCATATGTGTAGCTGCTCTGCTGTGTCCAGAAGACATTGCTTCCCTGCAGTCATCCACTATTCCTGACTCTTGCACTCTGTGCCCCCTCTTCCACAATGATCTGAGTCGTGGGAGGACGGGGTGTGACACAGATGTTTCACTGAGAGCAGAGCATTCCCCAGTCTCCTATTCTCTGCATCTTGATCAGGTCTCGGTGTTAATCACCATCTACTGCAAACAGAAGCTTTTCTGAGGGCCGAGAGACGCACTGACCCATGGGTATATCAATGGCCTCAGTAGCCAGTGTAGTCCTAGGTCCACTTAGCAGAGTAACAGTAGTATGTTGTCCCCTAGGGCCTATGACTTGGTACCGTGTGTGGTCATCTTCTCCAGCTTTCTGAAGGCTGCATCCCCCATGTCTGCCCATCCTACCATAGGAGTTCAAGCCAGGACTCAAGCTGCTGCTGACTATTCTCTGCAGTCTCCGGGCCACAGCCTGAGACCTGACAGAAAGTACAGAGGAAACAGTCACCACAAATCATTTCATTGGGTCCTCGTAAGCAAACCATAACATCAGCTGTGGGAGACCAGAGCTGACATGACCTGAGGGGGAGGTCTGAGAAGAAGAGATGAGGTACAGTCTCCATGCCTCAGGCTACTGCTCCCAGGTTCTGTCTGCTTCCTCTCTGAGTCCATTTAAGGTGTTGGCTCTGGCCTCCTGAACACTCAGCCCTCCCGTTCTTTGTGCCAATCCTCATGCCAGCTTGAAGCTGCCAAATATTTAAGTCTTAGGGGAAAATTGTTACACAATAGTCCTCTGATACCCTAGGCTCTTTGCTCAGGAAAACAAGGAGAGGGAAGAAACAGAAGGTTCACAGGGCTGGGCAAACAAGTCTTGTGAGTGTTGCCAAAGTGGAAACAATGGTCTCTGCCTACCTTACATGCTCCTCAGTTAACTATCTGAAAGTCCAATGGGAATGAAAAAAATCATTTAAACTACAAAGGACAGAAATGCCTGTATCCTTTGAAAAGACCATTCAGCTGTTAATTTGTTCATGGAACACATTATTGAGTGCCAGGGATTGTGTAAGGTGCTGGGAACACAGTGCAGAGGAGACTTGGGGCTCCTCTTACAGGAATCCATGAATGTGCTACCCAGAGGGGAAGGGCATTCGAGTATGTCCTTAGTGGGGAGAGCAGCTCAGCTCATCAGTGGGGCAGGAAGGTTGTCTGGAGAGAGCACACACTCACCAGGATGGAGAACACAGTAAACAGAGAAGCTGTGTTGTTAGCTAAAATCTGTCTGAGCCCTAGAATCATTCCAGTTGTTTTGTAAAATCTGGATTCCCAGCTCTCATCTCCAGCATAAGAAACTGGAACCTTCTCACCTGCACACCCATTAGCTCTGCATTTAATAAGCTTCCTTTCTGACTTCTCCAACCATGGTAGTCACCATCCTTCATAGAAGAATGGAGAGCAAGTGTCCTTGCCTCCAGAAGTGTCTCTTGGTGCATGTCCAAGCTTCACAGAGGAGGAAGGGTTGGAAGTGAGTCCCAAGAATTGTAGACTGGCAAGTTAAGTGCATGGACTGATGAAAAGGGAGAAAGAGCTTTCTTTGTAACTAGCAGTTTACATCTTAGTATAACACACACACACACACACACACACACACACACACACACACACACACACACACTCCCAAGACGAAAGAGCATTTAAAAATTAAGTGTACATTTATCTTATGAACTTGTAAATTTGAATTTTAAAATTTTTATTTGCAAGTAGCAGCAATAACTAACAGATTAGCTAGTATAGAAAACCATACCAATGATTCAAATGTTTAGTTTGAGACATTCTCACAAAAACCCAGAAGCAAAAGACAGATGAATGTATTATGTAAAAAAAAAAAAAGGGCTACCTCAGCAGGTAAACTGTGCTTGTCACCAAGCCTGGTGACCCGAGTTTGATCCTCAGGACCCATGTGTTAGAAGGAGAGAACTAACCCCTGTAAGATGTTCTCTGATGTCTGTGTGAGTGCTGTCTACATTACGTGCAAATAAATAAACTGATGTAATTTTTAAAGATATTAAAGGTAGGCTTAGGAGATAAAATGGAACAGGAAGTGACAAAGGAGATAGTATTATTAGGAACGAAGTCTTCCGAGCTACATGAGATTTCACATTTTTAAACTAAATAAACCCTGTGGGGAAAATATTATTACAAAATTACTCAATTTTAGGGACTTTATTAATATCACTTTTATGTGACCAGGTCAAAGGAGAAGTAATTTGTAATCATTTTTTGGAATGATTAAAAACCATTTAATAACAATTTAACATTATCTGCTGTGCAAGACAGAAATAGAGTGATACGTCATTACTAAGATAGAGTAGGAGCATCAACCCCAATGACGGAAATACTTTAAAAATAACAATGAAAACAGTGGAAGTGGTCTACTCTCGTTAAAAGTCAAGAACCAGAGAAATGAGCATTTATCTCCATCATGATGTTTTTCTAGGCATTCTAGCCCACGTAGCTGAGAGAAGCAAAGGGAGTGATGGGTATAAATAGTGAGAAAGCTGTCATTATTGTGGATGCAAGCCTATTTACAAACCAGAGGCAACCGACTGAAAAACTAATTAAAAACAAAGTCAAACAAATTGCATTTCAGGAAACAGCTGGTTTCAAACCAAATATGTTGGGAAGCAATAGGTTTGAACCTAGTTATTTATAAAATGTAAGTGATAGAGGATCCTATTAAAATGGCTGTGGAATGGTTCAATACCTAGACACAGAGATACTGTTGAAATAGGTCAGACACATGTGAAGACAATTTCCAGATATTGACTTATCAAAAATGGGTGAAAATATTAACGAGTGGAGAAACATTGTGTGCTGTTGGATGGGCGGCTTTAACACTGAAACATTAGGATAGTTCTCTGAATTCAGACCCAGGTGTGTGAGGTTGGCGGTTCTGGATCAAGAAAGAGAGCGTGTGTCTGTGAGTGACTCTATTCTTATTCTCGGATGTGTAGACCTGTGTGGTCTATACCTATTTGCCTGTGTATTTATCCATCACCTACTGTATCATCTCTATCATCTACCTATGCATCAGTCATCTATTTACCCTTTTACCATTCGTCTCTGTGCCATCTGCCCAACAATTATCTATTATGTATCCATCAATCATATGTCTCTATCACCTCTCTGGGCATCTACCAACCATTTATTTTTATGTCATCTATCCACCAATTAATCACCATTCATCTGTTTGTCTCATCTCTCCATCTGCCAATCATTTACCAATCTGCCTATCATCTATTACTCTACCTATATTAAATTCAGTAGCTAGATCTAAGTTGCCTACAAAAATTTGGATGTTATTGCTGTAGAGTGAATGATTAAGGCCACAACAGGGGTGAGATCAATACCAGAGTGTACAGAGGACAGAGAAAGGGCTCAAAGGTCCATTGATGATTGATGATTGTTAAAAACTGTACATTATTATCAAACAGGCGGTACTACTTAGTGTTCTGTCCATCTTCCAGGCAACTCTATAAGATGTGATGATGTGCTAAAGGAGTGGCTCCAAGATAATAAGTCCTCCCATTTCCTCATCAGCTCCTCCATAGTGCCGGTGTTCTATCCCAAGATGAATTTTGTAACCTTGTTAACACAGAAACACAATCTACTGTGTGCCCTTGCACTGACGTAAAAGAAGCTGCCGGGGACGCCAGGGGATCTGAAACATCTTGCAACGCAATGCATTGTTTTGGCCGTCAAGGGAGGAGCAGAATTCCCGTTCCAGTCAAGCAAGGTAGCAGAATGTTTTCCAGTTTGTCTAGATAGATGCCAGTGCTTAAATACACAGCGCCTTCCTTCCCAGAAATCGGTGGCAAAGCACTTCCCCCCAACACAACCCAGAGATGCTTGGCACATGGCCCAGGCCCGCTGATGTCTCAATTGTCCTTTATTTCTATTATAAGGCTCTCAAATAGCCACAGGGCTGACATTTCTCAGACCCGCAATGGGACGTTCCAGTGACAACTGTTGAATGGCTGTAATATAAGGGACTTGCCTCTCATATCCCTCCCCTCTTCCAGCCTTCTCTACAGAGAACAGCTGCTAAGCATCTGTCAAATGTCAGGTACTTGGCCAGGATAAGGTGTGCAAACATGAACACGATTGCCCCCAAGGACCTCACAGCTCAGTGAAAAAACAGAAACATGTTTCACACTTAATTATAATATGACATGATGAGAGCTGTAATAAACATGCGCTCAGAGTTCTCTGGGAACCTGGGCAGGTGTGTGTGTGTGTGTGTGTGTGTGTGTGTGTGTGTGTGTGTGTGTGTGTGTGTGTGTATACCAGTTCATCCAAAAGCACAAGAGGCTGAAATTGTCAGGGTCTGTCTCCCTTTAACTCTGCCAGCCTTAGGCCTGGTAGTTGCTCACAGAACACAGTTGTATACAGTAGAAGTTCAACTAAAGCTTAATAAAGATTTGAGTATTACTAAACAGGCCAGTTACAATTAGATTCCTAACCATCCCACTGTGTTCCCTCCCATGTATATGTATATATATATATATATATATATATATATATATATTATGTGTGTGTGTGTGTGTGTCATGAATGTATGTGGTGTATGCACACATTTGGGACCCATATGCGCAACCATGCACACATGTGGAGGCCGCAGGAGGTTGCTGGCTATTATTTTCCTCCTTATTCCCTTGAGACAAGGTCTCATAATGCACCTAAAGCTAGACTGGTGATCAGCAAGCCCCAGATGTCTAGCCATCTCTACCTCTGTCCCAACACAGCATGTGCAACCACGCCCAGCTTTTTGTGAGAGTGGTGTAATCTATCTTTAGGCCCTTATGCTTGCACAGCAAGCATTCTTATTATTGAGAATAATTTCTGTGTTAACAAGGTTACAAAATTCATCTTGGGATAGAACACCGGCACTATGGAGGAGCTGATGAGGAAATGGGAGGACTTATTATCTTGGAGCCACTTATTATTGAGCCACCTTTTTATCCCACTTCTAAGGGGATCTCCATGGGAGGTGGCCCTCCCATTCTATCAAGTGTCAGGAAGTGGATCAAAGACTATGAAGCCAAAGGTCGCATGTGAGAATTGCTCCAGGTGAAAGCTCAATGGTCAGGCAGGTGAGGGCAATGCCATGGTCACTGTCACCTTTTGAATCTCAAGAACACCATGCAAAGAAATGAAAGGAGTCCTTTCTGAAGTCATTGTCAGCTCAATTATGAAAGACTGCTGGAAGGAAAGCAGTATTGGATCCAAAATGGGGTAACCGAGGCAGGACAAGCCACTTCTCCCTCTGAGGTCGCTGACTTCATTTGTGAACTCTCAAGGCCAGATGGTTGTGTTCTGGGGTCTCTACCAGATGTACCAGCCTCAGATGGGTTTTCAGAATCAGAAAAATAATGAAACCCTGGAGTCCTCAGAGGGTTCTTGAACAAGCATAGCATCCGTCGAGAAGCAACTGTGGGGGCCTGGAAATTCAGCTAAGCACACTCTTTATTGCCGTTTGCACCATTGCTGATACCTTTAACTTGGATCAATAGAGGATCCAGGTTGGCCAAAATGAGAAGAACCAAAGGCAGGAGGCAGTATTAACTCCCCTTCCCCCTTTTATGTGTGTATATGTTCTGCTTGCCTATATGTTTGTGTGCAGCATCCACGGAGGCCAGAAGATCCCTTAGAACTGCAGTTATAGACAGTTGTGAGCCACTGCATGGGTGCTGGGTATTGGCCCCTATAGAAGATCAAGCAGTGTTCTTAACCACTGTGCCGTCTCCCTAGCCCTGCCTCCCTTTTCTACTGAAACAAACCCCAGGCCATCAGCACACTTGAAATTAAATGTTCTGTGGGAGTACTCCATAGTGACCAACACAGCTCTGCCTATTCGCATGGCTGTACAAAGGACTGGGCTGACCCTGTTCTATGGACTTTGGCCTAGGACTTGGGCCTTCTTGTAGGACTTTGGGGGAAGGTTGAGCCTGCTGGTTGACTGACTCACTGAAAAGAATAGAGGTTTATTGTGTAGAATAGGATCCTTTGGGTGTCTCTCTCAGGGCTCAAAGACTGTGGCTCACAGGAAGGTTGGCCTGATAGGGCTTCCTGCAGGCTGCTGGCTTCACTTCATCTGAATAAGAGTCCTACTATTGCTGCTGGAGCATAATGTCCTGTTCTGAAAGCCCCAAAGTGCAGTGCCCTGAGGACTTAGCAGGAGGCGACTGAGGCGCCCTGAGGGAAAGTGGCATTGCTGAAGCTGGTCACCTCCAACGACTGACAATTGTAAGTTTGGCCAAGGAAGATGATTAGCCAAGAAAATAAATAAGTAAATTAAATGGAAAATTTAAATCTAATGTTCCAAACATTGGGCATTGGGAGTTTAATACCAATCCCAGCACAGCTGAGGGGGGAATGATTTGGAAAGGTTCTTATACTCTGGCCTCCATTTCAGAAACTAGATAAACAAAGAAAGAGAGAAAACTCTGACCCAGGCAGGAACTGCCTAAAAGCAGCATTTTTCCTGTCCCCAGGGATCTTCTCTTTCATCGTGGGATCACAGCTCTTCCCTTGTCTAATTGTCCTCTGTTCTAAGACATCTCTAAGTGTCGGTTCTCCTGGCATGGACTGTTAGGCCTTGGGCTCACTTAGTATCTTCAGGATTTAACTTCCTCTCCAGCCATGAACAACCCCAGTCATCTTTCTCCCTTTCCCTTCTCTTCTCCCCTCTCTTTGTTTCCCCTTCCTCCTCGTTTCTCTCTCATCCATCTCCCTCTCAAATGTGCACTAGCTTCTCACAGTTGCCCCATCTACAGCCCTACCCCATGTCACCAGCTCAACTGGCCTCATCACCTATTCAGGGCTCTTGTCCTTCCAGAGACATCTGCATGTCAGGTCTCTTTAGGGTCACAGAGACATGTCAACAAGGTCAGGACCATCTCTTTCCTGCCCCCAAGAACTTTTTCCTGTCATATTCCCCACATGGCTAGAGAGATAGAGAGGGTGGTCACAACATGTATTCAGAGACAGAAGAGCTAAGAGAACAGATGAGCAGACTTCTGAGATGGCTATAGGAGATCTTTATAAACAATGATTCATAATAATTTTATTATTTGAACCAAGGATTGTCAGATGGGACAAATTTGGCTGGCTGCCTGTTTTTTTTTTTTTTTTAATGGCTCCTAGACAAAGAATAATCTTTACATTTTAAAAATATCTGAGGGAAAATGAAGAGAATATTTTATAATATGTGAAAATTCTATGAAATTCAAATTTGGTGGCCCTAACTTCAGTTTTCCTGTCATGCAGCCAGGCTGACTGTTTCCTCAGGGTCCATGGTAGCTTGTGCAGTTGCCCTAGAGTTGGACATCTCTGATGAAGAGCACATGGCCCATAAAACCTGAGGTGTTTATCATATGACTGTAATGAGGAATGGCCCCCCAAAGCCTTGTCCCTGCCCCTGTGCCTGGCCCTGTGAATGCCTCCTTATTTGGAAAAGCAATATTGGCAGATGCAATTAAGGCTCCTGAGGGATCATCTTGGATATTCTGGATGAACCCCAAATCCAATGACAAGTGCTCTTGTACGATTTTGAGAAGGAGAAGACAGGCACTCTGGAGATGCCTGTGACAATACAGACTACAGTCAGGGAACTGTAACGCAAGACAAATGTCGGGAGCTTCCAGCAGCTGAAGGAAGAGTCGGAAACTACAATCCACGATGTGTGCCGGGAACTTCCAAAAGCTGGAGGAAGCCAGTAAGGATCTGTCCCCAGAGGCTTGGAGTGAGCATAGCGTGTTTGGACTTACGGCCTTAGAAACTCTGCAAAATAGTTTCCTGTTGTACTGTTTGGTAAATAGGGAACCCCAAGGCTGTGGCCAGACACGGGGTGCCCCATTCTCACGCTAAGGTAGAACTGGTCCTTAAAAAGGGGAAAACTGACAGATTTGCCTTAACCAGGAAGGAGTCTGTCTTAAGCAATTTGAGTATGCAGTGGGACAGGAGAGGCTGGCCTGCTGTAGGAAGTTTACACCCTCTGACCCAGTTGACCTTGTTTATTGTATTTTGGTAGATTCACCCCAAACCAGTTTCTATTAAGATGGATAACAAGCTCTGAAGAGATGGCTCAGGAGTTAAGAGCACTCCCTGATATTCTGGAGGACCAGAGTTCAGTTCCCGGTACCTGCATCAGGTATTTCCAGCTCTAGGGGATCTGACACCCTCTCGTTGCCTTCACAAACACTGATACAAATGTGGTACATACATATGCATAAGAAAAATAAAAAATAAAATAAACTCAAAACAAACAGATGGATGAGAAAATAAGATGGGTATCATGGCACCATCTAAATATAATCCTAGCACTTAGGCAGCAGAGGCAAGAGGATTGCAATGTCAAAGCCAGCCTGGACTAAACAGAAAAGTCTTGTCTTAGAGACACTTAACAGCAACAACTACATGCCACTCACCTTTTATTTTATAAATTTGGTGTGTTGATATGTAACATATACACTTATTTTGACAGTCCTGGAGAAGCCTTGTTTCTTTTAAGGGGGGCACATCTTTTCTTCTTTTTAGTAAAAGATGTTTTATAAAATAAAACAAAAAGCCCTCAAACCAAAAAGAACTAAAAACAAGAACAACAAAAGAAACAAAAACAAAACCAAGATCTCCACACAGGTGAGGGAGACTGAGAAAGCCTGGCCCACTTTGTCAAACTCAATCCCTTCTGTTCACTTGTAGGTCTGGGCAGGGTGAGAGCTCCTGTTTCTAGTATATTCCAGCTGTTAGGGTTGCTGGCCAGAAGCGGACTCTGGGGGCACCGTCTGCTGAGCTTTTGCATTGGGCCACTGGTAAGGAGAAGAAAGGAGATGCCTGGAGGAAACTGGAAACTCAGCCTTGGAGGAAGGCTGGACACAACCCCTTCAAGTCTAAGCAAATTGCCTCTTCTTTCATTTTGCTTCCTGCTGTCTGTGTGCTGCAACCCTCCTCACCCACCCATGGAAGCACCAGCCATCTGGTGACTTGGTAGACACACACACACTTCTCTTTCCTGGTTTTCCCAAAGGCAGTCCTCAAGTCCAATAAACAAGCCTTTAGCAAAGATGGCGAGGACCTACAAAAACAAAGCTCTCACTTGGTGGCTTCTGAGATGCCACAAGCTGCAAAGGAAGGTTATACCCACCCATTCCCCATATGCTTTCTTACCATGTGTAAAGGAAATGGTAGGTCTGTGGCAGAGGCAACCATGCCATAGCCCAGGGGGAAGGAATATGACAGGTGAGGGTCCCCAGACTGAGGCCAGACACAAGGGCGACTAGTTTTACACCTAGGTGAAACTGCCCCTCAACAAAACTGATAACTTTTTTATCTTCTCCCAGAAGGGATGAGTCGTGAACAATTTGAATATTTTCCTGTCCTTTCAATTCTGGCTACTGACCGTTATTAGGAAGACATGGTAATAAGAAATCCAAGATCATCTGACAACCGAGAGAGGATTTCCAAAGGCCGAAGCGTTCCCAGTGAGCATCGGAGTCCAAGTCCCATGGGAATCAGGCTTTAGTATAGAGCTTGACTCTAAGGAACTTGCATGTGTACATATACACTCGTGTCTAAGCTCATGGGTTAGGTTAAACTTCTTTTTACCAGTGGAAAAAAGGAAATTTGGCTGTACAAAGAACCAAGCTGAGCTCTTAGACAGATAAAGGCGGGCAGAATGTGAGAGTCCAGCTGTGACTGGCTTGGTATCCCAGCATCCTTCACTGCCTCACATCCCGCAACTCTCTCTAAGATCAACAGTGGCTAAGGGTCTGGGTAGGTACAGGGAAGCCCCGTCAAGGTAACCACCTCATCAATGTAATTTCAGTCAGAACAAGTGGGCCTGGAGAGGCTCCCAAGGCTTATTAGCTTGCCTTTTCGCTAGGCTGAATATGAATATCATGTATTCTCAGGGTCCAACTTAATAAAGGCAGCAACAAGGCAGCTGTTTTTCAAGATAGCAAAATATATTTAATTAGATAAATAGCAAAACCGGAAATGGTCCTAAAAGAGGATGTCTCTATCTTGGGCTTCAGATGGAGTTCTAACCTTAGAAGCTGTTAGTTTTGAGCAGCAATATTACAAGTTGGTTTTTATCAGCTCTGGGTGATTTGCCATGGATTTTCAGCAATTAATTTTCATTGAAATACCTGCTGAGTCTGTGGTGCAGCACAGAGACAGCTGAAGGTTTGAAGCTAACCTAATTTGTCAGCTGAGCCCTGAAAGCAAAGTATTTCTCAAATTAACATAGCCGGGATAGCAGGGGAAACTGAGCTGAAAAGCCAGGTGAGCTAGAGTCAGGGAAGCTGTGCTCGCTGTGGTCATTCAGCTGGGCCCAGGTGCCTCTACAAACTCAAAGGCTCCGATGTCTCAGCCTAGGTTCTGCCGCCCATCAGCTGAGCGTCTGAGGACCTGCAGCCTCATGTGTGAATGGAACTGTCCACCACACTGGCTTCACAAGTTCATGGGGCTAAGTTCAGCTGTAATATCTCATTTAATTCTTATAAGAATCACTAACTACTTAGACAATTTTGTTGGTTTCTTTTTTTTTTAATCTCATATATGAATAGTTAATTTTGTAGAAAAGACCAACGAGTAAGAAAACATTGGTCTCTGGTTCGGTTTGGCGTATCCACTAATTCTGAATCTGAAAGAGTTTAGGAAGGATAAAAAACAGAAAAAAAAAGTGAGAGGGGAATTTGGTGGCAATGAATTACAGGTGCATGTTATGGAAAGAGATAATAGTCACGGGCAGAGAAAGATCAGTTTTAAAGGAAGATGTGGGGTAGGCTTCAGAAATCATGTCCGAAAGCCAACAGGACACATTTAAATCAAGTAAGAGTTGATTTAATTAGATTTGAATTTAAGCCAGTCATGGTGCTATGTGCCTTTATTCCAGTGCTCAGGAGGCAGAGGCAGGAGGGTCATGAGTCTGAGGCCAGCCTGCATTAGATACAGTGAGTCTCAGGCCAGTGGGGGTTATGAGACCCTATCTACGGATAATGATAATACTAACAATAACTTAAAGAGATGATAAAGTTTGGTGCTTTAAATATGATTTAGAACACCACTCTGCAGACTATTTTAAATTAACGATGAAAAGATTAAAAGATGAAATAAAAGGACTATGGAGTGAGGAGGCAAGGCTGGAAGGATGATTTATGTGAAAGGACCCTGGAGGTAAAAATGCAGCCACAGAATTACATTCCCAAGTTGACCAAGTAGCTTGCAGGGAGGCAACATGTCCACACATGAATCAGCTTCTGGAGTTGTTCGGGAGTGAAGAGGAGTGGACAGTTTGGTAAAAACAAGGAGGGAGTTTGGATTGCTGATCAAATGAACTAGATGATTTGGGCTGAAGCAATGGTTTAAGTCTTGATAGAAGAAGATGCTCCCAGACCTAACCAAAGTCTCTCTGTGTGTATACACTGAGGGAAACTGGGTTTTGTTGGGGAGACATTCTGTATATGTTTCTTTTGCTTTAAGAAGAAAAGCAGAGGGTCTGGAGAGATGGCTCAGTAATTAAGAGTTCTTGCAGAGGACACAGGCTCAGTTCTCATCACCTACATGGCAACTCCTGATCATCTGTAACTCAAGTTGCAGGGGCTCTGATGCACCCTTCTCTGCCTCCACAGACACCAGGCACGCACAGTACACATACAGACTCACAGGCACCAGGCACACACATAGTACACATACATACTCCCAGGCTAACACTCAAATACAGAAAAACAAACACATCTTTTAAAAGAATAAAAATAGAATACATGTGATGGCTATTCTTGGTTGTGAATTTGACTACATTTGGAATTAGCTAAAACCCCTAAATGTGGGGCACATCTGAGGGATTTTTGCTTGATTTGCCAGATCTTTGAGGTGGATAGACACACTTTTAATCCAGACTTTGAGAAGGAAGACTCACCCCTAATCTGGGCCATACCTTCACTGGAAGCCTATGTAAGGACATAAAAGAAGGAATCTTCTGCTCTTTGCCTGCCTGCTCTCACCTTGCAGCATGTGCATTCTTTCACTAGAGTCTACTTCTCAGGATTCTAGTGTATTCTGAAGACCAGCTAAGACATCCGGCCTCATAGGTAAGCAATTACTGCATTCTTGTTCATATTCAGTTATTGTTAGATTATCTGGACCACAGTGTGTAAGTCACTCTAATAAACCCCCCTCTCTATATATGCAGTCACACATATACATTATATATATATATATATATATATATATATATATATATATATCTTAATTGCCAAGCATCTCTCCAGTCCCTCTACTTTCATTCTTAAAGTAAAACAACAAAAGCACAACATACATATATGCATCTATCTATCTATCTATCTATCTATCTATCTATCTATCTGTCTATGGAGATTCATTCTGTAAGTTCTGTTACTATAGAGAATTCCGATTATACAATGATTAAATAAAAATTCTCCTATTTAGGTTGCTTTCTAAGTTTTCCTGTTATAGTATCAGAAAAATAGAACTACATTTATAAAATTATGGCAGGAGAAATTTTATAGCTTTTGGTCATGTACCTAAATTGCCATTCATGTGCTCAGATAACAAAGACTTTCTCAAGGTCATAAGACCTTAAAAAGTACACTTCCCAGCAATACCGTCCATGAAACAACAACAAACCAACAAACGACAAACCAACAATGCCCAAAGAACAAAATGAGAAGCATAAGCCTTCTTAAAGAGACACAGTTTGGGTGGAGAGAGAGAATTGTGAACAAGGCAAGAAATGGCAAGTTGTAAGCTGAAAGGAATAGGTCAAACATTTAAATAGAAAGCCAAGGATTTATAATAGTTGTAATATGTTTACAAATCTTAATCTTAATGTAAAAATAAATTTTCAATGAGGAATTATATAATATACTTTTATATGTTCAAATGCAATTCGTATATATTCATTGTTCATGCTGATGGGATTGACTAAGACACTCTTCCCAAAATAATGTCATGTCCTTTCCCATGTTAACCCTTTCCTTCTCCCTTTTCCCGCTCCCTTGTTTGGCTAGTTCCTTCTACATGGTGAGGCAATCATTTCAAATAATTTAGTGATTTTATGTGTTCATAGCAAATCTACAAATAAGCACAAATAAGCAAGAATATATAATATTTGTCTTTCAGAATCTGACCCTTTACATTTAATATAATGATTTCTGGTTATATCCATTTTCTAGTATGTGAGACAATTTTGTATTTCCTAATGTTCAAATAAAGTTCTATTCATCTCTTGATGGACACCTTGGCTAAGTTCATAACTTGATTGTTATGAACAGCACAGCAATATGGTATCTCCATTTTCATTTGTTTTTTTTGGAGGAAATCCCATTAGCAATTTCAATTTAATAGTAAGAACATGAGTCAAGGGTCAGGAGAGGACACTTCTTCTGTGGAGAAATGAGGCATCCTGGAAGTAGATGAGTAGACAAAGTGGTAGAGATGGATGACTAAATAAACAAAATTCTGATTTTGTAATGTATAATAGGAGCAAAAAATAACTAGGAATATTTGGGACCTACCTAATCAAGCAATCTTCTTTTATAAGGTTGGGACACTAAATTTAAGATGATTTCAAGAGGGGTTGGAGAGATGGCTTAGCTGTTAAAAATCACTTCTTGCTATGACACAGCAGTCGAATACAGTTCCTGGCATTCCTGTCCCACAGCTTACAACCATCTGTAACACCAGATCCAGGGACCTACAAACTCTTCTGACCTCTGTGGGCACTTCATTCACATGCATAAGCATGAACATGCTCTTGTGAACACACACACACACACGCACACGCACACGCACACGCACACGCACACGCACACGCACACGCACACGCACACGCACACATACACACACACCTAGAAAAATAAGAATAAACTATTTTTTAAAATATGAGTTAAAATTCTACATACAATTAAAAGTGCCTGAGAGGGGAGAGGAGGACTTTATAACACATGCTTAAATGTTAACTTTTGAAGTAGAGATAACCAATAAATACAGTTTTCTTCTTGGCGCTGATAGGAAGAAGAAAAGTTTTAAGCAAATGTTTTGGAGGTATCAAAATAACCTCTAGCACAATATCAGGATATGTAATTATACTGGGGCAACTATAATACAAAATATAGAGTACATACAGTAAAGGAGGCAAAGAACAAGGGATGATAGACTTGTCGCATGAAATATTGACTGAAATATTTTTATTAAAATATGGCAACTCTAAAAGATCAAGAATAGCTAAAAACGAACAAACAAAACCAAGACCTCCAAACTATATATACATCTTTTTCAAAAATACACCCTTAATAACTGAAGGATGCAAGTAATAATACGTTTCATAGAACTGAGCCTCCACCCCCAGCAGAAGTGCATGGGAAACCTCGGGTCTCATGCAAGTTGGTGATTGAGATAATCATGAATGCAGAAGCCAATAATGGACAGATGGTAGAACTGAAGGGAGAAGCCCAACCAAGACTGAATCAAGAATAGAATTTAAAGGAAAAAGGAGAGGACTGTGCTGGGACTCTTTTCATGAATGCATCTAGGTGCACATGGGAAATTTATTTGCAAACTTAACAAAGAACGTTCTGAGAACGCATTTTTAGAATAAAATGATATTGCTTATAACACCTGCATGTTCAAAGGAGACAGGGTGCAGTGGAGCATTCACATAATCAGCTTTATGCACTCCAAAAGCCTTTCTTCAAGAAAAATGACAGAACCAGAATACACGTTCTGGATAGAGGCACACACCACAGTGCACAATGAGTAACCCAGGGGCCAGTGGTCTGGACTGCCATATTCCAGAAAAGAGTCAGTATCTTCATTTAAAAAACCTACAATACTTATTCACTTCAAGGAGAAAATCTCAATACTAGAGCAGAAGATGTAGTGATGAAAATCCAGACACTTGAACCACCAGTAAAAAAAAAAAAACACACACAGAAAAGGAAGAGGCTTGTCTGACCCTTGCCTAATGGTAGATACATTTAATTAAATTTCATAACTCTCCTGACTAGGGATACATTTTCCTGTCATTGAAATTCAATATGATTATATACAATGTATCTTTGTGAACTATTTATGTAAGGAGATAATTAAGATGCAGGCTGTGTTTTCTTCTTCTTTCGCTCTCTCCTCCACACTTAAAATCTTTTAGTATGGTGTCTTAGAGTTTCAATTGCTGTGAAGAGGCACCATGATCACAGCAAATTTAAAAAGGAAATCATTTAGTTGGAGTGGTTTACAGTTTTAGAGGTTTAGTCAATTAATCATGACAGAAAACATGATGGCACACAGGCAGGCATGGTGTTGGAGAAGCAGCTGAGTCTTACATTTTGATCAGCAGGCAACAGGAAGTGAACTGTGACACTGGATGTAGCTTGGGCATAGGAGACTTCAAAGCCCATCCTCACGGTGACATATTTCCTTCCACAAGGCTACACCCACTCTAACAAGCTCTCTTAATAGTGCCACTGTCTTTTAGGGCCATTTTCTTTCAACCCACTGCACATGGCCTGGAGAGATGATGGCTCAGCAGTTGTAAGCAGTTGCTGTTGTTTCTTACAGAGTGCTCAGAATTGAGATTTCAGTATCTACAATGTGTGGCTCACATTCACTTGTAACTCCAGCTCTAGGCTAACCAATGCCTCCAAGGGCACTAGTACACACACACACACACACATACACACACACACACACACACACACACACACACACACACACACACACACACACACCTTAACCATTTTTCCACATTAATTATATCCTGTCATTTCATTTAAGTATGGACGACTCTGAAAGGTCACTAATGCATGGTGATTGTTAATCTGTGCCAGAATTCCACTTAGATCTGCTCTACTAAGTATGAAGTGTACCTTGAAACATCAGTGGAAGAGACTGTAGTGCTTATGCATGTCCAGCTGCTTCCTGCTTCTTCACATGTGAAATAGAAGTGATGATGTCACTGCAGGTTGAGACAGTTAAAAGTTGAGTTTCCATCTCCACTTCCCTCTCACGTGACTGCACACTTAGTTGGCTACAACACGAGGTAGAGGGGGATTTGATCCCAGAGTCATCAGGTGGAGGACCAGCCACTGCCTCAAGTCAGCCTCTATGAGACAACCAGCAAGCTGCTGTGCTGAATGCTGGGAAGGCAGAGCTTGCCAGCTCTGCTTGCTCTGCCTGCTCTACCAGAAGGTTTTTCTTTACACTTCAGGTATGAGTTTGAAAGTGAAAAGTGCCCGTGACTGGTTTCTGTATAAGTCTTCACAACCGGCTCAGTGTTTCACAAGTCAGTGTGTGAGGGCAGATAGTATCAGGTTTATTATTATTTTATAATGTAAACTCTTAACAAATAAATAGAAAGAAATTTGAATTATGAAACACTGAACTTTGAATTCCTTCCTAATGGCTTTTTCTACAAAGTTAGCACGCAGGTGAATTAAAAATGTGATATTCATCCAAGCTGGGTGTTCATGCTACAATCCCAGCACTAGAAAGGCTGAGGCAGAAGGGTTGCCATGAATTCCTAGCCAGCCTATGATGCATAATGAATTCTAGGCTAGCTGAGGTAGTGTGTGAGACTCCAACTTTAAAATAGTCATGATCTTCAACTTTGTTTCACTAGAAGCATTTTATGATTTGTTTTGTAGAAGATGGTCTGGTAGACATAATGAGGTAAAGGAAGGGAAGGGAGAAGGAACAAAAAGGATGGAGGTAGATTCTTTTTTAACGTTTTAATTTATTTGTTTTACTTTATGTGTATGGGCATTTTTTCATGTATGTATTTTTGTGCACTACATGCATGCCTGCTACCCACAGAGGCCAGAAGAGGACATTAGATCTCTTCAACTGGAGCTGTAGATGTCTGTGAGCTGTCATGTGGGTTCTGGGAATTGAACCTGGGTCCTCTGCAAGAACAGCCAGTGCTTTTAACTACTAAGCCACCTCTCCAGCTCCCCGAGACAGATTCTTACTTAACAGTGTGTCACTATTCCTTCTGGCTTTAATTTATCCAGATAATAAAACTTGAAATCATTCAGGTCTCTACATGCGGGCTAACTAGTGTATATTTTGGACAAAATGATCATTCTTTTACCTCTTTAGACAGTCTCGCAAAACAGTGTAAACATTGTTCCTTTAGTCTCAAAAATAAACACATGTGCCCTAGAATAATGAACAATTGGCTATACAAAGACAAATGGGCAAAATCAATCTAAAGCATGTAGGAGTAACTATGTTTACATTGCACAAAATAATGGGAAAATAATGATGACAATAAATTATCATGTAAGATGAAAGACATTTCCTAAAATACAACAATCATGGAAATTGAACGCATTGAATGAAAAGATGATTTTCTAGGGAAATACAAATTACCATGACCAATTGAAGCATGAGCGACAATAGAAAGAGTACAGTCATCTTGGAATGAAATGAAAAAGATCATTTATTGAACAGATTTGGGCCTAAGCAGTTTAAGAGAGGAAAGGAGAGAGAGAGAGGGGAGGGGGAAAGGGAGAGATTTGTTTGACCCTAATACTCTTTTTATAGATCCCAATTGATAAGTAAAATATTTGCGGTATATATTTGTGAATATGTGACCTACGATAAACAGTAGGAAGAACACTATATTTTAAACAAAATATTCCTGGACTATGGTTATCCATATGTATGAAGGCCCTGTCTATTGGGATCTTGAACCACTGTGTTCCCTTTTACTTGAACAAGCTGAAACTTCAACTTGGTCTCAGCAGACTCTGACAATTCTGGTTTCAGACTCCATCAATACCTCATAAAATGGCCTCAGTAGATGGTGGCCTTGTTCCTCTCTTAAGGCCTTAAGCCCTTTTTGAGTCAAAGAGGCTAAAAAGATAGAGAAGCCTGTATCTGCTCTCTGCAGGTTCCTAACAGAGTCCAGGGAAGGTTCAAGTCTACGATGCATAACTTCCATGCAGGTCAGAGTTCTGACCTGCCAGCGTAGCCCAGGAGGGTCTGCCTCTGAGTGAGTTCCCAGAAAACAGGACCTGCCTCTGCTCTGGCTGACTCTCCTGACCACTTCATCAAACCACTCAGCTTCAGATCCGTGTCTTCCAGCTTTCCACCTTCACTTCCACAAGTGGCCAGGGGCCAGAGGCAGGGAGACAGTCCACACTCTGCAGGCCCCAGCCTCAGCTCTGTCTCTCTGTCCTTCTGTCACACATCATGCCTCAGGTCAAGCTTATAACCTGCTGAGTGAAGTTTAACAAGAAGAAAACTCATTCCTCTCACAAGCTGATGAGAACAATTAATATCCACTAGACAAGTGCACCTCACGCTTAAAATGCCATGCAAATGGAGATGCCCCAAGAGCACACATTTGTCCTCTGTGACTCGACAGGAATGTGGCTGCAGGACAATCTAAAACATGAGCTCATACAGGCATGCTGCTCTATTAAAATGAGAGTGGGTTAAGATTAGAATTTTTATTAATAACCAAATGTCATAGCACTAGGTTTTATGGTGGCTTGCATGAGAATGGCTCAATATTTAGATGGTTGGTCCCCAGTTGTTAGAACTATTCTGACAGGATTAGGATTATCTGGTAAGGACTAGGCCATAGGCTCATATACTTGGATGCTTGGTCTTTAGTTGGTGGAATTATTTTGGTAAGGACTAGGAAGTGTGGTCTTATTGGAGAAAGTGTCACTTTGTTGGGGGAGGTGTTTTACTGAAGGTAGGCTTTGAGGGCCCCGTTCCCTTTCTCTGCCTTCAATTTACTGATAAGACACAAGCTCTCAAATACTTCTCCAGTGTCATGCCTGCTACCTATTGACAGGATGGTTATGGACTCATCCTCTAAAATTGTAAGCAAGTCCCCACTTAAATGCTTTCTCTTATAAGTTGCCACAGTCATGGTGTCTCTTCACAGAGATAGAAAACTAAAATAAGTCACTGGAAGCAAATGCATGGTAGCTGGATACAGATCAAAATGGAGTTGCTGAAAAGCAGCATCTATTCTTGATAAAACCTTGAAGACAAGAACAAACCCTTTCTTCGTCTGGCAGAAACCATCCCCAGCAACAGGTACCACACAGAACATGAAAAATTCTAACTACGTAAGAGGGATTTTATTAAAAAACCTTACTTTAATAGTATCCTTTATAATTCTACAGTGTTAACATTGTCACCAACCTGTTAATTTGAACATCAATTTGGTGTGCTGGCTATTTTTTATTTATGTTAACTTGAACAAGCTAGAGTCATTTTGTAATACGGAACCTCAAATGAGAAAATTCTCCCACAAGATTGACCTTGGACATTTATCTTTGGGTGAGATACATATTCTTCTCTACTAACTACTCTGAAATATTTGCTGCCAATCGTAGTCATCCCACTGTGCTAAAGAAGTTACTCTTCCAGTCTAACTGTGCCTCTCCACCCACTGCATACTCTTTTCTTCATTTCTCCCTCACACCCTCCCCAACTTAGTTCAGTAAGATAAACTTTTCAGATTCCCAGCCCTAGTGCCATTTGTTTTTCTGTACCAGATTAGTTCAAAGAATATAATGTCTTTCGGCTCTGTGCAAGACTAAGTGCTGTGACTAGAAACGATGGTTACCAACTTAAGGAGTGGGTGGATAAACACCAATGTGGAGAATGAGCAAAGAGAAGAGACCAACTTTAAATTAGGAAGATTTGGACTGGAAAAGTATAGTTTAAAACCACAAATACTCTAATGAGATGGACAGTTATTGTGAAGGGTCCAGAGGGAATCCTCCAGAAAGCCTTCAATTCCATCAGCATAGAAGTCAGTCTCCTGGGCTGAAAAAGGTGAGACAATAGGATCTGCTCCTCTACCCATTCAGGTGCTCTGTGCTCATTACAAACTCTTCCAGGGCTGTCCCAAGGGACTGGAGGCTTGAACGTGTGCATTGTCTTATCAGTGTAATGGGCCTCTTACTGAAGTCTGAAAAATGTATCTTCAGGGTTCATATGAAGCCATGTATTGCTTGCTCACTATTTCAGACCAGAAATATGAGTTAACCCTTGATGGAAGTGACATTGGATTTGTTTCAAATTCAGCTGCTCCAATTCAGCAAGCCCCCATAGTTCCAAGCACAGAGAAAGGAGACTTTCTGAATGGCATCATGTCTCTAGGTAAGAAACAGTTCAGCAGGCTGGATAATAAGATCCGGGGTTGTCCAGCTTCAGAATTAAGACTTTGGGTTAGAAGACGGAGTTGGTACACTTTAACAGTGTCAAAAAGGATTCTATGGGTTTAGGGTTTTCTATTTAAATTAAAAATAATATTTACTTATTACGTGTGTGTGCAAAGATACGTACATGACCATGTCATAGCACTAATATGGAGGTCAGAGGACAATTTTAAGGAGTCAGCTTTCTCCTTCCACCATGTGGGGTCCAGGGATCAAACTTAGCTCTTGAGTTTGGTAACAAGTGCCTTTACCCCTTGCTTGGGACTCTTTCTTTCAAAATACAACTAAAAACCAGTTCAGGTTCATTAATTTTCAAGGAGTTATTGTTAGTACAATAATATGATACTAGTTGTACTTGTCAAATTGTTAAATATTATGATTAAAACTAAAACATAGGTACTTCCCTAGTTCCTGGTTCCTAAGGTACAAAACTAAGCATTTTCAGATGAGTTAAGACCTTTTGGGAAGGAAATTCAACAATATATCAAGAGTCTGGGCATTGAAAAAAACAGCCTTTGCCTTAGAGTTCCAGTTTTAGAAAGTTGCCCTCTGGAAATAGTCAATTTGCACAGACTGGTGTAGCATATGTTATTTTAAAACTAGTAATACAGTGCCAAATAAACAGAATAAGCTATGGTTGCATAACACTTGGTTGGCGGAATATGTTCCCCCACCTTAAGAGGTCCAAGTCCTAATTCTAGGAGTCTGTGACAAGTGTTGCCACTTTGCATGGCAGGAGGAGCTTTGAAGATGTCACTAAGGACTTTGACATAAAGAGGTCATCCTGGTATTGGGCAGGTTATTTCTCCGATGTGGCCCCTGTAACTCCAGAGAGGGTGGCAGAAAAATGGCCAGTGAAGCAGTGTCACTGGCTTAAGCCAGGGGAAAGTGGCTTGAGCTGAGAAAGGCAGATGGGCTGATGTGGCCAGCAAAAGCAAGGACACAGATTTCCCTGGTATGCCAGCAAAAAACAGCCTCTAACAAGTGAGACTTCGGTCAGACTTCTGGGGGTTTATCAATAACTAAAATAGGGTTGGAGTGAACTTGGAAAGAGATGGTGTGAGAGAATTGGAGGGAGGAGGAAGTGGTGGATGAGTATGACCAAAATACACGGAATACATATCTGAACATTTCAAAGAATACAAAGAAATAAGGGAAGGGTAATAGGGTAAGTATGATCAAAGTGCACTATATTCATGAACAGAGATGGAAGAGTGAGACCCTTTACTTGGCACAATCGATACAAGCTGATTTTAGCAAGAGTCGCCTTTCATTGCACACAGCAAGCAGGTCACAAAACTCTAAGCACGCAGGCTCATGAAGCAGCAGCAATCATAGCTTGATTTTCTAGTCTCCAAATTAATGTATGTAACATAGCTCTCCTTGGCAATCAGGAGAAATACAAAGAGGTGTAACAGATTCCGCTTTAATCCATATTTTTCCATTATTAAGTCCATAATAGCCTACCTTGCAGTGGCTGTACGCCTTGCAGTGGACACATTCCTAGTTCTCTAACCCTTAAATCTTAGCCTATTCCTATATCATTGTTAGTAATAAATTATGGATCTTTCAATTATTTTTTTTCTTAAAATTCCAAACATTTTGCTTCTGTGATGGTGCGAAACAGAGATACTGCCCACAGGCTTGAAATTTGAACACTTGGTTCCTGGTGGTAGCAATGTTCAGCAAGGTCGTAGAACCTTTGGGAGATGGAGCCTTGCTGGAGGAAAAACTTCAATGACAGTGAGATTTTAGAGTTTGTAGTCCCACCCACTTCCAGTTTTCTCTCTCCTCATCTTGCTTGCCATTGTAGAGTTTATCTTTCAACTTATTGCTCCTGCCACCATACTTGCCTGTAGCTGTCCTGCCTTCTCCACCATCGTGAGCTCCCTCTCTGGAAGCTTATCCCCACTCAACTTACTCCTTTAGCTGCCTTTGGTCATGGTGTTTTATCACAGCAAGAGAAAAGCAATTAGCATGGATTCCACCTTAATTACTATGTAAAAATGGTGGTTTATTTTGCCTCCATTATTCCTCCTCTGAGTTTTCAGTTTTATTAATTTCTTCACAGTTAGAGTGTTTGTGCCTTGATTTAGTCATCTAGGGAAATGGTGTGATTGCTCTGTGTTCAAAATCTTTGCACATCTGAGACTATCTTCCACATGTGTGATATTGTAGGTAAGTTTATATGTTTATGACATTTAGACAGTCTCTTCTAGCACAGGCTGGCCTTGAACTCATGACATAGTAGAGGATGACCTTGAACTCCTGAACCTCCTGCCTCTACCTCCTAATTATTGGGACCATAAACATGTTACCAACATCCAGTTTCTATGTGGTGGAATCAAAGCCAGCGCTTCCTGCATGCTAGACGGAAGCTGTACCAACTGAGCCATATCCTCAGACCAATAATGACGTTATCCTTTCTACCTTTACTCATTTCTACTCTGACATTTGTAACATTCTATCAGAAGACTTAATTTAGAGTAATTTTTCCTTCTTATTAGGTCTCTCATTTTCCCCACAGGGATATGTAAAAAGAATTTTTCATTTTAACATAGACTTAAGAATTAATGAGTGCAGAGTTGCTCTTCATTAGAGCTCCTTTGGATGTAGGAGTCCATCCATGTATAATCTGGGAGGGGGCTCACTCAGGAAGGTCTTGTTCTATTGAAATTCTGTGAGGTTGTTCAACTTGGGCTTATTTTCTTTCTAAGAATACACAGATCTGAAATTGGATTTGGGGCTCATTTTTTTTGTTTTGCTTTGTAACTAATAACTTTTCATTTTTTGTCTCTCTTTGTTCTAGAACAATTTACACATTCCCTCCCCCCATAAGACAATTTTGGCTTTTCTGTGACTGCTGCTATCTTCAGCCTGAAATTGCATTTTGGTTTTCTTGTGGTTGTCTCTTCCAATAGGACTTTTTTGATTTTCCCTTTTATCTGACATGGGCATTTGGAAGAGGCATTTTTTCCTTATACATACAAAGAATCTAATATAGGTATTTTCTGCCTCTTTTTCTTTTTTCTGTGCTACATTATTTAAAGAGTAATTCTTCGGTGAATGGGCAGGGCTTGCATTTCACGGAGATCCTGGGATGGCGAATGGAGGGGTGTGTGTCTAACCTAATGGTGCAACCTGGCCTACACCTGGAAACTGGATGAGTTGAAGGAAAGCATTTTGGCCGATAGAACTCTGACTACCAGAACCGATCAGGACAGCAGAACAGCATTGCACTGGGCATGCTCAGCTGGTCATACAGAAATTGTTGAATTCTTGCTGCAACTTGGAGTGCCAGTGAATGATAAGATGATGCAGGCTGGTCTCCTCTTCATATTGCTGTTTCTGCTGGCCGGGATGAGATTGTAAAAGCCCTTCCGGTGAATGCTGTCAACCAAAATGGCTGCACTCCCCTCCATTTTTCAGCTTCCAAAAATAGGCATGAGATTGCTGTCATGTTCCTAGAAGGTGGGGCAAATCCAGATGCTAAGGACCATTTTGAGGCTAAAGCAATGCACTGGGCAGCAGCCAAGGACACTTAGCCTGTGATGAGGAGAGAGTGCAAGGAGCAAGTATTTACATTGAGAATAAAGAAGAAAAGACACCTCTGCAAGTGGTCAAAGGTGGCCTGGGTTTAATACTCAAGAGAATTGTAGAAATTTAAGCAGCTTGGATTTATTCTTTGTATATTTTGTTGTCCTCACTATCCTGGAAACTGTTGTACTATGCATAAGGCATCTTGAATAAATGAAAGGTTTTCTTACCTTCATAATCTTATAACATATTGTATTGGTCCTGTTGAAGTACCTGTTCTAAGCTTACTTAAGTCCACTTTTCAGGCATTGAAAAACTGTTGAGGTTGTCCTACTGATGTCATTTATTGTTCTCCATTAAATCTTGATAAATTTGGAGTAAGTGGTCTTTTGTCTGTCATTAGTCTTGAGCATCCTCTCATCTACCTGCTGTCCTGTTGTGGAACAGAACAAGTCCAGAAACAGGCATCCAGTTGTTCTGTCTGATGGTTGTAGGTGGCTTCTGTGCAGTAACACAAATCCTGACTTGTTTTTCAAGCTCATCCCCAGACCTATGCCAAATTTCTCCTTTCAACTATGAAGTTATTTTTTGTTGTTGTTACAGAGGGACATTCTGTATTTTAGTGGACCAAACTTTAAGTTGAATTGTATATTCCTAAAATGATGAACAATAACAATAGCCTATGTGCCATGTACCTTTTTGACTAGCCATTTTCCTCCAAAATAAGATGTGTTTTTTTTTTTAAAGGAAAAGTGTCTATATTGGCTCACCTTGTTTTGAAAAGAATTGCCAAGCTTATTAAAGTGATATATAAAAAAATATATTTTGGTTTGTATTTCAAGTATTACAAGCAATAAACTGTTGAAAGAATAAAAACGAGTAATTCTTCATTAGAATCATGCCTTTCACATTCCTGCATTTCTAATTCTTCAACTGTGGTTATGTTGATGCTGGTGGAAGTGGTGGTGGTGGTGGTGGTGGTGGTGTGTGTGTGTGTGATATGATTTTGGGAAAGGGGGTCTTACTGTCATGCCTGGACTATCTCTTAACTCCTGGGCTCAGATGACCCTTCTGCTTCAGTTTCTCACACACCGGGGACTATAGGCATACCTTATCATGCCTGACCTTGGGGTTTAATGCATTAATTTTGGTGGGTGGGTGTAAAATTCAACTCACAACAGTGAGAGCAGGTAAAGTCTTCACCTGCAGTTATAGACATAGCATAGTTCTGGTCAAGGGGCACAGACAGGGAGACCTTAATAAACTTCTTGTGATCCAGCGAACGATGCCCCTTGTCTTGGTGTAAATTCAACTGTTAAGTTGAAAGGCCAGTAAGGGCTCTTAATTTTTTTCTACATTGTTGGTGTCAAATTTAAAACACAGCTACTCTCAAGGGGAATAAGAGACAGTTTATTTTTGAACCAAATAAGAACGGTCACAGACTAGGAACACAGATTCAGTTTATCCCAAAAAGTATGTTAAGTTTCATAAAATTTTTATAGTTATAGAGCCAAGAAAGTCACAAACCAGCGTGCTTTAAGAATACATTGGCAGAGGTCTGGAGAGTGGCTCAGAGGTTAAGAGCATTGACTGCTCTTTCAGAGGTCCTGAGTTCAATTCCCAGCAACCACATGGTGGCTCCCAACCATCCGTTATGAGATCTGGTGCCGTCTTCTGGTGTGCAGATATACATGGAAGCAGAATGTTGTATACATAATAAATAAATAAATAAAATCTTAAAAAATACATTGGCAGAAACATCAGATATATGGTTACAGCAAAGCAGGGCATCTCTGCTGTAGGTTTCAAGTGTTATCTGATGGCATTCTTAGCCATTTGGTTGGTGAAAAACAGAGACCTTTTTGTATATTCAGAAATGATTTGACCTGAGTCGCAAGGATAATAGTCACACACAGGGGTAGGCTATGAATGGCTGTTTTATGGGACTGAGATACAGTCCAATAGAACTTGACTGCCAAATTGTAACTTTCATACTCTGAGCAATCACTGAATTCTACTCAGCCTTGTAGAATCTTTGACACAGATGAAGATTTCTTTGGTTGGTTTTCTGGGAATATCAGTTCCCATTAAGCATAGCATTGCTGCAAGCCCTCAGCCCACAGAGGTTTTGTCAGGGGTTATTAATTTACTGTTAGATTAACCTTGAGACTAGAGTAATTAGATATTTGCTGATAAAAGAATAATTTCAGAATCCTCTTCGAAGTATTGACAATATGGCATCATTTTCAATTATACTGCCCTCTTTGGGCAGCCTACTGAATCACGAATAATGAGGGGTCATTTCCATCTAGGAAGGCTTTTGATCTACTTGGCAAATAAATCTACTTCAACTAAAGGAGTGTGAAAAACAAAGAAGGGATGAGAATAGCTGGGGAAATTAGCTGCCGACTTCTCCATTATTGTGTAGGCAAGAAGGAAGAAAAACACCTTTCTCAACCTTCCCATTGGGTTGTGCCTCTGGCAAGCCTTACAGTGAAGTGTTGTCTAATTATGCATCAATTATCTACTCTTTTAACTTGAGAGACTATTCATCATACTTTCCCCTTCACCAAAAAAGAACACCCCTTGACTTGGTGAGAATCAAACCATATTCTTAAGTAGAGAGAAAGGCTTTGAGCGTCCCACCCCCATGTACAGAACAGTTCTGTAATGAGCCGTTTCACCCTGCTCCATTCCAACCCTCACATCACAGTTGGCAGTCTCCCCGGAGGACAGACAGCCTGAAGTGCAATGTGTGGGTGCCTAGCTCCCTGGTGAGGGGCTAATTACAACACTGTGCTTCAGGAAGGAAACATGCCTTCCTTCGCCTCAGTCTTCACCCTCTCCTGGGCTTTCTCCCAAACCAGAGGGCTTTCTTGTCTCAGTTCCTAGAGTGTGTCTGGCCCGCCTAGAATTCTGCAATTCCTTCTCTGGATCTTCTGTTGGGGATTCCCAGTGCAGCATCCATTGTAAGACAGAATCATATCATGCTAAGCTTGTCCTACCCCTGTAGATATTAAGGGATGACCGTGGAGGGAGGAAGCATTCGATAAAAGCCCCTCCCCCGACACCCCTGAATCCACAGCAGGGGAAAACCATTCCTTTTGCTACTTTAACTACACCACTTCTCCCTGATAGTGAATTTTATAGTAACTGGGGATTTCATTAAGATGTCTCTTTGGGAAACTGCATGTCATGGACTTCAATGGTTTTCATTATCAAAGGCAGATTCTGGTCTCAGTTCTGCCATCAGGGTCAGGGCAAAGGAAGGGCCAAATAAGCAAGAGCTTTTAAGAAATCAATTTGGGACTCTTTATTGATCAGCATTCCTGTGGGCTATTGATCTACAACAGTGTCTGTTTTGAGGCCATTGGGTACCCAGAAAGTGCCTTTGAAACTACGTTTGTGGTTTAGAACAGTGCTCAAATCTTAATGCTGGCTAATCTCCTTGCTTCTAGATGAGGGTACTTCCATCTTCAAATTAGAGAATTTTGTGTTGGAAGACATGCCTGATGATTTACAATGACACTGGATGGGGTGCTAGCATTCATGTGTGGGGGCCAGGGATTCTGGGTACTCTGTGATGAACGGCCTGGTCTTGTACCAGGAAGTCTTTTACTACACCCCAAATAATTTTTTGAAACACGATCTCGTGTATTTCAAACTCATTATGTAGTCAGGGATGAACTTGAACTTCTGATCTTCCTGCTTCACCTCCTGAATGCTAGAATATTGGTGCGTTCCACCACACTGTTTACATGATGCTAGAGTGAGCAGTCTATCGTGTGAGCCACATCCTCACCTACCCCAAATAAGTTTTTAGAATATTCCTCTAAGTGTCCATAAAGGTGATTAAAAACCTCTTGCCCAAACGCTGAACCTGGATCTCATTTTATATAAATAAAGAACAGAAATTACTGTTTTATTTAAAACAATATATATTATTTTCAGGTTTAGGATCCAAAATCCAAAGTGGGCTTTGCTGTGCTGGAATCTGGATGTCCATGTGACTGAGTTATCTGGAGAGTCTGTGGCATGCTCATCCCTTCTGTTACTCCCTCTCTGATTTTAATCTTCCTCTCACACTTTAATTTTTCAGGACCCATGTGAGTGTACTGGGCCCACACAGGTGGCCCAGGATCATCTCCCCATCTTAGGATCCTTAACTTGGTCATAGCTATGAAGTCCTTTGTGCCATGAGGTTTCTCCCCTTACCAAGGCTAACAATTCTATAACCTTGTATAGCAATACACCTTCTATAGTTTTTTTTCTATACATACCTATGACAAGGTTCATTGTGTAAATTAACATAGTAAGAGATCAATGAAAACAACTATTAACAAAATATAACAATAAGAACATCAACATACTATAGTAAAGTTGCCATCATATTGTTCTTACTATTTGGAGTCATTATTAAAGAAAGTAAAGGTGACTTTAATGTATACTGTAATCTTATAACAAGGGCTTTCTGGTAGTGACTGATTGGCAGGTGCTGTACACAGAATGACCACTCTGGACAAGGCATTGATTTGCACCTTCAGTGGAACAGAGCAGGATGGCCTGGATCCCATAACATTATCAGAATAAGGCACATGTAAAACCTAAGTCATTTATTTCTGGGATTTTCTTTTTGCAGACCATAGTTGATTGGGTAAATTGAAACTATGGCAAGCAAAACTGAGGACAAGAATGGGCTAGCACATTTGTAGATTTAAAGTGTCAGGATGTATTCATTTTGAGGAGTCCATTATAGTGTTTACCACACAAAGAATGGTTTTGCATGGTTTGTAATATGCCTTCAATTTTCTAGGAATCTGTCTTATTCCTTTCTCTCTTTATTTTAACCTAAATATGGCAAGCCATGCTAGTATTGCTATAATACAGTGTTTGCTACATAAAGAGTGGTTTTGCATGGTTTGGAATATGCCTTTAATTTTCTAGGAATCTGTCATATAAATGAAGGTTTTACTTTCTATTAGTTAGCAAGAATAGATCTCTGTTTCAGAGGATCATGCTACTGATAATAGCATGGTTTGTTGTATTTGGGTTAAAACAAAAAGAGAGAAAGGAATAAGAAGTCCATTCCCCTTTCTCCAGGATCTGCTGCTATCATAGAATCTTGATTGTGAATAAAATTGTAAGCCCTCCTCATTCTCCCTACCTCTCTCCCTCCTGATGCCAGGTGCCTGAGTATTTCCATGTTGAAATAACTTATTTGATTATAAATTGATTTTTTCTTTTACTCCTCTTTTGTAATACAGTACATTATATTGATCTTTTCTCTTGAAAATGCATGAGCAGCTGGACTGCAAAATCTGTACATTTTATTGCAGCTCCACATGGGAATATTATAAAATATTTGTGGGTTAAAAAGTAGGGCATTGAGTCTGCTGTGTGCATCTCAGATCCTGCTGCCCCCTGATGACCTGTTGCTCGTGCCTTCCATCTCACCCTTCCACACTCTTTCAATGCTCTGTTGGACACATCTTTGCTAAGGTCACCATGCAGTTTTCCCAGGACATGTGCCAAAGTTCTTGTAAGTTCTCCACTCCCAAGATCATGAAAGTTCCCAAGACAGGAGAAGGTCTTTGGCCCTCCCAGGGTCACCCCCACAGAGCCCTGAACACTCCTGTTGAGACCTCATCCTTTTCCCATGCCACCACTAAGAGATGCCTCCATATTTAATGCTCAGGAGGCAGCTCTCATATAGGAGACTACGGGTCTTTTCCTAATCATCCCAGGACCAATCCTGTTATTCCTTTGCTCTCTGGTCTCCACCAGAGGCTTCAGCTTCTTCAGTTTCCAATTACCATCCTAGCTTTTATCTCTAATATGTTGCCAAATGTTTTCCTAGCCTGATATATCCTCCTACCTGCTTCAAACATCATGTGACACATAGTCTGACTTCAGCAAATTTCCCTCCTTCCTCTTGAATGGCTTCCTTCTCCTCTTCTCCTGGAACGTGGTGGCTGGTACCTGCTCTTCTTTCACAGTCTGTCCACTTCTCTAAAATGATCCAGCTTCAACAACTGGAGCTACTCTGTGGTCATGCCCCTTCTTCCCTGTTGCTTCATCAAGTGTTTTTTTTCCAGCAATAAAAGGTAATATGTTGTTTTGTGTTTGGTATATAGCTGATATACCTGCACATATGTAATGTGAATGGCTTGGCTATTCAGTCTTTTCCTGTTATCCTGATTCTTTGCCTTCAATGTTTGATGCTATTGTCACTGGCAACCTAGGTCCTGATCTAGCTTTAGGGATTCTTTTGGCCATTGGGGAATTAACAGCTATGACACAAGAATAGATTTGAAAGGTGCTATTATGGTGTTGTCTTTGAATAGGAACTGTCTCCCTTAGGCTCACAGGTTTGAGCACTTGGACCCAGGATGTTGGTGCTGTTCTGGAAGGTTATGGAACCTTTAGGAAGTGAGGCATTGGTGGTGGAGTTGGGTCACTGGATGTGGGCCTGTTACAGCCTGGCTTCACTTCCTGTCCACTTTCTTCTTTCTGACTATGGATGGAATGTGCCCAGCTGCCTCTGGCTTCCACCACAGTGCCTTCCTCATCTCAAACTGTGTTACAAAATAAATTTTCCTCCCTTAGCTGCTTCCCTGTCAAACACTTAGTCACAATATGGAAAAATAAACAACACAGATGCACCTGTTTACCCTCTGCACAATACCATTCCCAAGAACATGCTTTGGCAGGCTACAGAAGGATGAAAGTGTGCTTGGAGCTGAGCTGAGCATCATTGGCCTGGGAGCTAAAACCAGATTAGATGACTTGGCAACTAACTGCTCACACATGAGATGGAACCCATTCAAGAAACAGACAAGCCCAAAGCAGCTGGATGCTGTAGTCTAGTGAGTGGGACATTTGCTCATTATTATAGACCAGTGAAATCTTATGGATGCTTCTTACACAGTACTAATGTGGTGGTAAATGCCTGATACACCTGGGCTTAGTAAATAGACACTGAATGTCCACAGTGGGAATGGAGATGTTTTACAGGGGTAGATTTTTTTTGTCCAACTTGTTCTGTGTCGTGACTTCCTGATTTGACCATTTGCCAAGTTAGTAGCCAGGGGCAACCCTCAACTCTTTCTTCTTTCCTCCCTCACAAGTAACTAATGACTCCTGAATCATCCAATTCCACACATAATCTCTGGGATCTGGTTTCTCCAGTCTGTATTTCTGAGCACATTTTGCATCAATATTGTGACAACTTCCTATTTGATATCCATACCAATCATGTCTTCTGCACATTCTCTCCACTTCTGTTAGTTTCATTAGCTTCCAAATCAAATATGAATTATAGTTATATCAAGGCTGAGATGTCATTTCAAAATGCTTCCTTCCCAAATTACCTTAGCAAGTAATTTTTTAAAAATGGAAAGAAAATAGCCTCAGTTACATTCAGCAGGGCAACAAAAGAAAATCAACCAGAAGATCGATTGTTAGCTATCTGCTGCTAAATGGCTCTTTCACAATGTTCTACTGTGGTTGTTCACTTGAGCAGATATGGTATCAACTAAGATACCCAAGTGGATGGGCCTGAGAGGCCATGTCCAGAAAGGATTAACAGGGAGAAGTCCTCCCCCCAGAGTGATAGCACCTCCCAACAGGTGGCCCAGTTAGAAGAGATGAGATGGGGCCTGCTGGACTTTGATTCTTGCTACTGCTGCCTGTCCTTGATTGACATCAGCACCCAGCTTCTTCAGCCTTCTACTCTGGACTGAAGACCAGAAACCCTCTGGGAATCCTCCAGGCCTACAGTACCAGATGGGACTGCTGAGAAACCCAGATATGTGGACAGAGCAGACTGGGTTCTCACATTTGCTGGTGTCTAGACAGCCATTGCTGGACTACTGAGCCCCTATCATGTGAGCCAATCTACTGAATTCCCAATATAATATGATAAAATGATATATATACATATATCGTTGGATCTATTTTTCCAGGAAATTGCAATGTTTCTCATCTAAATTGTAAGGATTGTTAAAGGTAAAATCACATGGCTCTAACACCATCTTTGTGTTGTGCTGCTCTTACTGTTGCCTTCCTACTTACAAATTCATGGTTGAACCCATAGTGTCAACTCCCATGGTAATTAGCACTGGCCTGTAGTACCTCCATTAATTGCTGGGATGGTAGTGATGAATTATCATAATGCTTCTGCGTTATAATTTTATGTTTCTTCCATTTAAACATTTTTCATTGATTCGCTTTTTCACCGACAATTTCATACATTTACATAGTATATTCTGTTAACTCTTCACCCAGCCCTCTCTTATCTCCCTCCCATCCTTGTGTGTCTTCCATTTGCATTCTAATTTTATCCATGGATAAATTTTTAATGCAAGAGATGGGGAGGCTAAATGAGAAAGTATTTGTTTCTCCGGTGAGTCTGGCTGCCTCCCACCCAGGGTTTTCATTAATGCACTGATCTCGGTTGCAGTTCCCTCCCCACGTCTGACCTCACTCCTCTTAATTAGTTGGGATTATATTTGGTTGCAAACAGCAGAGAATCTGTTTGTCACAGGCTTAAAGATTGGCTGCACCACTGTTCCTAATGAGGAGCCCTGAGCTAAGCAGTGCAGGGCTGGTGTGTGGTCAATATGTTGAGGAGAATGATAGTCAGTAGGTGGAGGCTCTTCTCACCGATGAAAGAGTGCTCCTGGCTTGTAGGCCTCTTGTTTGCTTTCAAGGGCGGGGGACAAAGCATTGAAAAGCATTTCTTCTTATTGCCTTATTTTGTAGTCATAGGTATGTGCATGTGTGTGTTGTATGTACATATTCATGTTGGTGTGTGCATACATAAGCATGCAGAGGCCAAAGGTCAGCTGGTGGGTATCTTACACCATCACTCCTCTCTTTTGAGGCAAGATCTCTGAACCTAGGAATCATCGATTTGCCTAGTGCGCCTGGCCAGTGAGCTTCTAGGTATCTACCTGTCTCGGCGTCCCTAGCACAGGAGTGATAGGCACACACCACCATGCCTGGCTTATTATGTGGGTGTTGGGGAGCAAACTCAGGTCCTCCCAGCCTTTCTCCTTTATTCAGGACAAGAAGCTTGATCTAGACGTTTCCTGCCCCACCCCACTGCCTGAAGTGCTGAGGTGGCCTGTACTCCCAGCAAAGGCGGATGGGACACTGATAGCATCCTGTGGGTGGGACAAAGAGAAGGGAGCTGTAGATGGCATTTTTCGCATAGTTAATCTATGGTACCCGTCGCAACCCTTGGCCCTACTTGCTACCCCATCCTTTAGATCTTAATCTCATACCATTCATTCAAATAATGTGATTTCTATATACTTCGAATGCTCATATTCTCTGCCAGATATTCCAATAGTCAAAATTACACATTGATCTGAAAAAATTTCACTGGATTAATGTTATGGGCTGAGTCTGAAATGCTCCCTTACAGACTCATGTTCTGAATATGTGTCTCTCAGAAGGGGGCGCTATTTAGGAGGTGGGGGGTCTGACTGGGCGTCGGGTCTTTGAAGGTTGTAGACCTGTTCTGATTACAGCTCCCCTCTGCTTTCTGGTTGTGTCGATGGGAGGAGCTTCCACATTTGCTGTTCCTAACACACAGAACTGAAACCTGGCGCCAAAACTCAATCTTCCTGCCTTACGTTGTTTTAGCTGATATTACTGTCACAGCAATGGAAGAAGTTGCTGAATAGACATCTGGTTACTATCCGTGGCTCCCATTTGACTACAAGGGCTTGGCTTGTGGGCAGAAGTTCTAGAATCTTACTAACTTACATTCTTGGGATCAGGGTGTCTATTTTACAGTTTGGACAAACATTGAGAACTAGAGTTGGGGACACGGCTCGAGGGTTAAAGCACTCGCTTTGCAAGCATGATGTGTGGAATTCAGATGCACAGAAAATACTCGAATGCCTGTAATTCCAGCCTCAGAAGTTTGATGAAGCCTCGGGTTTTGCTTAAGAGACCCCACTTCAGTGTATAAAGTAGAAAAGGGATTGAAGATGATTCCCAACACCAGCCTCAGGCTCCCATATGCCCACACACACACACCTGTAAGTGCACCTCCACATGTGTGCCCACACACATGCATGCAGGCATGCATCCGTACACACATGAAAAATGGAAAATAAACAACTATTGAGATCGACGTTTACATAGTGTGAGCATATTAAGTATTAGGAGATCAGAATATTCACCTCTTCAAACAACAAACCAATGATGAAAGAACAACGATGGAAGAGCCAGACTTCATCTGTCAATAACACGTTGGAAAACAATGGCATAAATGTTATGGTGATTTTTAAAGACACACCTTATTTATATTTCTTATTCAGCAGTATCTGATTGCCTGCATTATTCATATTGTTTGCAGGAAAAGAGAGTCTGCAAAAAAAAATAAAACCTAACACATTAATGTTAAAAAAATAGAAAAAGCTCTATAATCCACATTTTTCCCCACCCTCTACCTGTTATTATTATGATCTGAAATAGGCAGTTATATTAATCACAGGCTTGTGAAAGCTCTTACAAAAAGCACACCAAAGCTGGAAAAGCCATACTTCTCTACTTCGCTCATGTGTTACATCATGGATTTGGTTAAAATCTGTGTCTCCTCCTGAGACTGCTTCTCTCCCAGCGTGCTCTGTATTGTGGCAGGGAAAGGTGGCACCTGGAGTTAAGCTCCCTCCCTAGCTGAGCAGCAGCAGCAGAGTCACAGAAACTCTGCTCTGTCACCTGTGACGATGGCTTCTGAGGTGGTCCAACGGGCAGTGAGTGTGGGCTGTGAGGTTAGGGTGCCTTGCCAAGCTTACACCACTGCAGGAGGATGAGCTTAGCCTCCTGTGCAGACTCGGCTCCCCTCAGCTTTCTGAGTCAATAACTTACTGTGTTTTTTTTTCTCCCCCTTCTGTTTCCCTGGAAGACTCAGAGAAAGGCCATGCCAGTGCACATCATAAATAAACAACAAAAAGGATATTATTTAAGAAATTATTTGGGTGAGAAGATTTTTACCAAAGTTCATCTATTTTACCTAACAGAATCAACTTTAAGAAGAACTCATTTCACTTATTTATTGCCCCAGCAGTGAAATTTGAAGAGACAACATTAAAAAAGGAATGTGTGTGCCAGTTGTACTTCACTGCAAAGAAGTCCAAGCATAAATAAAATATTAATGAGCAGAGTTAGCAGTGTGTTCAAATAACAAAGCCTGAGACCAAACAGCATTTGTTATAGGAATGCTAAAACAGTTGAAAAATAAGAAATTAGGTAACAGGGGAAAAAGGGGGCAGGGGGATAGATACCCATAAGACAAATGGTCAATGAAACATCAAGGATCTGCACTCAGAAACACAGAAAGATGTAATTAAAAATAATAAGGTAAATCTTTCAGAAGGTGGGTGAGCTGGAGAGACAGTTCAGAGGTTAAGAGCACATACTCTTCTTCCAGAAGACCTGAGTTTGGATCCCAGTACCCACATGGGGCTCACAACCACTTGTAACTCCAGCTCCAGGGGAATCTGATGCCCTCTTTTGGCCTCTATTAGTAACTGTACACACACACACACACACACACACACACACACACACACACACACACACACCACTACACACATAATTAAAAACAATAAAAATAAATCCTTAAACATCAAGATCTCATGAAATCTCTTAGTAAACCTGGAATGAAATGATATAATTTAAAAATATTTGCCAGAAACCAACAAAGACAGGGATTTTAAGAGAAACATTCCGGTAATAGATAGGAAAAAGATGCTAATACCGGCCAGTCTTAATTAATATAAAGATGTAAAGGACATAGAAAATTAAAACAAAAGTTTGGTGGCCATAAACTATATCACGATCTCAGAGAGACCTGGGGAAAATCAGTAGCACTCTAGCTAAAGCACAGGACTTAAGTATTGTAGCATCAGTAGCTTTCTAATAGGCTAGCAATAAACCATTAGAAAAAAGTAGGAGAATTGTTGCATGGCATTTAGCAACCAAGACTTAAATTTATGTATGAAATATTCATAATTTATAAATATGATATAATCTATTTTTAAAGATTCACTTTTTCCTTCTAAGTGTAGACGTATTGCCTGCATGTGTTTATGTGCACCACGTATGTGCAGTGCCCATGGGAGGCCAGAAGAGGGCACTGAGTGCCCTGGAACTGGAATTTCAGGTGGTTGTGAGCTGCCACATGGCTTCTGGTATCAAATTACCATCATCTGCAAGAGCAGCCAGAACTCTTGACCACTGAGCCAGCTCTCCAGACCCCGAATATATTTAAAACTTTTAAGGAAATGTCCACACTCCATATGAAGAAACCCATGTAGGTGATGCTTCACATTTGCACAGCTGATGTGCTGGGAGTCTCCTCCTGAGGACCCCCACAAGTGGACCAAGTCTAATGCATTTCAGTGAAAATTCCACTTGGGCTTTTCAGTAGTAATATTTTATTTTATTGTTAAAATTTTAAAAAAAATAGTAAGCATACAAAGTAATAGGTTTTACTGCACTGTGACATTTTCACACATACATATCATTAACCACCTCCCCCATCTGTCTTTTTTTCCCCTTTTGCTACTCCCCCAGTAAGTATCTCCTAGCCTTGTCTGCTTTCTGGTCAGATATATCCCATTACCCTCCCTGCCATTTCCCCCTTTAGACCTTTTCTTCCCCCTCACAATCTCAACAGGGGTATTTAAAATAATAAACCCAGAGTCTTTAGGAAGAGTAAATGCATGTCTCACGTGAATTTAGGATAGACAAACATGCTATATGTTCTTTTCCACATATGAAAACTGAAAGAGAAAATTAACTTGAAAGCAGAATATCGATTAGCAGGGCCTGGGAAGAGTACACAGGAGGGGGTGGAAGGAGTGTAGCTGAATATGATCAATGCATTGTGTATTCACACATGGAGACTTCACATGGACTTCCATTAATATGTATAATCAATATGTGTTAATAAAACAGTTTGTATAATTAAAAATATAGATCACCCAAAGGAGGGCAAAATCCAAGGTAGGACAAAGGTAGTATCTCAAATAAGTAAGGAAATATTCATTCAATAATTCTATAGCATTTTAGAAAAGAGGTAATATGAGATAAATTGCTGATGGGTGGAAAACTGAAGAGCTTTGAAACTAAAATAAAATTACTTGTGCACATTTATTTATTTTTAGGTCATATAAGGCTTTTCTAAGCATGATACAAAAGAGAATTTTTTAAAGGTGAATGTCATAATTATATAACTACTCTACTTGAGTGACCACTAAAGAGGAGATTTTAAATGGAATTGGAAACACCAAGACTATTTGCATGGTATGAAGGTTGAAGGGTAGATCCTTAATCTAGAATTTGTTCCTTAAAAGGAAGATTTTTAAATCAACTATGTAACTGAGGAAAATGAAAGAACAATAAATTTTTAAAAAGATACTTATCAATGTTTTGCCTGAATGTGTGCCCACGAGTCACATGTATGTGGTCCCCATGAAGGTAGTAGATGCCCTGGAAATGGAGTTTGCCATCTGGTGGGTACTGGGAACTGATCCTGGGGCCTCTGCAGGAGCAGCCAGTGCCCTTAACAGTTGAACCATTTCTCCAGCCCCTAAACAACATTTTTTTTATATTTTCTACTGGAAAAAAAAGATGTAGATCATGTTAAGAAAATAGGCAAAGCAACACTCCTGTGTGCTGTGTATGACAGTCCCCTTGGAGCTCCTGCTCAGTTGTTTAGATATTCCTAATTTAGTTGAACAAAGTATAAGCCTGGAAGAGTTTAACACTATGAACAGACTTTGAAGCATTTATCCCAATAGTCATGCACACACACAAGTTCAGTGAAAACATTGACAAATTATATATTGTGACAAAGAACTAAAAATGCACCAGTAAATTTAAGGATAAAAATTTTTATAGTGATATTTCCCAAACATGCAACATAATTTTGGGGAAAGTATTTATTGAGTGAAATATTTATGTTACTTTGTGTCATGGTTCATCTTTCTTGCCAACTTGATTGGATTTGGAGTCAACTAGGAGACACACCTCTGGGAATGTCTGTGAGAGTGTTTCCAGAGGGGCCCCATACTCAGTGAGGGTGGCAGTGCCCCCACACACTGGGGTACCAGACCGAATAAAAAGGAAGATAGAGAAAATGGGCTGAGAGCCAGAATCCATCTCTCTCTGTTTTGTAACTACAGACAAAATGTGACCAACTGCCACATGCTCCATGCCTTCCTGATCATGATGAACTGTGCTATCAAACTGTGAGCTAAAAGAAACCCTCCCTTCCTTAACAGCTTTTGCCAGGTATTTTATCATTTCAGTGAAAATAGTAACTAATATATGTGAAATTAAAAAATAAAAACTACATGCTCAATGACTGCTATAGTTGGGATCCTGAATGTCTTCTAAAGGCCTGTATGTTAAAGGTTTGGTCTCCAGTCTATGGTCTTATTGGAAGGTGGTGGGAACTCTAAAGAGATAGTAGGCAGTGAGACCACTGGGACTGTGCATTGAAGGACGTATTAGGACGGCACCCATCCCCCACTGCCTTGAAGACCACAGGCTTTTCTACCTTGTGCTTCTGCTGAGGTGCTCTGTGTCACCACAGGCTCAAAGCAAGGGGCTGGGGCCATGTGACCATAGATGGAGTGATGCCTCTGATGCTGTGAGCCGAAACTTACTTTTTCTCTTATTAAGTTGGTTGGTTATCTCAAACATTTTGCCATGGTAATGGAAAACTGACTAAGACAAGGGCTCTAAATATGGAAATGATCCAATGCATAGAAAAATGGCTTTGGAATGAAATCATTTCTAAGGATTGGTGATGGACGCATTTGGATAATTAGATGAGGTTTGATTTGCTTTTGTTTCTCTGCATACTATAGTTTTTGGTAAGTTGCCAATTCTTTTAAACAAATCTGTGATTTTTATGGCTTAAAACAGGTATATCAAGAGAGACCAGGAAGAAATGTGAAGTTTTGCAGATGTTGTTAAAGAGTAGGCTTTTTTTTTTTTTCCTCAGGAAAAGTATCTTATGTTCATACCTCAATAATGAACAGCCTCTAAGAATCTTTTCAGCATTCTTATGGGCTCATTTGCTTAATGAGAACACGAGTAATTTGATTTTTTATATTGCTGTGTAAATGTTTTGTACATAACAGCTTTTGTTTTTTCACCTGCTCTATCTCTGTTTCTCAGTCATTGACATTTATTGAATCTGTGCTGTTTTCACAACGCGAAGGAAGAGCTAGGAGGG